>NW_006786323.1:61468-72431 GCF_000442215.2 Lipotes vexillifer
ATCCACACCCCCTGCAGTGGAAGCCTGGAGTCTTAACCACTGGACCGCCATGGAAGTACCCATGCTTGCTTTTAAATACCTATCCCACGTACTTCCCTGGTGGCACAGTGGTTAAGAATCCTCCTGCCAATGCAGTGGACACAGGCTCGATCCCTGGTCTGGGAAGATCCCACATAACATGGAGCAACTAAGCCTGTGTGCCACAACTACTTAGCCTGCGCTCTGGAGCCCACGTGCCACAACTACTGAAACCTGTGTGCCTAGAGCCCCGTGCTCTGCAACAAGAAAAGCCACCGCAATGAGAAGCCCGCGCACCGCAAGAGTAGTCCCACCGCTGTAGGCAACCAGAGGAAGACGGCGCCCAGCAACAAAGACCCAACTCAGCCAAAAATATATAAACAAATACAATTTAACTTTTTCCTAAGCAAGCAAGAGATCAGGATGCTATTTATAGAGAAAGGGAGGGGGGAGGGGGAAGGGGGAAGGGGAAATTCACCTGGGTTCACAGCGGGAGCTCAGCACAGGACAGCCTGAACTTGTGCAGAAGACCTGCAACTAGAGATGCTGGGGTGGAGCACAGGAGAGGATGCATACTCCATTCTGCGGTCCCGAGCCCATGCAATGCAAGCGTGCACTTGGATGCACTAAGCCTTGGGCTGTAGTCCACACTTCCACTTTGATGTGGATTCATTACTAAGAATCTGGAGTGCTTGAACTTTCTCAAGGTGTGCAGTAAGTTTCTTGCAGAGCTTATCTGACCCAGAATCCTTTGCAAATGCAGCTCCAAGATCACGCTCCCAGCACTCCGGGGTGCACGGTGGGCTCTGCAGAAGCTCAGAGCAAGCAGCAACCTAGTTAATCATTTCAGCTTAATTACTAGCCTGTGGCATGTGCAGGCTGCCAAATATGAAAGGCTGGACTCTGCAACGTCTCCAAACATTTCCGTGAGGGTTACTGTGGTTACTGTGAGGTCATGCCCCCTCCCCTCCCCCCCCAAAAAAATGCTTGCATAACCCAGTACAGCCCCTTCCTCAGGGCAGACACTCTGCTCGCGTGGGCAGTAGTGAGCTGAACTGTAAACCAGTGCCCCGATTCCGCAGATGCCCATGCTCCCACCAGCACCCTGCTTATCCAGGGTGCCCCCATTTTGGGCCCACGTCCCAGCTGCTGCCGCACTTAAGCAAATGCCACCCCTGGCGACTGGCGGTAAAAAAAAAAGCCAATAGCAATCGTCCAAAGCAGTGTGAGTAAGCGGTGAACCCAGCCGAGACCGTTGTAAAACGTACCAGGCACCAGAAAGAGCACCAGCCTCAGCCTCTGTTCGCACCTAGCAGAGCTCATGGAGGCACAGGGCTTCCATTGCACACCAGCCATGGAGCCTCCGCCCCGGGGCCGCCACTATGACCCCAGGTAGTACATCCTGGGAGGGTACGAAGTGGAAATAAGATCTGAATCTGTGCAGGGCCCAGTGCCAGAAGCCAGAGAACGCTACGTGGAGGAAGGAGGTCCGGCCCTTGTGGACGGCATGAACCATGTGGGCGACATGAACCAAGAAGGCGACGGGAACCACGAGGGCGGCGATGGCGGCCAGGAGCCTGGGCAGCAGCCACCTGAGGAGCCAGGCCATGTGGCGGCGGCTGCTCAGGCCCAGCAGCCCAGAAACCGGCCTTGACGTCGCATCCTGTGCAATAAGTTCACACCGTTGCAGCTGCAGGAACTGGGGGGCCTCTTCCAGAACACTCGGTACCCGGACGTGCTCACCAGGTATATGGCGGGCTCCGGGTGGTTTGGGCTCATTAACAGGCACCTTCGTCCCTCTGCTGGGCCTCCTCCTTCCCCTCCGAAGCCCTAAAAGCTACCTGTGCCCCAGGATGGGGGGAGGAGAATGTCTTCTGCACATTAAAGGGAATATTTTCATACAGCAGTTACGTGGATCAAGTCTGGAAACTGGTTTGTGGTCGTTTGGTGGTGTTTTTTTTTAAATTGTGGTAAAATGTACATAAACGTAAGATTTACTATTTTAACATTTTAAAGTGTTCCGTTCAGTAGTGTTAAGGACATTAATGTCGTCAGGCAAGCAGTCTCCAGAATTTTTTTGTCTTGCAAAACTAAAACTCTGTACGGGGAAGACAAGTCACTATGCACCCCACCCCAAGCCCCTGGGAATCACCTTTCTATTTTCTCTTTTTATGAATTTGACTACTGTGGGTGCATCGTATTAGTGGAGTCATACAGTGTTGGTCTTTTTGTAACTGGCTTATTTCGCTTAGTATAATGTCCTCAGTATTCACCCATGTTGTAGCATGTGTCAGAATTTCCTTCCTTTTTAGGGCTGAATAATATTCCATTATACGTAAATACTGCCATTTGTTTATTTGTTCCTTTATTAATGAGCACTTGGGTTGCTTCTACCTTTTGGCTATTGTGAATAATGCTGCAGTGAGCATGTGTGCGCAAATAACTCATTTACCCCCCAAAATGAGCCCTGTTACACCGGCCTGGTTTAAACTATCTATGCACGCAGCAGAAAGACTGCAAGTCCTAAGATGGGAGGATGAAGATGAGGTCTCAGGCAGGGAGAGAAGGCCCTTTGTGTCACTTAAAATTTACAGTTTGGAAACTTTCAACAGGACTTAAATACAGTGTTAAACCCCATTAACTAGGATATTGAGAAGACAGTGAAGTCTAATCAACAGTTTTGTTTGCAAAAAATAGTAGGCAGATATTTAGGGAGGAGCTATTTTATGACCTTTACCCTCATTGTTGTTGACTGTCTTACTAAAATGCCTGTTCCACATTCTTGCCTTAAGAATAAGGGATGGGATTGGGACCTCCTGGTTGAATAGCAGCGCCTAGGATAACCTGCCGTGTTGGACAACAGCGGCTCCGGTCCAGGATGCTGGAACTGTAGCCAGAGCAGAGTGAGCTGACCTGGTCCTGAGCCCAGGAAGGTTTGGAGGGTGGGGCAGGTTGGAGCATGCAGAATTAACAGTGGTGACAATGGTATGCCTCTTTCCCCTAAACTCTTGGGTGGCCTAAGATTTTTGACAGTCTTTGTTAACTTGGGTCGAGTTGATCTCAACTTTCCTTAACACTACAGGCTAAAATATCAACGCAGTGTCCAGAGCTTCAGCAACTCTCACGTCCCAGTAAGACAAGTCACAACCCCCCTGGGCCCCCTTGCCAGACCACCATTCTAACTCTCAAGACATTTCAAAGGATTAATGACCCCATGGACATCCTTGAAGGAGACCTTCTGTCTAAAAATCCAACATGTTCCAGCACTTCCCTGGTGGCCCAGTGGGTGGGACTCCGTGCTCCCAATGCAGGGGGGACCCCGGTTCGATCCCTGGTCGGGGAACTAGATCCCACCTGCCGCAACTAGGAGCCCGCATACCGCAATGAAGATTCCGTGCGCCCCAACTGAGACCCAGCACGGCCAAAAAAAAAAAAAAAAAAACCAACATGTTCCTTCCTATTAATTATTTACTTCACACTGAAGATAGGCTTTTCAAATAGGGAGCCGTTCCCCTCAATATGACTTTACATGGGGCCCACTATTTACCATGCCCAAATCCACCCCCACAACAAGGTGAGGAGGGGGCAGGAGGCAGCCAGATGGCTGATGACCAGCCGCCAGGGTACAGACTATTTTTATCCTGTTACCAGACATTGTATCAACAGCAAGGACCTGGTACAACAATTCATAAGCTAAACCTGCATCCAATACCTGGAAAAAAACATTAGAATATTAAAATTGAGAAGAGAGGGACTTCCCCGGCGGTCCAGTGGTTGACTCTGAGCTTCCACTGCAAGGGGAACAGGTTCGATCCCTGGTTGGGGAGCTAAGATCTCACATGCCGCGTGGCGCAGCCAAAAAATAAGAAAAACAATTAAAAATTAAAATTGCGAGGAGACAAAATAATAAGCCTAAGCCAGAACTTGGCACACAGATGGGGGAGCTCACTAAGCATAAGCTGAAGGGAGGGAATGTGGTGGTAACTTTCCTGAGGTATTTTAGCAAGAAGGAAATAGCTTCTCCTGATGCAGTTTAAAATCTCAATGGCATATAAAGTTGCATGCTATGCTTTTTGTATTATGACGTTAACTGTTCAATATACTAAACCAATCCTTTTCCCACTCTGATTGTAGGTCTGGTTTAAGAATAGGAGGGCCAAGTGCAGGAGAAATGAGAGAGCATCAATGCTTCAAGATGCACCACCTGTTTCCCTGGACCACCTTGCCGTCATAATGTTGGATGGGCCCTAAAATACCATCCTCGTTCAGGAGCCAGATTGGAGATGGGTCCTTCTGATACCACTGACACCTGGGCTGCCCATGCTGCCCATGCCAGCCATACCTCCTCTGTACTTGTATTATCAATAAAGAGGCAAATTCTCCATATATTTGTCTTTGTGTGTCAAATGCGGCAAGCGGGGTATGTATGACAATTGTTAAGGAAATGCCATTTAAACAGAATGGCAAGGAGGCCTCCTTTCATGAGTTGATATCCCTGAATCACTATCAGTAGGTCCCGTACCTCACAGAAGTTTCCCAAGTGCCCACTGGTGAGTTTGCACTGACCCATATATTCTCCTTCGTCTCTCCCCCATCACTCCATCCTTAATCCCACCCTGCCCCTTTGGGACCACGTGCATATGCACGATTGGGCGGGGTGAGTCCCTAGGGTGAGAACAGTGTGTTTCCAGACAGGGATGAGCTCCGTTCATGCTGACAAGTTCAGGCTGAACACTGGACTGTAAGGGGATCTTCCTAAAGAGGCTGCTCACAAAGATTCATGGGAAGGTGGCAGCAGAGCATTCATCCAGTATATGCTCCAAATTCTGTTCACTGTTCTTTATCTTTGGGGAGGAGATTGGGGAATAGGAGCCATTCTGGCTCACAGGTTCTGCTGCTTGAAAAGAAACATGAGAAGAGACTCCATCAAGGCCAGAAGAGGCACTTCTCACTTTTCTTCCCTCCCCGCAACCAGCCCAGGAAAGCATATTCATCGCTCCTTCCCCGGCTGAGAAGCTGACTATCACACCTTCAAATGTATTTTGTCACCTTCAACATCCTTGAGAGAACCCCAATTTCTGCTGTTAAACACTAAAAGGGAAACTTTTGGTTTAATGGTGCTCAAAGCAAGAATAAGGAGATGTTCTCCCAAGCAGTGCTCCAGAATAATCACTCATTGCAAAGAAGCAGTCATAATTTTGCTTTATTCATGTTGTCTTCTTTGTGTGAAACTACCAGGGTAGGGAAAAAAAAAATAAGTTTAGGAGAGTGAAGAGCCAGGCCCACTCTTTATAAAGCATTATGTTCTTCTCAGTCGAACCTTTGGTGTTGAGTAATCTTTAGCAATGTGAGCCTCCTTAAGTGGGGTTTGATGTTAAAAGTGATTAAATATTTCAATGACTACAGATAAGGTGCCTTGGTAACATCAGATTTTCCTCTCAGAGGAGTTAATCAAAGACCAGTCTCACAGCACGTCTATGTTCCCAGTGTGAAGGAGACTCTGTTTTCTCAGGAAAGCTTACACTCGTTGCCATGGTGTCCACTAATTTTTATTCCTTCTTCCCACCTTTCTCACTTGTGGGTGTCAAATGTCAGCCAAGTGGTGGTAATGTCAGGCTTCCACAGAGAGAAGGATGTTACTGCTACACAGAGACGCCAGACCCTATGGGGAGTGGGAGAAATTCGAGAATGTTCCCGTGTATGCCCACTGTCATTCTTACCAGATGATTCTGAAACCAAAAATTCTTATTTCCTAGTGTTGACCGCTATCCGTTTTATTTTATTTTATTTTATTTATTTATTATTATTATTATTTTTTTTTTTTGTGGTGCACAGGCTCCAGACACGCAGGCCCAGCGGCCATGGCTCACGGGCCCAGCTGCTCCGCGGCATGTGGGATCTTCCCGGACCGGGGCACGAACCCGTGTCCCCTGCATCGGCAGGCGGACTCTCAACCACTGCGCCACCAAGGAAGCCCCACTATATCCTTTGTTAAACATTAGGTTTCTAGGTGCTTTAAGGACCCTCAGAACTACAGGGCCTGTACAAATAAGCTCCAGGACACCATCAGACCCAGTACTGACCCCTTCTCTGTTTTGGCCACAGTGGAAAGGACCACATTCAACCTTTCCAACCTGAGACTGAAAGTCAGAGAATGCTCAGCACAAATCCCCCAGTTAACCCTCACATCCAGTCTGACACACTCTAACAACATTCTTTTTTCATGCTCAAGCTGCCTGGGAGAAACAAACAAAAAAAAGTGAGTATCTTTCCTGTAAGTGGCTGGTGTCTTCATCACATACACACTTTTTTTTAAACATGTCTGGACTTCTTTCAGATGCCAGGTATATTAAGGCAGAGTGGTGGCATGAGGCATAAGAAATAAGCAAAACATTGCTGTAGGTGATAATTTACCCTTCGTCTAGGTTTGCAAAGAGATAGATAGGTCTTCTAAAATTAATCCCCCAAATTAATTAGTGCCCCAAAGAGAATTTCTCTCAATGTACATTTCAAATATCCCAAAGACATAGATCAGAAATTAATTATTCTGACATAATGAAATAACTTTGATTTATTTTAAAAAATCTTTAGAAACTGGCTACCAACAAATACAGAGACCTGAGGGAGGTTGTCTTTGCAGATGTTAGTTTTGGCTAAAAAGTTATAAGCACAATCTTGTAAGGAGTACAGTAGATTCAGCCTATTACAATAATCTAATAGTTCTGGATGCAGTCTTGCTTTCTAAAGTTTTTCACAATGAAGAACACATGCTAGTGAACTTTCCAAATAGTAAGGTTGGTGATCAAATTAAGTAGAAAGAAGGTATTGCCGACTAAAAAAAAATGCGCAACCTAAAAGTTGAGAATTATGCTTCATTTGGCGAACTTAACTGAGGACTTCAGCCCAGAAGACAGCCTCTCAGAGAGCTCTGAGGGACTGCTCCAAAGAGGTAAGGGAGAAGCCACGATATATAGGAGTTTTGCCACAAAACCCAGGTAGTCGGAACATCAAAAGATTACTGTTAATTAAAGAAAACCAGACATCTCAAGTTACTGAATTTAGCGTGCTTTGCTATGTCTGAGAAGATGCAAGAGTCTGGGCTCATTGAAATCATTCCTTTGATAGGCACCTTAGCGATCTAGGGCCCATTTCCTGCTTTTCTCCGTCCTGAATCCCCTCAGGGTGCACCGCTGTGGGTGGCTGTAGTGACTGCTGGCTTGGTGGCTGCAACATCCCTTGTTTACTGATATGGCAGGCGACAGTTTTCATCCACGGTATGAACTGTTTGAGGGAAAAACTTTTTTAAAAAACTAGATTTATGTAGACTGGATCTTGATTCAAACGAATATAATATACCGAGAACCCTGGAGATCTAACCCGGAAGTGCCTGACAGTCAAAATTCCGAGCTCCTATTTTAACTACGAGTACTTAGAAACAAAGGGCAGCGGGAAAGGAAGGAACCAGAAACAATTCTTTATCAGGCAATACAAGAGTGTGGTCCCTCCAAATAGATGTGAAAAGTGACTTTTAAAATTAATAAATGCATACAAAACAGGGCAATGAAGTTTGTTTTGAGTTGTCGTCAAAAGAACAAAACTACATTTGCCTGAATTCTGATTATGGGGTGTTGTGCTTACCACGGGGCATGCTCTGAGCACACATACTGATCTACCATGCAGTCATTTGGTGCTGATGTGGCTCCTCTAGGAAATGTCAGACCCTGGAAGTGAAATAATGAGGAACTAATGAAGCTAAATAGAACACTTCACTGGATTTCCTGATTGGTAAGTTCAGCTTGGCCTACAACACAGACTGGGGTTCTCAAAACCTTGAGCGAGGACTTCCCTGACACTCCAGTGGCAGTTAGGACTCTCACGTTTCCACTGCAGAGGGCATGGGTTCGATCCCTGGTTGGGGAACTAAGATCCCGCATGCTGCACGGCGTGGCAAAAAAACAAAACAAGACAAACAAACCAAAAACAAAACAAAACAAAAAACCTTGAGTGGACACCTCAGGAGTCAGTTGCTATGATAACATAACCCTCATCACATACCCCTCATCCTAAGAATGCTGCAAGACATTACTTTTGTGTTGGGATTCATTTGAGACTTTCCTTACACTCCCTCCCATTAAACCAATACAGTAGGGTGCCTCAAGGAAAGCGAATCCTTGCCTCAGCCAGATCATTTTAGCAGACCACACACTCTTTTTTCCTTTGTGGAACTCACACAAGATCATCTTTGACAAATGAGATGAATGTTCACCAGCCCTGTAGTAAAAGGTCGGCAAAAACAGAGAAACCAGTCTCATCATTTCATGATGCTCTTCCAAGCAAAGTACCTTTTTGTCTTCTGGGGGACACCCAGGTTATAGGAAGAAACCACAGTAGTCTCTCTGCATCGCAGGGAACGGACCTCTGTGGGCATCCAGCCCATTCCCTTCATACTACAGAGGAGTGAATGCAAGTCCAGAGCAGTGGGGTGGCCTGCAAGAGAGAGAGCATGTGGAGTTCGTCTCAAAGAATGTCAGTCTCTGGGTGACCATGCCCTTTCCTGGGCCCAGATTCATCCAGCTATGGGCAGTGCACACGCAGGTTCAGCTCTTCAGCGCTTACCACCTCCATCCTGCACAGAACTCGTTCCTTCAAAGGGCTGCTGACTTAAGGTTTCTCACTCAGCCTCAGCACTAAGGCCCCCACTCTCCACCCTTAAGGCATGCAGTATCGTGAGGTTCCCCCTTGCACAGCAAACACGAGAGCGTTGAGAGAGTGACGCAACGTGCACCCGGCTCACAAAAGCTGAGTGCGATTCCAGGACAACAGCCCTCATTTCCTCCAATCTCCTTGCAAAGCCAAGCCTGCCACCTGGCAGCACAGCTCATGAACAACAGCCTGCTGCACGCATATACACTACCAAACGTAAAATAGCTAGCTAGTGGGAAGCAGCCGCATAGCACAGGGAAATCAGCTCGGTGCTTTGTGACCTAGAGGGGTGGGATAGGGAGGGTGGGAGGGAGGGAGACGCAAGAGGGAAGAGATATGGGGACATATGCATAACTGATTCACTTTGTTATAAAGCAGAAACTAACACACCATTGTAAAGCAATTATACTCCAATAAAGATGTTAAATAAAATAAAATAAAATAAAATAACCTCTTAAGGAAAGCAGACTAACGGCTTGGAGACCTTAATTATGCCAATAGGAATACAAAAGACTCGGAAAGCCCATTCTTTCGTGTTTCACAAACAAGGGGACACGAGCGATTTAAAAGGTGGTGTTCAGGCATGGGTAGCACACTGGTACACTTGACTCCCTCCAAAGCTCAGCCCCCAAACAAAACTAGGGCTTTTATGAGAACTGCAGAGTTGGAACTTGATTTTCTATTTCAGGCCTAAGAATCTTGGTCTGGGTGGGAGGAATGTAGGCAAGATAGAGACCAAGGGAGGGTCTCTGTCTCATTCCCCTTGAACACAGTAGAAAAAGGAGTGAAGCGAAGGATGTTTTGAAACCAAAAGTGGTGGAGAGCAGGGAGAGCAAGCAATCCATGTCAGTGGCTGGGCACAGAGCTGCTGCTGGTGTCCGGGCAGCTGGGTGGCCAGCTGGGCTGGGACGTAGCCAGTGGGACACAAGAAGGTGGCTCTGGCCAGCTGGGCTTTATAAGACAAAAGATACAGAGAAAGGAAAAACAGCACTCAGGTTCGCATGCAAGTGAGTCCCTAACATCTTCCACAGCCCCCATCACAAGGTTAAGCAACAGAGCTGTCTTTTTCTCTCCAGTTTACCCTCTTTTTAACTCAAAAAAATTAAGCGATTTTGCCAGGATTGAAATACTCATAAAGAATGAGGGAAAAGTTAGGACAGGAAGAGGGTCTCAAAATGTAATTGTTTCTGGCCCAGTCTCCAGTCTCAACACCCCATGAAACAGCCAGGCTCCATTTCATCACTCTAACCAGAAGAAATTTGCAAGGATGTCTCATGAGTTCCATGGACCTACTCAATCACATCAAAACCTCAATTCCAACAAGGAGTCAGACATAGTGAAAGGTGCTTAGTTCCTGCATATTCTGTTGAATTAAGGATTCACTTTAATATAGTCCCATGCAATATTTCTGGATAAAATTAAACAGATCAAACTATTGGCTGTTGATAAGGGATTTTTTGTTTTTCTTCTACCTGCACTATTTAAATGATTCCCTTTTCCCCACATTGTGTCCTTTTTTATTTGATTCATTCATGTCTTAGTTTATTAGAATTTAAGACCACATATAACATATAAGATGCATACAATACAATAAGAAAAAAGTTAACTGTGGATTAAGCTGTCCTTAAGAGAAAGTGATTTCCTTTTTCCTGGGTGAATGGTAAGTAGCCTAAGAACAATATTATCAGAATCTGGAATGAATATGGTCAGCATTTCTGCTGATTTGAACCCAAAGTTTTCAAGGTACACATCTTTTGGTTCTGTTTGTTTTTTGGCCGTGCCGCACGGCTCGTGGGATCTTAGTTCCCCGAACAGGGTTCGAACCCGGGCCTCGGCAGCGAAAGCACAGAGTCCTAACCACTGGACTGCCAGGAAACTCCCATCTTTTGGTTTTTCAATATACTAGTATGGTTTGTGTGGCTATACTGTATGTTTTATATACCTATGAAGGTCCTTTGTGGAGTGTTTCATGCAATTTCAGAGGCCTGCGTTCAGAGGAAGTCCAGTTACTTCATATTTAAAGCAAAATAAAAAACAAAAGAAGGCCTGAGTGCATCAAATAACAGAGTTCCATATTTAAAATATATATTTGCCCTTAAAGAAATAGTAAATGAGTGGTACATTTATCTTTGGATATCACTTGTTGTCTAAATGCAGCAAATAAAGAACATCAGTAAATTGGAGTCAAACAATACAAGGGCAGAGGGCTGTGTTTACTTATCTCTGTACCCACAACTCTTTC
>NW_006786323.1:72441-91057 GCF_000442215.2 Lipotes vexillifer
CTTTCTCCTTCTCACACACAGATATGATTTGATAGTTGCTCAATTGTATTTGGAATCTGTGACACCATGAGCCATTGGCTGTGCTTTGGGGTCTGGATTGTTGGCCAAGTTTTGGAACTTCCTTGTTTTCAGTCCCTCTCAGATTCTGAGGACGAGCTTCCCCAGACTCAGCATTAGCCTCTAGCACAATCAGTGAGCATCCTAGGGGCCTGGTGGGCAGCGGAACACTCCAATTCTCCATCCAAGTCACGAGCTAGGCTTTGCATCACTGCCTGCTCCCTCTCTCTTTTGCACACACACATGCATGTGCACATTCACATGTGTACACACACACACACACACACACACACACACACACACAAGATCTTTAGCTGGTAAATATCCCAGAATAGACACATCAGTCCATTTCATCCTAAGCACCTTTTGGTTATCAGAACACCTCCACAAACTCCAGACACATTTCTACCTGTAGCCAGACGCAGCTGCAGAGCTTCTCCCAGTGAGGTAAAACAAGAACAGTTGCCTATTTATGGGAGGGTTTTTCCAATGTGAAATACCAATTGGCTGAAGCAGAAGTTTGGGGAATTTTCCATACATATAGTGGCTAATATCAAACTCCTTCCTATAAAAGTAGGAGCAATTTGTCATCAGAGAATAAAGCCTCTCAGGCGAGGTGTTAGAGGCACTGATGAAGCCACTGCCCCAGTAGGGTGTCAAAGTTCACAGCACCTTACTGACTTAGAATTGTTCAGGAGGAAAATTAATTTTTTCAGTACATAGTTCAGGCAGGCCCTTTAAACACAGATTAGTGATTATTAGTGATTAAAAGCTTGTTTCCGTCTTATAATCTATTAAACAATTATGGGTATAATTGGAAAGGGGTTACAAATTCAAATGAACACAGACTACTGTACGGTCCCCTGCACCCCTGCTAGAGTCCCGCCTGGGTGCTGTAGGTGGTACCCAGGCACTTGCCCGCTTCACTGCAGGCTCGCAGATTGTTAAGGAGAGTAGCAAATGGAAGCTGAAGGCTCCGCACGCCCCTCACTTCCCATTCAGGAAACACAGGCTGCTCTTAGGAAACTTGGCAAGAGTGGCCTCATGCCTCGCCACTCGTGGAGGGAGGCAGGAGGAGGGAGAGGGTGGGGTTGTTCTCCCAGGAACTAAAGCGCATGCCCGCTAATAAGGGGATCAGCAGAGTAACCATGGTCGCAAAGTGGGCTTTTACAGAAAATTGATGCAAAAGTCCACAGCCTGGTGCCACAAAAGTCAGACGTTCTTATTAGAAATTTTCCCAAATCCCACAAGTTTCCTGACTCAGTTCAGCTCTTCGACCGCGCTCGATGAACAACTGCTTTCAACATCCAATAGCGTGGGGGCTTCCCTGGTGGGGCGGTGGTTGGGAGTCCGGACCATGGATTATATAAGAGGGTAAAAGCAGCGACCCAACACAGGATGCCAGAGCACGAGCAGGGTGAAGAGAGAATCCCAGCATTGAAGCAGCCAGCCCAGTGTGGGGTGTTGGAGCCAAGCAGGGATGAGGAGGGTTTCAGTAATGTGGGGTGGCCAAATGCAGGGTGTCAGAGTATGGGCAGAGTGATGAAGATATCCTATGGGTACAGCAATGAAGATGTCAGTGAGAGATTGGAATAATCTGGGGTGGGGGAGTGACCAAATAGGTACATGTATTAAACATAATAGGAGTTGGGTTTCTTATTGCTAGAGAAGGGAGTTATAAGTATGTTAAGAAAGAAAACTAGGGCTTCCCTGGTGGTGCAGTGGTTGAGAGTCCGCCTGCCGTTGCAGGGGACACGGGTTCGTGCCCCGGTCCGGGAAGATCCCACATGCCGCGGAGCGGCTGGGCCTGCGAGCCATGACCGCTGAGCCTGCGCGTCCGGAGCCTGTGCTCCGCAGCGGGAGAGGCCACAGCAGTGAGAGGCCCGCGTACCGCAAAGAAGAGAAAAAAAAATCCAATAGCATGGTCTGGTTTTTCCATTTAACATTATTTCAGACATGCTTTCAAACATTTTATCATATTTTTCATTTTAACATCTACATTCATACCTTATAATTTGCCTAAGGTTGTTTCCTGCCACAAAATGAGTGATCAACAGACATCTGGATGAACATCTTTGTGCATATGGCTTTTTTAAAAAAATTATTTTCTTAGGCTAACATTCCAGGCCTGAAATACATAAGCGAAAAAGTATGAATCTTTTCATTGTTCTTGTTGCATATTACCATGGGAGGCAGTGTCCAGTTTGGGTTAAGAACATAGGGTTTTTAACTTCAACAATGCTTTATTCATCTGGCTCCCCATAGTAGCTGTGTGATGGTGGGCTGGTGACCCTTTCTGGGTCACAGTCATCTGATCTATGAAAGGGGAGAAACAATAGTTCTCCTGCACAGAAATGTGATGAGGAAGGTGGGCACAATAAGTATTGGCTATTGTTATTATTTATTGCCACTTGCAACATACAAATTTCCCCACAGCCTCACAAACATTATGTTTTATCATTTTAAATGTTTTTGTGGACTTCCCTGGTGGCACAGTGGTTAAGAATCTGCCTGCCAATGCAGGGGACACGGGTCCGATCCCTGGTCTGGGAAGACCCCACACGCCGCGGGGCAACTAAGCCCGTGCGCCACAACTACTGAGCCCACGTGCCACAACTACTGAAGCTTGCACGCCTAGAGCCCGTGCTCCGCAACAAGAGAAACCACCGCAATGAGAAGCCCACGCACCGCAACGAAGAGTAGCCCCTGCTCGCCACAACTAGAGAAAGCCCGCGTGCAGCAACGAAGACCTGGTGCAGTCAAAAAAAAAATCCTTTAAAAAAATTTGGTTTTGTTTGTTAAATAGGTATAAAGTCGTACTTGTTGTATTTGTACTTCCTTGTTACATAATGAGGCTTACACCTTTTGCAAGTGTTATCTTCTGTGTGCTTTTGCCCTGTTATGTCTGCTCTCTTCCTCTTTGAACATTCAGACATTTGGGGTTATTCTTTCAGAGTTTACTCATTTTTAAAATATTCTTAAAGTAACTAATGCTTATCTATCATTCACTGCAAATCTTTCCCCTATTCTGTTGTTTTCCTATTTTTCTTAGTTTTGGGGTCCGTGTTTTCCTTTCCGATTTTGTTATTGCTTCAGAACTTTAAAATTTTCCCTCTCTCATAGTTGACATTACACTTTATCAATTAATTGTGTTGTAAAGATTTGTTTATTCCATACTTTGATTTGATTTTACCTGATTTTAACCCCTTAACTCCGCTGACATGTATGGTACTCCATAGTTGGAAAAGCTAGAAAGGTGAGGATGGGAAAAACACCTACCTTGTACCAGTGCTGTGACAAGTAGGAGAGGCAATGTACTTGGTGTCTAACACCGTGCCTAGAGGTACAGAGCACGCTCTGTACTGTGATGGGAAAACAGCTATTTTGAGTTGCTGCCTAGGCATTGTACAGTAAGACAATCCTACTCACACCCAGAGTCTGGACATTTAGATGAGGACCTGAGCTTAGGATTCCCACCACAAGTTCCTGCTTTACTTTTCCCAGAGCACCTTTTAAAATAGCCACTTAGAGTTGCGGTTCCCACCCCCTCCCGCAAATTAGTGACCTCTGCCGCAATCCACCTTATAAGTACTAGGTGCTTGCCACCCTACTCTCTACCTCCACGCTTTTGACCTGGGATGGAAGACTGCCCTTCCCCCAGGTCGTTCCTCCTGCCACCCCCGTTTCTGGAGTTTGTCAGTAATAAATCTTGTGACTTTACTTCATTTGTGTGAGTGTATAGAAACTGTACCTTCAATTGAAATGTCCCTGGGATTTTCACTTTCCTAAAGTGGGAGCTCAGATGCTGAGGGAGCTACCTGCCAACCCCATGTGGGTGGTTTGTGCCTACTCATTCAGCAGGTCATAATCTGCATATTCTTTTTTTTTTTGGCGGTATGAGGGCCTCTCACTGCTGTGGCCTCTCCCATTGTGGAGCACAGGCTCCGGACGCGCAGGCTCAGTGGCCATGGCTCACGGGCCCAGCCGCTCCACAGCATGTGGGATCTTCCTGGACCGGAGCACGAACCCATGTCCCCTGCATCGGCAGGCGGACCCTCAACCACTGCGCCACCAGGGAAGCCCTGCATATTCTTAATTTAATACACCAGCTACTGGCCCCCCAACACAAGTACATAGCCAATGCTGTTAATGTAATTATGACTAGCAGTATTTAAAGTTGAGTATCTGTAAAAGGAGCAGAGGGCTTTGTTGTGTGTCAATTCTAGGAGTAATATAAAATTGTAGGAAATGTATACACAAATTAATTGAAAATGACATATGTGCCAGTGCATATGCAAATATATACACTCACATACACAAACACATAAAATAATATATTTACTTCTTTATGATACTGAAAGTGATAATGAAGGGAAAAGATATTCACGTTTCAAATTTTTAGTTTTACAAAATTAAATATTTCAGGAATCCTAGTTAAAAACAAAAGTAAAACTCAGAAGCTAAAAGTGAGTAAAACCTTTGGCCAGATTTTCATTTACTTTACATCTGCTGTCGCTCATATTATTTAAACAAGAAGTTTCAAAAATGTTTCACCTCGGAAAAGGGAACGCCCTTGCACTGTTGGTGGGAATGTAAATTGATACAGCCACAATGGAGAACAGTATGGAGGTTCCTTAAAGAACTAAAAATAGAATTACCATATGACCCAGCAATGCCACTACTGGGCATACACCCAGAGAAAACCATAATTCAAAAAGACACGTGCACCCCAATGTTCATTGCAGCACTATTTACAATAGCCCAGACATGGAAGCAACCTAAATGCCCATCGACAGACAAATAGATAAAGAAGATATGGCACATATATACAATGGAATATTACTCAGCCATAAAAAGAAACGAAATTGAATTCTTTGTAATGAGGTGGATGGACCTAGAGTCTGTCATACAGAGTGAAGTAAGTCAGAAAGAGAAAAACAAATATCGTACATTAACGCATGTATGTGGAATCTAGAAAAATGGTACAGATGAACCGGTTTGCAAGGCAGAAATACAGACACAGATGTAGAGAACAAACATATGGACACCAAGGGGGGAAAGGGGGTGTGGGATGAACTGGGAGATTGGGATTGACACATATACACTAATATGTATAAAACAGATAACTAATGAGAACATGCTGTATAGCACAGGGAACTCCACTTTGCTGTACAGTAGAAACTAACACAACATTGTAAAACAACTATACCCCAATAAAAAGAAAATTTCGCCTCATGAAAATACATTCAGAAACGTGAAGACCTATTTCCTTCTCATCCCTCACACTTCCATAGGAAAGTAAATGTCATTGTAAATGTATTAAAGTTATTTTCTACCCTTTACCCAATTAGGTAATTCTTAATTCTTTGATTTGAAATAAAAAACTGTCTCATGATGTGCTCTGAAGAAAAGCCTTGAATAGGTTTGGATTATTGGCTTTGGGGGAATTAATCAGGACTTTACATACACTTACAGAATAGAAACATAGCCAGGGAACATTTTATGACCACTTACAGCTGTGCTCTTTTAAGTTCAGTTGAATGAATTAAAAACTTGTAGTTATGAATGACAAATTTCAGCCCTGAAATAATGTGTACTGTGAAGTTCCAGTTACCTGGTAATGATCATACCTGAAGCTGCCCAGCTGGGCTAGATCTTCCATGGGAATATTTTCTGCTCCCTCTTACAATCACTGTGATTTAAATAATCTTTGTTATACGTGTTGCCTTGTCATACATGTCGCCTTGTCATACATGTCAAGGGAGACCAGATGCGTTAATCAGTATACAGTATTAAGTTCCCTCCAAACTTTAAGAGGGCATAATCCTTCCTAATATAGCATATGTTTAAGGGCATTTGCTCCCAAGTGATACATCTCAATTTCTCCCACCTGCTCTCTGCCCACCTTACTGCTCCAACTCTTAGCTATCTTCTACCCTTACTTCCTCCCACTCCTTACCCATTCTCTCCTAGCCCATGCCTAGGAGGCTGATGGCTCCCAGCAAGAAAGCCCAGGCTAAATGCTGATATTCTCTTCTTCTCAAGTGAAGCCAATCAGCCAGCACATATCTTGTGAGAACATCTAGAGTACTCAGGTGCCTAGCACTATGGGGAAGAAAAGCTGAATGCGATTACACTCCCACACTCAACGTACTTACAATCTAGTTGGAAGGACAAAGCATGTTCATGAGGAAAGATAACTAGAAAGACAAAGCAGGGGACAGCGAAGTACTTCCTGAGTCAAAACTCCAGGAAGACTTCAGACTATACTACAAAACTACAGTAATCAAGATAGTATGGTACTGGCACAAAAACAGAAATATAGATCAATGGAACAGGATAGAAAGCCCAGAGATTAACCCACGCACATACGGTCACCTTATCTTTGATAAAGGAGGCGAGAATATACAACGGAGAAAAGACAGCCTCTTCAATAAGTGGTGCTGGGAAAACTGGACAGCTACATGTAAAAGAATGAAATTAGAACACTCCCTAACACCACACACAAAAATAAATTCAAAATAGATTAAAGAGCTAAATGTAAGGCCAGACACTGTAAAACTCTCAGAGGAAAACATAGGCAGAACACTCCATGACATAAATCACAGCAAGATCCTTTTTGACCCACCTCCTAGAGAAATGGAAATAAAAACAAAAATAAACAAATGGGACCTAATGAAACTTCAAAGCTTTTGCACAGCAAAGGAAACCATAAACAAGACCAAGAGACAACCCTCAGAATGGGAGAAAATATTCGCAATTGAAGCAACTGACAAAGGATTAATCTCCAAAATTTACAAGCAGCTCATGCAGCTCGATATCAAAAAAACAAACAACCCAATCCAAAAATGGGCAGAAGACCTAAAGAGACATTTCTCCAAAGAAGATATACGGATTGCCAACAAACACATGAAAGGATGCTCAACATCACTAATCATTAGAGAAATGCAAATCAAAACTACAATGAGGTATCATCTCACACCAGTCAGAATGGCCATCATCAAAAAATATACAAACAATAAATGCTGGAGTGGGTGTGGAGAAAAGGGAGCCCTCTTGCACTGCTGGTGGGAATGTAAATTGATACAGCCACTATGGAGAACAGTATGGAGGTTCCTCATAAAACTAAAAATAGAACTACCACATGACTCAGCAATCCCACTACTGGGCATATATCCTGAGAAAACCATAATTCCAAAAGAGTCATGTACCACAATGTTCATCGCAGCTCTATTTACAATAGCCAGGACATGGGAGCAACCCAAGTGCCCATCGACAAATGAATGGTTAAAGAAGATGTGGCACATATATACAATGGAATATTAGCCATAAAAAGGAACAAAACTGAGTTATTTGCAGTGATGTGGATGGACCTAAGATCTGTCATACAGAGTGAAGTAAATCAGAAAGAGAAAAACAAATACCGTATGCTAACACATATACATGGAATCTAAAAAAAAAAAAAAGAAAAGGTAATGAAGAACCTAGGGGCAGGACGAGAATAAAGATGCAGACCTACTGGAGAATGGAGTTGAGGACACGGGGAGGGGGAAGGGTAAGCTGGGACAAAGTGAGAGAGTGGCATAGGCATATATACACTACCAAATGTAAAATAGATAGCTAGTGGGAAGCAGCCGCATAGCACAGGGAGATCAGCTCGGTGCTTTGTGACCACCTAGAGGGGTGGGATAGGGAGGGTTGGAGGGAGACGCAAGCGGGAGGGGACATGGGGATATATGTATATGTATAGCTGATTCATTGTGTTATACAGCAGAAACCAACACAACACTGTAAAGCAATTATACTCCAATAAAGATGTGAAAAAAAAGAACTCCAGGCAAAGTTAGGGTTAGGTAGGTTCTATGCAAGACTAAAAGGCAGCCAGATTGACTCCCAAAATGGGAAGAAGTGGTCCCAGGGCACTTCCCAAGCTGAGGTCCATCCTCCAACATTAAGGGCCATACATCCTGAGTATCATGCTGGTCACTCCCAGGTGGGTGGATCCTTGAGAGTCATGATGTCAAAATGACTGTTCAGAACACTCCAATCACCCTTGAGCATGGGGCAGAGGGGGACTCTGCCACACAGCTGGGCGCCTCACTGAACAGTGCCTTGTACCGTGGGAAAGCTGTCCCTCTGTTGACCAAATACCCGGTGCCGATACCTTGGTGTTGTTCTCTTCTTCCAGTCATGTCCACCGTCATGTGTACGGTGGGCTGCTCTTACAGGCTCAGGCTGAAAACACCAGAGTTGCCTGAGAGTCCTAACCAACCCCACCCCCAAATACAAGTTCTTATAAGTAAGAGAAAATAGTGGGCTTCTGGGGTGTGGGGCTGTTTTCTGGCCTCCAGAAACAAACATATTAGGCCTGGAAGGAAAAGGTGTATGCTGAATAAAACTCTCCCCCAGACAGCCATGTGGTAGGTACCACACAGCAGGATACACACAATATATTGAAGAAACTTAAACACATGAAAAATCACATTATTTTTCTTGTGGAAGTAATACTCCATATTCTCATTGTATTCACTACCTTTCTCCTACTGCCTTTGGAATGCAGTTCATTAGCGTCATCATAGTGACCTTCTGGGTTCTTTTGGCTAGTCTAATAATTAAAAATTGACAGAAGACAGATTAACAGGAGAAAAATAAAACAAATTTAATTCGTATGTACAGAGGTCTCATGCAAATAGGACCTAAGAAGCAACCAAAGCAGGCAGCTTTTACCTTTTTAGACAAAGAAAGAATAAATCTGTGAGGAATTGGCAGGACAAAGAAACTTAGGCTTGAATGCTTAATTAGTGAAGAATATAAGCAGAGTTTGGGTTTGGGGGTAGTAAACTAGCAAAGAAGTAACAGAGTTTGTTTCTACAGGCTTCTCAGCCCTGAATTCCCTGTCTCTGGTGATAAAGGTGTCTCTCTCCTGGTACACAGAGAGTAAATTTTGCATGGGAGAATTATTTCCTGCTTTCAAGGAGGACAGAGAAGAGGAGGGTCAAAGTATTCTCACATCAGCTGTTTCTCAAGTGACTTTAATTCAAAATAATCAATATGCCACTGTGGCATGTTTTGGGGTGGCCTGCGCTGAGCCCCAGCAATAGAAATCACATTATTACTTTAAATGTCTTATCTGATCACTCAGTAAACCAAGTTTAATAATTGGTCTCTCTGTGTTTTCTGAAAGTAATGAAGGTTCCTGCCAAGATACAAAACAACAGATGGTACAAAATAAGCTCAAACTGATAAAACAACAGGTACATGAGTTACGACAACTGAATTCACCAATAAGATCTGCCTGGTCATCTTCTCAGTGCGACGCTAAAAAAAGAACAATTTGGTATTTAATCCTGAACCAAGATTTGTGGAAATCCCAAAAGAAATCATCTGGCTCTTCCAAGAACATGAGCCTCCAGAGACGAGGGACTATATTACAGCCAACAACACGAAACAAAAATATACCAAAGAAACACTTAACGATGAAAGACAATACAGACACAGCTTTGGATTTATTCTATAAAGAATTTTCCTTCTCTTTTGCCTTTTACCAAAACACACCAAAATGTGAAAATTGTAAGAGTTCTTGGCCTGACTGACACACTGATTACAGGCTGTGAGACCCTGAGCAGAGGATCCAGTTGAGCCATGCCCAAACTCCTGACACAAGGAAACTATGATATAATACATTTGTGTTGGTCTAAGCAGCTAAGTTTGTGGTACAGCAATAGAAAACTAACACATAGGTTGCAGTGGGCTGAGTCAAAGTCCAGATATGTGGATGTAAAAGGCCTAAGTTTCCCTATCATTACCTAGATCAAACAAGTTTCATCTCCTCTTCCTATGCCAACAAGTGATGACTTTCTGGATTGCAATGTGGTAGATGGAATAGCTGACCAGAGATGTTCATGCCCGAATCCCTGTATCCTGCGAATATGTTATCTTATATGCCATCTGCAAATAGGGACTTTGCACATATAATTAAGGTTATGGACCTTAACATAGGGAAATTATTCTGGATTAGCTGGATGGGGCTAGTCTAACCACATGAGTTCTTCAAAGTCAAGAACTTTCTCTGGCTGGAGGCAAGAGAGATGTAGCAGATAGAGCAGTTGGAGAGTCAAAATGTGAGGAACTTGGCCAGCTCTTGTTGAAGGAAGGCCACATGAAAAGCATGAGAAGGGGGACTTCCCTGGTGGTACAGTGGTTAAGACGCTGTGCTCCCAATGCAGGGGGCCCAGGTTCGATCCCTGGTCAGGGAACTAGATCCCACATGCATGATGCAACTAAAGAGTTCGCATGCCACAACTAAGACCCAGTGCAACCAAATAAGTAAATAAATATTTAAAAAAAGAAAGAAAGAAAAGCATGAGAAGGAATGAGGGCAGTGTCTACTAGCAAAAACTGACTCCCAACTGACAGACAACAAGGAAACAAGGTCCTCAGTCCCACACCACAAGGAACTGAATCTGGCTAACAATCTGAATGACCTTGGGAGTAAATTTATCCCCAAAGCCTCCAGGAAGGAACGCAGCTGACACCTTGATTTCAGCCTTGTGACACCCAAAAGAGGATCTAGCTGAGCTACATTTTACCTGGGCTGCCAACCCACACAGAACTGGAAGAGAATAAATTTGTGTTACTTTAAGTGACTACGTTTGTGGTAATTTGCTATGGCAGCAATAGCAAATTAATACACAGTGATCAGGAAGATTCTGAGGCTATATCTGGGTACTGTGGGAAAGTGCTCAATGACTAATCAAAGATATGCGCCAGGGAAACAAGAGAGAGGTGACTTATAGGGTCTCCATCTGTGACCCATGATCTCCATGCTCTGCTCAGGGGTAGAAGTCACCTAGCTATTCCTTCTGCCTGCAACGCCTTCTCCCCAGATATCTGCAACGGCTTGCTCTCTTGCCCTCTTCAGGACTTTCCTGAAAAACAATTCACCAGGGGGCCTTTTCTGCCCACCCCAACTAAAATTTCATCCCCTATCCCCTTCCTGGAAACCTTTTACACCATGTCCCTGCTCCATTTCTTCTCTTTAGCTCTCCTCACTTCATAATGTCCTTATTTATTTTGCGTATTCCCTGCCTGTATCCCCACAAGCAGAATGAAAGCTCCATGCAGACAGAGGTTTTTGTGTCTTTTGTACACTGTTGTATCCCCAGAACCTAGAAGAGTGCCTGGCATATTAATTTCTGTTGAAATAAAATTACCATTAAAATGAAGAGGCTTTTATCCTGGTTTGTCAAGTTCACACATCCCAACATCTTATAGGGAGAGAATCTCCATATAATTGCAGCTGGCACACATTCCCATGGTGGAGCCTGGTCTCCTATCACAGCCGGAAGCAAGTCACCACACCCCTCATCAGGTCCAAGGAGGACGGGAGGAGAAAATGGTCATAAGTTGCAGATGATTCTTCCTACACTAGTTCTTTAAACTGTGAGGAAGCTGAACAAATAACAGGGTTGTATGTCATTTCAAACACACAGGAACAACAACGCCCCGGCACAACTTTCACCGGTATTTCAAAAATTTTTATATGTTGTCATATTTGCTTTCTCTGTCTGTCTCCTGAACCTTGCAAAAATAGTTAGAGTTGTCATGACATTTATAACTCTAAAAAATTCCACTACACATCTCCTTAAAAAAGGAGATGTTCCTACATAACCACAATGCTATTACATCTTAATAAAATTAACAATAATGTAATAATATTATCATATATCTAGTCCATATTCCAATTTCCGCAATTGTCCCAAATGTATTTTATAGCTATTTTTAGAATAGGTATCTGTTTCATGCATTGCATTTGTTTTGCATTTAGATGCAAAGAAGCTAGTGTTGAATGATTTTACAACTTCCTGGATTCATCAGTTTTCTTAGTCACCTCTAGTTAACTCTAGTAAAGTAGTTGTCTAGGTATTACTAGTTATCTCTAGTACTAATATTTCATTCCAACAAGAAATATGAATTTAGGGTTGAGAGGATGGTGTCTTTCAGCTTGGAGACTTTAACTTACGTTATACAAATGAGCCAAAAATGGCCTCTGTCTATTGGCCGCTAGGTGTTTATTTCTTCACTGGAGGCTGAGACCCATTACCTCAAAAGCCTGCTGGAGCCAAACAAATTTTTACACATCCAATTGTTTAAAACATATCCAAATTAACCATATCTTTATCCATTTAGATCCTGGCTGTTTTACCTTCCCCATGAAATTGTGCCTAACATCTGCTAGCTATCAGTAAGATGAGCCCTGGGCCAATAAGACCACAAGCCACTGCTGCCCTTTGGCACTCTCTGACCCAGATACTCTCTACGGTGCTGCAAAACAACATCTACAAGTCATCTTTCTGGTTTAGTCTAGGTAGCTCTAGTTAACAAATTACCTAGATTCCACTGGATATCTGTACAATTAACTCGTTATTAGAACAAGGAATAAGAATTTAGACAGAAGATTGTGCTCTTCACCTTACTGGCTTGGACTGGTTATTCTAGTTATCACTAGTTATCTATAGCTAACAAATCATCTAGGTCCCCTTACATATCTATGGTACTGTGGATGAAAACTGTCGCCTGCCATATCAGTAAACAAGGGATGTTGCAGCCATCAAGCCAGCAGCCACTACAGCCCCCCACAACAGTGCACCCTGAGGGGATTCAGGATGGAGAAAAGCAGGAAACTGGCCCTAGATCGCTAAGGTGCCTATCAAAGGAATGACTTCAACGAGCCCAGACTTTTGCATCTTCCCATACAGAGAGAAGCGCATCTCAATAACTTGCGATGTATGGTTTCTTTAATTAACAGTAATCTTTTGATGTTCTGACTACCTGGTTTTTGTTGCAAAAACCCCTGTATATCCTGGCTCCTCCCTTACCTCTTTGGAGCAGTCCCTCAGAGCAGTCTGAGAAGCTGTCTTCTGGGCTGAAGTCCTCAGTTTTGTCTACCAAATAAAACATAATTCTCAACCTTTAGGTTGTGCATTTTTTTCAGTCGACAGTACTAACTCATTATTCCAAAAGAAAATAAGAATTTACATTTTAGAAGAATGTATTTTTCAGCTTTCTGACATCAATGAGTATTAGTAGGTATCTCTAGATATCTCCTGTAAACTAGTTATCTATGTACCACTATTTATCTCAGACTTATGAGTTCTTTCAACATGAAATATAAAGTTAGATTGAGAAGGATATGTTTTCCAATTCAGGGCTTCAACTCCATATACTAATATTGTTTAGGTAGTTAGTAACCTAAGTTCTATTGTTTAGCTATATTATTAACTCATTAATCTACCAGGAGAAAAAGAATTTAGGGTCCAGAAGAACCTACATTTAAGCTCCTAACTTCAACTACTTATTCTAGATATCTCTAAGTAACTAGACACCTAGTGCCAATGTCTATAGTACGAAATCATCATTCCAAGAAAAATTAAGACTAATATTATTCTACTGCAATAAAATACACATAAATAAAACTTACCATCTTAACCATTTTTAAGGGTATAGTTCAGGGGCATTAAGTACATTCACATTGTTGTGCAGCCATCACCACCATCCATCTCCAGAATTTTTCCACCTTCCCAAACTCCATACAAAAACTCCCAAATACCCCTTCTCCCAGCCTTTGGGGACTATTTTTCTACTTTCTGTCTCTATAAATTTGACTGCTCTGGGTATCTCATATAAATGGAATCATACAATATTTGTCCTTTTGTGTCCGGCTTATTCCGTTTAGCTTAACGTCTTCAAGCTTCATCCATGTTGTAGCATGTGTCAGAATTTCATTCCTTTTTAAAGCTGAATAATATTCTATTGTATGTATACATCACATTTTGTTTGCCCATTCATCTGTTGATGGACATTTGGGTTGTTTCCATCTTTTGGCTATTGTGATGAATGCTGCTATGAATGTGTATTCAAGTCCTTGCTTTCAGTTCTTAGGGAACCGCTGTGCAATTGCTGGATCATGTGGTAATTCTATGTTTCATTTTTTGAGGAACCACTATACCTTTTCTCATAGTGGCTGCACCATTTATATTCCAACCAGTAATACACAGGGTTTCAACTTCTCCACATCTTCACCAACACTTATTTTCTGTTTTGTTGGTAACAGCTATCCTACTGGGTGTGAAGTGGTTATCTCATTGTGGTTTTGATAAGCACTGACAGTTAAGAAGAATGTTTTTAGCTTTCCGGCTTCAAATTTTTATTCTGTTTTTATATGATTATCTCTATTTAAATCTTACCTAAGCAATTGTCATTTTCTACATTACTAACTGAATATTCAAAACATAAGAATTGAGCAGAGTGCTTTCTAGCATCCTAGATTCAAACTGTTCTAGATATCTGGTATATTGCTTACCTGGTTACTAATAGTTATCTTATTACTGATGCAGCACTTCAATGAGAAATGAGAAGTTTGGGTTGAGAAGATTGTGTTTTCCACATTCTGGCCACAAGTACTTATCTGTAGTTGTCTGTAGTTAGGTAGTTACCTCGTTACCAGTAGTTATCCATAGTACTAAATCTTTATTCCCACAAGAGATAAGACTGTGCTGTAAGGAGTGGTTTTCAACGTCCAGATTTATACAGATTCCTGGTTTTCTCTAGCTATCCATAGTAGACAAATTACCTAGGTACCAATAGTTATCTATAGTCTAACTCAGAACTGCAACAAGAATTAATATTTAGTTTTGAGAGAAATGGATTTCAGCTTCATGGCTTCAAATTATTCTTCTAAGGAATATCTAGTTTCCCCTAATTAAGTAAATAGATAGGTACCACTACTCACTGATAATACCCATTATTATCACAAGAAATAAAAGTTATATTTCAGAATAATGTTTTTCTTTTACTTTTTTTGGCCGTGTGGCCTGTGGGATCTTAGTTCCCCCACCAGGGATCGAACCCAAGCCCCCCATGGTGGAAGTGCGAGCGCTAACCACTGGACCACCAGGGGAAGTCCCACAATGTTTTTCTTAACAGCCTCATCTAAAGTATTTATTCCGCTTGTTTCTAGTTACCTTCATTTAACTAATTACCTAGGTACCACTAGATAACCATACTCTTTGCTCATTTTTCCACAAGTAATTTGTATTTAAATTTGAAAAAAAGATGTGTTTTCCAGGTTCTGGACATCTATAAGTTTTTCTACTTACCTCTGCCTGTTTCTAGTTATCTAGCACCCTAGGGACACTCAGTTATCTGTAGTGTTATCTGACTTTCCCAACAAGAAATAAGCAGGTAGAGCTGAGAAGAATATGTTTTTCAACTTCCTGGATTCAACTAACTATTCTACCTATCACAGTCATCTTTAGTTTACTTGTTGGAATCCTGGAAGTGAAATAGTGGAGCTAAAATAGAGTTCTTCACTGGATTTCCTGACTGGTAAGCCCAAGTTGGTCTCATTTGACTTCCCGTAGCCCATGACATGGACTGGGGTTCCCAAAACCTTGAGTGGACACCTCAGGAGTCAGTTGCTATGATAACATAAACCTCATGACATACCCCTCATCCTAAGAATGCTGTAAGACATTACTTTTATTTTGGGATTCATTTGAGACTTTCCACTCCCTCCCATTAAGCCAAAGCAGTAGGGTGTCCCAGTGAGAGTGAATCCTTACCTTCGCCAGATCATCCTTCTTAGCAGGCATATTCTCATTTTCCTTTGTGGAACCCTTACACAAGATACCTTCATTCGGCAAAAGAGACAAACGTTCACAGACCCTGCAGGAAAAGGCTGGCAACCACAGAGAACCAGTCCCATTGGGTCATGTGGCTCTTCCAGACAAAGTGCCTTTGTTTTCTGTACCTAGCTTAAAGGAAGAGACCACGGTGGTCTCCACACTGCAAGGGACTTTTGGGGTCATCCAGTTCACACCCTTCATTTTACAGATTTGGGACATAGGCTCAGAGCAGTGGAGTGGCCAGCCCAAAAAACCACACAGAGGTCATCCCAGAGAAGACCAGCCTTTTGGTGGCCATGCCCTCCACTGGGCCTTGTACCATCCAGCTACGGGCAGTGCACATCAGCCCAGGTTCAGCTCCTCAGCACTTAAACCTCCATCCTGCCCAAGAACTCTTTCCTTCAAAGGGCTGAAGACGCAAAGCTCCCACCAAAGCCTGATCACTGAGCCATTTTACCTGTAGGAAAAGGAATCAACCTTCCCTGCAGAGGCATTCGGCCTCCTGATGGCCACAGTTTCAGGCCCTGAGAGTGATGCAATTTGTACCCTCCTCACAAAAGGCTGAGTGTGCTTCCATTACAACAGCCCTCATTTCTCCCAATGTCCTTGCAATGCCAAGTCTGCCAAGTCTGCCAACTAGCGATATGACCCATGATCAAGACCCAGCCCTAAGCTTGTGCTGAATTCGCTTTTTTAGGAAAGGAGGATAATGGAAACTGTCACTAGGCAATTAATACTCACTTTGAAGTTGATAACTTATGGTTTGCCTTGATCAAGGTCACACTTGCTTCTTCTCAGATATCAGCATGAAGCTATGGGGCAGGGACCCTGGGTGCGATGGTGTAAATATAATTTTCAACAGCAGTGAGCTGTCTCCACCTACCCACGCCCCCCCCCACCATGCCAAGGGTAGGTCTTAAGGTAAACATTTACATGCCAATATTTTAGACTCCAGACGTACAAAACACGTCTCCTACCCACAAGCTTGCTTTCAAAATCAAGGGACACAAGACACTGAAGTGGTGGCATTCAGGCACGGGTACGTAATTGATATGCCTAGACCCATTTGAAGCACGGCCCTCAGACAAAATTAGAGCTGCTATTGAGAATTGCAGGTTTGGAGCACCACCTCCTCCTATTCCAGGTCCAAGAATCTTGGTTTAAGAAAAAAAAAATGGAGACAAGGTAGAGACCAAAGAAAAGTCTCTGTCCACCTCTCCCTTGAACAAGAGAGACAAAGGGTGAAACAAAGGATAATTTTTCATAGTAAGTGGAAAGGAGGCTCTAGGGGAAAAAGAAATCGATGTCAACAGCTGGGCCCAGAGCTATTGATCCAGTTTAGGGAGCTGGGTAATGAGGGGGGCAGGCAGCTCAGAACGTCCTCTGGATAGTAGTCGGGGGGGTACAAGGAGATGGCTCTGGCTGGCTGGGCTTTCTAAGAGAAAGGAAAAACAGGACGCAGGTTCATGTGCAGATGAGTTCCTTACATCCCCTTCCACAGCCCCCATCACAAGGTCAAGCAACAGAGCTCTTTTTTCTTTTTTTCTCTCTTGCCTACCCTCCTTTTAACGCAACTGGTCACCTTAAGGGATTTCACCAGGACTGAAATATTCATAAGGAAGGAGGGAAAGTCAAAACGGGGGGGCTGGGGGGGCGCTCACTGTGACTGGCCCTAGCCCAGGTCCCCAACACCAGCACCTAAAAAAACATCCAGAATGGTCCTATTTCTTCATTTTAACAAGAAGAAATTCCTAAGAATATCCAATTAGGGAATTCCCTGGCGGTCCAGTGGTTAGGACTCTGCACTTTGACTGCCAGGGCCTGGGTTCAATCCCTGATCGGGGAACTAAGATCTTGTAAGCCATCTGGCGTGGCCAAAAATTTAAAAAAAAATAAAAAATAAAGAATATCCAATTAATTCTGTGAGCCCACCCACCACATCAAAACCTTAACTCCAACAGGGAGTCAGACAGAAATATTGCCAGGTGCTAAATTGGTTCTGTTACTTATTTAACATAGAAACTTAGACTTCAGGGGTCTCTGTGACCAAACCTGGCCTTCCATTAGATGAATGCATTCTATAGTTTCAAAACTCTGCTTAACACTCAGTTTAAAAGAGTGTTGGGCTTCCCTGGTGGCACAGTGGTTGAGAGTCCACCTGCTGATGCAGGGGACACAGGTCCATGCCCCGGTCCGGGAAGATCCCACATGCCGTGGAGCGGCTGGGCCCATGAGCCATGGCCGCTGAGCCTGTGCATCCGGAGCCTGTGCTCCGCAACGGGAGAGGCCACAACAGTGAGAGGCCCGCGTACCACAAAAAACAAAACAAAATAAATAAATAAATAAATAAAAAATAAAAGAGTGTTCATCTCGTACACTGTTTTTTGGGTTTTTCAAAAATATTTATTTATTTATTTGGCTGCACCAGGTCTTAGTTGCGGTATGTGGGATCTTCGTTGCTGAATGTGGGATCTTTAGTTGCGGCATGTGAACTCTCAGTTGCGGCATGTGGGATCTAGTTCCCTGACCAGGGATTGAACCTGGGCCCCCTGCATTGGGAGCGCAAAGTCTTAGCCATTGGACCACCAGAGAGGTTCCTCATACACTGTTGATGGGGTGTAAATTGGTGTAGCCACTATGGAAAACAGTATGGAGGTTCCTTAAAAAACTAAAAATAGAACTACCATATGACCCAGCAATTCCACTCCTGGTTATATATCTGAAAAAAACAAAAACTCTAATTTGAAAAGGTACATGCACCCCAGTGTTCATAGCAGCACTATTTATTTACAATAGCCAAGACATGGAAGCAACTGAAATGTCCATCAACTGACAAATGGATTAAGAAGATGTGGTATATATATATATATATA
>NW_006786323.1:91067-93523 GCF_000442215.2 Lipotes vexillifer
AATGGAATATTACTCAGCCATAAAAAAGAATGAAATTCTGCCATTTGCAACAACATGCATGAACCTAGAGAATATTATGCTTAGCAAAATAAGTCAGATGGAGAAAGACAAATACTATATGATATCACTAACATGTGGAATCTAAAAAATAATACAAATGAACCTATATACAAAACAGAAATAGACTCACAGACAGAAAACAAACTTATGGCTACCAAAGGGGAGAGGGAAGGGGGAGGGATAAATCAGGAGTATGGGATTAACAGATACAAACTACTATACATAAAATAGATAACCAACAAGGACTTACTATATAGCACAGGGAACTATACTCAATATCTTATAATAACCTATAATGGAATATAATCTGCAAAAAAGAAAAACGTATCACTTTGCTGTACACCTGAAACTTACACAATATTGTAAATCAACTATACTTCAATTAACAAAAAAAGAAAAAGAAAAAAAGAAGGCTGACCACACCAAGATGGGAGTGTGAAGAGATAAGGAAAGAGAGCTCATAGTCATGAGGCAGCCGTCCAAGAATAGTAACCAAATCCAAGGCCAGAAATTGAAGTCCATGAGCCTCACCCTGCTCCTTCTCACCATTCCTTCCCCTGAGAGCCATGAGAAGACTTTAACCCACAGGAAACAGACCAATGATACTTTCAATAGCTCGTAACACTCCCTTGCCATTCCAGGGCCTTTTGCACAAGCACAGCTTGCTCTCCCTTACCACTGGTAGTCCTGTAATACTGTACAGCAATATCTCAATTATGTAGAATCATACTAGGAGGTAATTTTGGTTCATAGGATTGCATATTTATTGCAGGAAAAGGCAAATTGCAGGAAAGAGTCTTTTTTTTCTTTTGCTGAGTTTTTATCTGTTTTATTTTTCCTACTGTTTCCATTGTAACCATTCAGAGAAAAGTCCCAGAGTTCAGCACACATTCTGTCAAATTTTCTAGCTGTAGTCTTCTGACAATGATATCTGACCTCCAGAACGATGACTCTGAGTCACTGCAAGCCTCACAGCAGATCCCCAGCACATGTCGCTCATTTCTAACCCTACAGTTTGCTTGTTCTGTTCCTCTTCCCACTTTTTCATCTAGCCAATTCATTCAGCTCTTGCCTTATTCTCCTTTCGTTCTTGCTCCTTCCTTTTTCATCCTAGCCTGCCCACCTGCTGTCTCCCCTCCCTGAACTACAAACCTGAACTGTGGATCACTCATTTGGCAAAAAAGGTCATAAACAATGGCCTCCCCATGAAACTTAACTGTTTTGTGATGTAACTCCTGTGTCCTTTACCTGCACAGTAAGTACCTGAAGTACCCACTGAGCCTTTAGCTTTTTACATTCCCTCAATACAGCTGGCTAGGTGGTGCTTTACAATCATGAATAATGACAATTAAAACAGTTACAGAGGCTTCCCTGGTGGCGCAGTGGTTGAGAGTCCGCCTGCCTATGCACAGGACACCTGTTCATGCCCCGGTCAGGTAAGATCCCACATGCCGCGGAACAGCTGAACCCGTGAGCCATGGCCAGGGAGCCTGGGCGGCCGATGCCTCTGCTCCGCAAAGGGAGAGGCCACAACAGTGAGAGGCCCACGTACTGCAAAACAAAAAAAAAAACAGAAAAAATAAAACAGCTACAATTTTCTGAGGGCTTAATGTGTACAAAGTACTGTGCTATGCAATATGCATGAATTATCATTGTTCTTTTTTGCAGAGAAGAAAACTAACGCAGAGAGAGGTTAAATCAGCAGTCCCCAACCTTTTTTGCACCGCGGACTGGTCCTGTGGAAGACAATTTTTCCATGGCCTGGGGGATGGGGGGGCGTGGGCGATGATTCAGGTGGTGATGCGAGCCATGGGGGAGATGGGGAGTGGCAGATGAAACTTCCCTCGCTCACTTGCTGCTCACTTCTTGCTGTGGGCCTGGTTCCTAACAGGCCTCGGGCCAGTACCGTCCTCGGCTCAGGGGTAGGGGACCCCTGGGTTAAATAATATGCCTAAAGTCACACAGCTGACAAGTGGCTACAACAGAATTCATTTAATCAAATATTCTTTCAATTTCAGTGCTTGTGATTGGTCTGTTCATATTTTCTATTTCTTCCTGGTTCAGTCTCAGGAGGTTGTGCTTTTCTAAGAATTTGTCCATTTCTTCCAGGTTTCCATTTTATTGGCATATAGTTGCTTGTAGTAATCTCTCATGAGCCTTTGTATTTCTGCAGTCTCAGTTGTTACTTCTCCTTTTTCATTTCCAATTCTATTGATCTGAGTCTTCTCCCTTGTTTTCTTAGTGAGTCTGGCTAATGCTTTATCCATTTTGTTTATCTTCTTAAAGAACCAGGTTTTAGTTTTATTGATCTTTGCTGTTGTTACCTTCATTTATTTTTCATTTGTTTCTGATCTGATCTTTATGATTTCTTTCCTTCTGCTAACTTTGGGGTTTTT
>NW_006786324.1:0-230 GCF_000442215.2 Lipotes vexillifer
CTGGGATGGTTTAGCGTACAGGTTAGGGTACGACAAATGTTTAGGGTTAGTGTATGTGTTGGGTCACGTGTTAGTGTGAGCATACGGGTTAGGATTAGGACACGGTTTAGGGTATGTCTGAGGGGAAGCTTTAAGGGTTATTGTTAAGGTTAGGGTTAAGGTTAGGAAACGGGGAGAGTTTAGGATACTTGTTAGGGTAAGACAACGGTTTAGGGTTAGCGTACGTGTTA
>NW_006786325.1:0-2041 GCF_000442215.2 Lipotes vexillifer
CTGAGCCTGCGCGTCCGGAGCCTGTGCTCCGCAACGGGAGAGGCCAAAACAGTGAGAGGCCCGAAAAAAATAAAAGAAAATAGTAAGTACTTGTTTAGTGCTTACTGTTCACTTAGTGTGTTTCTGAGTGTGTTCCAAGTGCATGACTTACTTCTCACATCAACCCTATGAAGAGGATAGTATTGTTCTTACAGTACTACAAGGAAAATGAACACTTTCACTGTTTCTTCCCAAATAAGGGTGATCTCCTTTTTTCCATAGTCCAAGAGATTTGGGGAACCATTGCTTGCCTTGTGTGGAAGGAAAAAGAGAGTACCCAAGATCCTTAGGAGGGAAGGAAGCCATACCTTGGAGAACCTCTTATGATGCCAGTATGACTTATGATGATGGTGATAATAATAATAACCACGTCACTATTATTATTGTAAGACTTATTGAGTGCTATGTTTCATGCATTTCTGCCTTATATAATGACATTTCTGGGAATGAGTGGTATCAGAATATATTCTTTAAAATTAATACAGGTATTAGAGTGTACTGAAGTATTCACTGATGAAGGTAACACATATCTTGTCTAACAATTTGTATATATAATTTTTTGTTTTGTAATATCTATTAAGTTATAACAAATGTAAAAACCTTACATGGGGGAAAGAATAATCAGGGAGAATGATTTCTGATTGTTTTGGCTCCAAGAGTCGGCTAAACTTTGGGAGTACTAACACACTCTTGTCTGGGGTTGCCCTGATTTAGTGACATTAATATTGAATGTTTCAGTTTCTTATTTTTGGGAAAGGATGTCAGCTGAGTATTTTTGAGTTAATGTCAATGGGATTTGGACTTAAGCTAGAATATGTATATAAATAAAATATTATATAATAAATTTTGAATACAAATATTTTTTAAATCACACCTTTGTCAATGATCTATAATAATTGTACTTTAGTGATTTTTATAATAAAATATTATATTGTAAGTAATTCAATTCAGGTTTACCTTGCTTTACCTAAGTTGGATGTTTTGAAACTCTTTAAAAAATAAATTATGGGCATTTGCTTTGCCAAAAAAAATCTGTACGTATAAAAAGACTTATGATAGGAGTCTTTTGAACAGGAAATCCTTTAGAACATCTGAAATATGTGTCAATTTAATGAAATTTGACTTATACATGTGTTGGTTATCATAAAAGACCGATGTTTTTACTTAAAATCATGTAGACTTGCCCCTGGGTTTTCACATGACTTCTATATTATTAGTTCCTTGTGTGACTTGGGTGTTGGACTAGATTTGTTTTTTCTTAGTTTTGTTTTTGCTCTAAAATTCTAAGGTTCTGTAAATGTTTTTAAAAGGCCCTCTTGTCTAACAAGTCCTCACCTTATTTGAAAGACAGTATAGTTGACAGACTGTAGAATGAGAACAACTAGCTTCCAATCCTTGTCCCAACCTCTATTGGATGTGTGCCCTTGGCCAGTCACTTAACATCTGAGTCTCAGTTCTTCACTCGAGACGTGGATTATGTAGCTATCTGATAGGAGTTTCATGAAAATTTGCAGAACACTTAGAAGAGTGGCCGGTACATTAAACATTATACATATTGCTGTTATTTAATTAATTAATTGTTTATTTCATTAAAAATCCCAAGCTTGCCTTGTCCAGACATGAAAATTACTGAAACACCTGTGATTAGAGAATCTTCAATTAAGGAATTTAAGAGCTGGTGAAGAAAACTGGACTGGGGAACCTATGAAAACTATTATTAAAAAAAAGAAGACATTTATAGTCAATGAAACAAGACAGTAATAATGGGAGACTAAAAAGATGAAGTGGAATGCTAAATTGACTTCCAACCATATTTTCTACATTTTAAAATTAGCAATAATGGTTTCTCCACCCACAATCTTTTTTTTATTTTTTTGGAGCAGAGGCTCTGGACGTGCAGGCCCAGAGGTCATGGCTCATGGGCCCAGCCGCTCTGCGACATGTGGGATCTTCCTGGATTGGGGCACGAACCCGTGTCCCCTGCATTGGCAGGCGGACTCTC
>NW_006786326.1:0-600 GCF_000442215.2 Lipotes vexillifer
CCGTGTCCCCTGCATCGGCAGGTGGACTCTCAACCACTGCGCCACCAGGGAAGCCCCTTTGCCTATCTTCTATTCACAGCTCTCGCTTTCTCTCTAGTCCTTTTGTATCTTAGAGCAGTTTTTAAATGCCCATCATTCTTTGATACTCCTTCCTTCAAAGAGTGGAGCTCTTTCTTCACCTTGAGTATGGGCTGGACTTAGGGACTCACTTCTAACGAATGGAATACGCTGGGAGGGATGGTGTGTGACCAGCTCATCGCAGGCATCACAGCTTCCTCCTTGCTTTCACCCACGAATCATGTGCTCTGGCATGTCAGCTGTCAGCTTGTGAGAATATATCAGGCAGCCCTATGAAGAGGCCCACATGGTGTACCTTAGGAGAGGAGGGTACACCGGGACTGCTTTCCTAGCTCGATGGCTTTGCTGTTGTTATGCTAAAGAGTCAAACAATATTGCCTTATGCTTATTGAAACTACCTTTTCTTCCCCTTCTCCCACTTCATCTGGATCTTCTCTTGCCTTTGCTCATAGTGTTGCAGTCCGGGAGCCACATGCCTGGAGTCAAGTTCCCCGGTAAATGCGACCCGTGTCCCAACCAAGG
>NW_006786327.1:0-1067 GCF_000442215.2 Lipotes vexillifer
CTCAAATAAGGAAAAGTCCAGAGGGATTGGGGAATGGCAAAGAGACCTCAGTGGCTAGAGTTAATTTCAGGCTTTGCTTTGTGTATGTGGATAGGGAGAGGTAGGATGGGGAACCCCCGTCTTGTTGACCTTCGTAACAGGAAATACAGCTTCCTAATTTTAAAATAGTCCATTTATCATTATGTTCCTTTATGGTTGGTGCTTTTGTTTTCTGTTAAAGAAAACTTTTTTTAACCAGACGTCACAAAAAGCATTATTTTTTGTTGTTCACATTTAGAACTACAATCCACCTTAACTTGATTTTTGGGTATGCTGAAAGTTAGCGATCAAGATTTTATTTTTCCATATAAATAAATATCCAATTGACTCAGCATCAGTTATTCAAAAGAGTACTTTTTCTTAAGTACTCCACAGTGCAAACTTAGGTTATATCCAATATCAATATATGTATGGCTCTATTTCTGCACTCTTTAACCTGTTCCCTTGGCATATCATCCATTCTTGGAACAATGGCACCATGTCATAATGACTATTGCTTTCTAAAAACTGTTAACATCTGGGAGTGTAAGTCCTACAACTTTGTTCTTCTTTAAAAGTTGTCTTAACTATTTTTGGTTTTTTATTTCTCCTTTAAAAGGAATCAGCTTATCAATCTCCACAAAATTCTTGCTTGGATTTTAATTGGGATTACATTGAATTAGGAGGAAAATCTGTTACCGAATCAAATTTGGGTCCACTCGCCTGTGGACAGAAGATCTTCCGTTTCTTTGGCCACTGCACCAGGGTGTGCCAAATACAAAGCTTTTTCTGCCTGCATTTTTTATTTAGTCATGGGAAGGGGCAGCCTCAGGCATTCATCTTGGGAGTCTCCCCCAAAGAGAGGACAGCAGAAACTAAAAACACCTGAATTAGCAATGCAACAACAGGCAAAATGCTAAGACCCCAGTGGGTAGGGAGACTGCACACCTCAGTTTGCCTAGGACAACTCTGCCTCACCCCTGTCTGGCTTGGAAAATCAATTACATGATAATCTTCCCACAGAGGAGAACCCTTATGTCTTTTTAGGC
>NW_006786328.1:0-215 GCF_000442215.2 Lipotes vexillifer
CAGGAGGTTAAAGGCACTGAGTCTCCAAGCGTGGAGTGTTAGGAAAGCGTCTGGAATGGCCAATGTGTGTACCAGGGCATGTAAACGGAGATGCCTTCTGTGAACGCTGTGCGATCTCACGGGTGGACCATACTCTGGCTTCCCCATGCATTTTTTAGCTGAAGGAAGAATCCCTTAAACCTGGAGAGTTGGGACCCATGGAATGGGTACCAGGC
>NW_006786329.1:0-408 GCF_000442215.2 Lipotes vexillifer
CCCTAACCCTTACCCGAAGCCTTACCCTAACCAGTGCCCTAATCCTAACCCATACACTAACACCAAACAGTACCCTAACATGTACACTAAACCTAAACCGTTGTCGTATCCTAACATGTACCCTAAACCATCCCCATTCCCTAAAGCTAACCCTAACCCTAACACTTACCCGAAGCCTTAACATAACCCATGCCCTAATTCTAACCCATATACTAACACTAACCCGTGCCCTAGCACGCACGCTAACCATAAACAGTTGTCGCACCCTAATGTGTACCCTAAAGAGTCCTGTTCCCTAACCCTAACCCTAACCATAACCATGAACCTAAACCTTACCCGAAGCCTTACTCTAACCTGTGCCCTAAACCCAACCCCTACACTAACACTAACACGTGCCCTAACACGTAC
>NW_006786331.1:0-202 GCF_000442215.2 Lipotes vexillifer
TGTACCCAGAGAAGTCAAATTCAAAGGCAGAAAGCAGAATGCCATTGGCAGGAGCTAAGGGGACTTAAAACAGATTTTTAAAACATCTTCCACCCTATTTCTAGTATTTTTCTGTAGGGAGTTGGTCTGTTGTAAGCAACTGAATCAGATCCTTGCTGGGTAATCTTGGTTGCAGGTTTTTCTCCTTCATCACTTTAAATAT
>NW_006786332.1:0-316 GCF_000442215.2 Lipotes vexillifer
GAATAAGAGTGGTGAGAGTGGGCAACCTTGTCTTGTTCATGATCTTAGTGGAAATGCTTTCAGCTTATCACCGTTGAGGACGATGTTGGCTGTGGGTTTGTCATGTATGGCCTTTATTATATTGAGGAAAGTTCCCTCTATGCCTACTTTCTGCAGGGTTTTTATCATAAATGGGTGTTGCATTTTGTCGAAAGCTTTCTCTGCGTCTATTGAGATGATCATATGGTTTTTCTCTTTCAATTTGTTAATATGATGTATCACGTTGATTGATTTGCGTATATTGAAGAATCCTTGCGTTCCTGGAATAAACCCCACT
>NW_006786333.1:0-32764 GCF_000442215.2 Lipotes vexillifer
AAAAAAAAAAAAAAAAAAAAAAAAACGCAAACACTTTTTTTGTTTTGTTCAGTGCTGTATTTTTAGCACCTGGATCAATGACTAATATCTAGTGCATATTCAATAAACATTTATAGAAAATAATGAGATATGTCACGCACCATTCTAAATGACATACATGATCTCAACTGACAGTAATTCTCACAAATTCGTGACACAGGATTGATAAAATATAGCATGATTGCAGTATAAACTTCAATTTTTTCACACAACAGTAGCATTCACTTATTAGCATTGATTTTATGCTTTACTTTTTAGGCATGGTTTTAATTATATTGCTATGCAAAATGGTATTTTAAATATAACCAAAACGATGTCGTATGTGTAACTTTTTCTCTTTTTCCCATCAGTAAAATGTCTCTTTTTCAGACCACAGATAAGTATAGGAGTCAATGTGCATTTTGGAACTACTTACCTGACACCATGAATGGCAGCTGGTCTTCGGAGGGCTGTGAGCTGACATACTCGAATGAGACCCACACCTCATGCCGCTGTAACCACCTGACACATTTTGCAATTTTGATGTCTTCTGGTTCTTCTATTGTAAGCCAATTTTCCCATTCATATTTATAAATCTGTTTTTTTCTTCTTTATGTCATTCAAGAGAAGATTTAACTTTTATATGTTTTCTTTGGGTGTAAATAGCATATTTAATTTACTGATACAATCTCAACATTACCTTTTTTTTAGTCTTTCTTTTCTTACCTGCCTTCTATGACATATCTAGTTTGGATCTTTGGTTATTCTTAGTGTAAGACTTACCTAATCTATAATATCTAGTAGATTGTGTATTAAATATCTATTCATTGACTCAGTTTTTAATGCGGCTTTTAAGGACCATTTGTACATTTTAAAGTATCATGGACTTTAAGCGCTTTTGCCTTTGTATTGAAAGTTTATTTTTACTGATGACAAATTCATTAAAAATATTTGATACCTGGTCAGTAAGTATTAGCACATTCATAACAAATACCATGTTTTAATAATGTAGAACCCCGCAAGATTTTTAAACATGAAAAATCTTTCTAAGGTGAATAGCTTCATAATATGTATTTCACATCAGTAATATCTTGCTTTTACATTATATAGGTTTTTATTTTATATCCTTGTATTGGAATCTTTAGATTACAGGCTCATTTCCATACAATACTTAAAATCCATCAAATACATATTGTGACTAAATAAATCTGCCTAACCCTAATGTCAGTGACAAAGATGATTTTTTTTCTGAATGTTAAATAAAGATGCCTCTTAAAACCATCTGGTTAGAGTGAAACCATCCTTTCCCATTTCAAAGTCTCGCAACTATACTGTTTCGTTATTCTATATATTCAGCATTTCTGATACCTTTGTTTAATGTGTTTAAATGAATTACTGCATAGAAATTACTTGTTCTTACCACTGATAAAGCTGCTTTAATTAACCATTTTCATATTACAATAATGAATTGCCTTTCTAATATCAAGAAACTGATGGTGATAACATTGTTAAACCATGTACTAATATATACTATGCTTAGGGAAAAAAATCACTAATTACAGAACTTTTAAAGTGCTACGTGATTTATATCAGATTTTCTGAATGTTGAACATTTTCAACAGTACAAAATTTTCTCATCTAAATGCACATTTGTATTTTTACATTTTAGGAACAGTTTAATGTTTCACCAAAAAGGGAAGTTCATTATATTTTGTAGTTCCTTTGATGAGCTACTGAGTTATTCTTTTAACAGTTGTATTATTATTTTCCCTTAGGGTATTAAAGATTATAATATTCTTACAAGGATCACTCAACTAGGAATAATTATTTCACTGATTTGCCTTGCCATATGCATTTTTACCTTCTGGTTCTTCAGTGAAATTCAAAGCACCAGGACAACAATTCACAAAAATCTCTGCTGTAGCCTATTCCTTGCTGAACTTGTTTTTCTTGTTGGGATCAATACAAATACTAATAAGGTATGTAGATCTCCCTTACTTTCTATTTTTATTTTCTAAATTTTTACTTTCCTAAATATATATGTCATAGAAACATGAATTGGAATTAAGGGCTTAATAGGGCAAATACACGATATACTTTGTTCTTAAGGTGTTCCTAAGTTTGGGAATGCTAACATATCTGAGCAACTTGCTTAGTAATTCATTAACCACAGTGGCCCTCATTATGATGAACTGCAAAAACTTGTCAACAAACTGAAGAAATAACCTTATTTTGTTTTCTGTTTCGTTTTGGTTTGTTTTTACATGGGCGTTAAACAAAAAGAGGAGAGAGAGAGGGGAGAGAGAGAGAGTTGGAAAAAATGTTTATCTCAAGACAGGGATGGAACACAAAAGTGGCTAAGCTTCATAGGTTGAAATATGATGAATTAGCTCAACCTAGTAAATGCACTTTTCTAACCATTTTCCACCATTATTGATTTAGAGCCTTATCAAATAGTTCCCATCTTGAGCTAGTCTGGGTCATCCTCGAAGCAGACACTAAAGTGGGATAAAACAAGCAATAAATTTATTAAGCGAAATGGCTGTGAGAGAAAACGGGAAGAGAGAGACTTGGAGAGCCATCAGACCAAGATGCAGGGCTGAGCCTGAGTGAAGGAAAGAAAGGTGAAAGGATGAGTGAGTAGAAGCCCTTTACACAGCAGTGCAGTTCTAAGGAAAGCCCAGTTTGCCTGTCAAGGAGTCCTTTGAGAAGACCCTCAGCCAAAGTCACATGGCAGGTCTCTCAAAAACAGGAGTGTCTTGCTGTGCTTAGTCAATGGCTGTCAGCAGCCATCAGGGAATGTGAGCACATCCGTGGCTTTCCTGTATAGCAGCTGCAGCCCACCCTGCAGCTGGAGACCAGAGAAATGCATCAACATGGCCACAAAACATTAAATTGCCTCCATATTTCCATTCTTATTAGTCATCTTTCAAGTACTGAGACTAACCTTCAGTTATCAAGGTTTTCTTCTGAAGTAGATGCCACAAAGCACCTATTTTAAATAGCCTACAGGAGACTGTAAGCTCTGTATGTTTTTGTTTGTTTGTTTGTTTTGCAGTGGTATTTATAACACCTGTCAATTCTGTGTACCTCCCACTATCCTCCAAAGCCCAATTCCTCCTTCAGCTTCACCCCACCATCATCCTCACCACAAAACTATTCCTTACAGTGTTTATTTTCTATTCTATTTCACCAGTGTTTATTTTCAATTCTATTTCACCAGTGTTTATTTTCAATTCTATTTCGCCTATCAGATTCTTCCCATTTTAAAGCTGTATTTCAAATCTCACTTCCTCACTGCAGTGGTTTCCAAATTTTAATCACCATCCCCAACCTTATATAGTACTCTTGAATATATTTTAGTAGGTAATCTCATCATGTTTGAATTATACTCTATTTTATTAAGTGCAATAAGTGTTATGTTATCTCACCAGTAATAGATTGTGTTAGTTCTGTTACTACAGAAGTGTATAACTATTACATTTTCTGTTATTTTTTATAAGCCTAACTCTAGTTCTAAGTGTGAAGTCAATACTAATAAATAATATTTAACTGAAACCCATCTCAAATTTACCTGATAATCTTGTAACTTCAAGTGATCATATAACAGATATTTTTGTAAAATATATCATCATTTGTCTGTTTTATAACTTCAGTGCCTTCTCTTAATTATTTATAAAGTTTTGTTTAACATAGTATTAGCAGCAATTTTCATTCTTTGAGCATGATTAAGATAAAGGAAAGTAAAGGCAGCTCCAAAACAGAAATCAACTCAAATCATAACAGTTACTGTGAGATGATCATGTGACCAATCCACAATTTATCACATAATATAAGTGTATAAAAAGTATAAATCTCTGGACAAGAACAGCAACTTAGCTCTATTACAAGACTGGTGAATGTTTCACATTGATGAAGCACAGTTCTTTTAAGTCAGTTGGAAATGGTACAGTTTAAAAAACTGACACCTGACAAGGATATTTTAATGTGACCAAGCATTATATAAAATGGCATAATTTATGGAGAAAGTCAAGATTTTATGTTACAATAATGTTAAAGTAAACATTGCTTATGGTTTCTTTCTTTGCTTTCTAGCTCTTCTGTTCCATCATTGCCGGGCTGCTGCATTACTTCTTTTTAGCTGCCTTTGCATGGATGTGCATTGAAGGCATCCACCTCTATCTCATTGTTGTAGGAGTCATCTACAACAAGGGATTTTTGCACAAGAATTTTTATATCTTTGGCTATCTCAGCCCAGCTGTGGTAGTTGGATTTTCAGCATCATTAGGATATAGGTATTATGGCACCACCAAAGTGTAAGTTAAGATGATCTCATAAATATTTGGAATGCAATTCTGAATAAGCTTTGTATATCATTGAAAATTTTGCTTTGTTGAAGTACATACAAGCATATATATATATATATATATATATATATATATATATATATATATATATATTCACCACTAGCCTCTTTTTTTAAACTGAAGTTTAGTTAATTTACAATGTTGTATTAGTTTCAAGTGTACAGCAAAGTGATTCGGTGATATATATATATATATATATATATATATATATATATATATATATATAGATTTTATCTCTTATTTACTTTTCAGATGTTGGCTTAGCACAGAAAACAACTTTATTTGGAGTTTTATAGGACCAGCATGTCTAATCATCCTTGTAAGTACATATAAAATTGCAGCTAGAATTCAAAAAAAGTTACAATTTAAGGGTGCTTAAAATTCTCAACAATCTGGCATTACTTTGAGGGGAAAAATAATTTTGAGCACTTTACAATAAATCATTTATTAATACTGGACATATATTGCATCACTATTGAGAAAAAATGTACATTTTAAACTCAAAGCTATTATACTTCATTTGCCCCTCTTGGGAGGATGTATTTTTGCATTACATGTAGAAAAAGCATTTTTCACTTATCAGTAGTATCTCAGCATACTTTAATACTGAGAGTGTGCCAACCAGCTGATAATCTGGCATTTCAGATGTTTACGTTATTTAATCTTTTATCAATGATCAGTGATTTTTGAAGATTAGACTGTCATCTTTATAGTTTTATCATCTTTATGTACCCTGTCATCACGAAAGTGATTTTAAACTAAATTGCGACATCAGAGACAAGAACCCACTATTTCCCATGAGCAGGCAAGTCATATATTGATAGCCCTATTTCAGCTGGGAAGAGGGCCTTTTAATTCTTATTGGAAGTGGTTTCAAACCTACAAATTTGGCAGGTGTTATATGTTCCATTCTAAATAAAGACATTTTTATATGTCTCCAGAGCATTTCTAAGTGCCAAAAGTTTTCAAAGCCTCTCTGAATATAATTGTCTGTCAATGAATCTGGGATGTCTGACAAGGCTCTACAATAGAATGAATTGTCAATGGAGGAGTTGTGACAATATTTTGGACAACTTTGTCCCATATGTTTTGACCATAAGCTAGCTATCTTTTTTGAATTTTTTTCCTCTCCCCATGTGTTTTTGTGTGTGTGTGTGTGGGGGGGGGGGGGTGTTTGTGGTCCGCGGCCTCTCACTGTTGTGGCCTCTCCCGTTGTGGAGCCCAGGCTCCGGATGCGCAGGCCCAGCGGCCATGGCTCACGGGCCCAGCCGCTCCGCGGCATGCGGGATCTTCCCGGACCGGGGCACGAACCCATGTCCTCTGCATTGGCAGGCAGACTCTCAACCACTGCGCCACCAGGGAAGCCCCTCCCCATGTGTTTTTATGGGTGTGAGGAAGCTGCTAAATGGAAAAGACTTGAAATGCAAAGCAGAGAATTTTCTTCAAGGTTTACTTTTTAATGGTGTGGGTGAAATAAAGTGCACTCAGTAACTGTATTTCCTAATCATCACAGAAAATTGTTTATAATTCTCACAGTGAATCTAGTAATATAAAAAGAAAACATTGGCAAGATTTCAGCTAAAACAGTTTCAGAGTTAGTTTATTTAGAATTCCAAAATTTTCAACCCACGTGAGAATAGAGGCTGAATGTGTCCCATCCATATATTTTCATGTGTTGCCCTGATATGAGTATTTTGTGTGAAAGCACTGTCTAAATTTCCTAATTTTATTGATTCCTTCTCTACAGAGTGGACCATCTCTCATATTGTTTTGTATAAGTGAAGGTTCTTTGGATCAGTGATTCTTAGAGTTTAGAGGAAAGTCGTGGGCTAGAAAGTTCCTGAAAACAGGAAAAATAGGAGCATATTTCTCTAAAGTAAGATTCCCTGAAATTATTTTTTTTTACTTTTGCTTCTATAAGGGAAAAAATAACTTTGGATTGTCTTATAGTAAGATGGACAGACTTTAGATGGGCTTATCTAAAAATGAGTCCTGTAAACTTTCCTAGAAGCCTAAATGAACAATGTCACACTGTCTTAGTCTGAAATTAATGACCCAATATATCTTCCATACGGTTTCTGTATGATAATCATTCCATTTAACTAGAGGGTCAGGCTACTTAAGAAATGGATAAGGTCTTTCGGTTGAGTCTAAAACTGAATACTGTTTATCTTTTTTATATCTTTGAAAACAGCAGAAATTCTTTAAGTAATTATTGAATGAAAGTGAATTCCTTTACTCTAGTGATCTCTGGCTTTCTGTGCTAATGCTGGCATATTATTACTATTATTATTATTATTATTCAGCTGCATGATACAACATTAAGTAAAAGTTTTCCTGTTGTCCCAGAATAGTATTGCATTCAAAGATAAAGTAAAAGAAATATTGAGCACCCAGACATTTGAAAAAGAGACACCAATGGTTTGGACCTGACACTTCCCATGGGTCTTTCAAAGAGACAGTAGGACCAGCTGTAGCCCAGTAAGGGGACTAAAGAGTGGGGCTGAGAGGGTCGTGTCTCGGAGTTAGGAGTCCTTGGCCTTTGAGGGAGTGCATTGTTCTCTATGAAAAGCTTTTCCTTACCCTGCCAGTGAAAAAAAAAAAAAAGTACTCCCCCATCTCCATGAAGATAAGTTCAAGTTGTGGAGGAGTACTACAAAAGGTCTGTAAAGAATGGAATCAGAAATAGTAAAACTCTCATTTTGATCCCGGATTGATGTGACTGTGGAATTTTCATGTTTCCTTGATATACAAGAGCAATATATGAACAATTTTTATGACAGCTTGACATATGTCCCCTGACTTTGGGTCAAGTGTGAACATAGAGCCTAGACTTGCTTTTAGTTTCCTGCAGGCTGCATGCTTATTGGACTATCCCCTTCACAGCAGGGAGGAAAAGGATTATTATAGAGTGTGCCTGGGAATAAAATGATGGGGTGAATGCACAAAGGCTTCAGCTATCCTATAAGCACAGAAAAGTTAGAGAGGGGAAGAAAAGTTGTAGTGCTGCCCAGAAGGTTGTCAGCTCAAGTGAAGTTATACACAGCAAGAAAATAGGCTGAGCACAGGTGATGTTGAATTGTGGCATGGCTGGCCCTCTCTGAAAAATGGAAGGGGCCAAGATGGAAATGAAATATTATAAACACTAAAAAGAATCACATAGACCATCTAAGTGTAAGCCATCACATAAGCCTAGATTACCGGCAGTAATAAGAACCAACCTAAACCAAAGTGATGTGAAGCTCTCTCCATCCGAAAGAGCTGATCAGACCCTTCCAGCCCCCATCAGCAGAGGAGCTGAGCTTTACCAATGAAGGAACATATCCTAGAATAAACCATGCCACCCCAACAGTCATCTATACAGATTTACTGAATTAAAAATTGTCATCCTATGTTTGGGGATATTCTGGTAGGACAGGATGCCAATCCATATCATTAAGGTCACCATGTTAATTGGGTGGTCTGGGCATGATGGGAGAACAAGGGAAATATAAGAATTACCCCCTGCCCACTATAGTATCAATGAGGAGAAAGCAAGATGAAACAAATGACAAAGAATATCATATAATAAAATATAAGTGATACCAGTGAGACGTGGAAGAGGAAGTCATCATGGAGATGAGGAGCTCGTTTGTGGATGGGGAGAGAAGCAGAGTATACTTTCCATACAGTGGATTCTTAGTGTGAACTTAAGTGTCTCCCAAGCAGCCCTGTAAGTGTGCCAGATTCCTTTTGAAGGAAAACAAAGGACACAGACAAAATGTAAATAAAGCAGTACCAGAAATCACAAAATTATCATCTGTCTTTTATTAAGAATATTCAAGAATCATCTTTTCATAGACTCATCACTCCCTAGTCTACATGTCATTAACTATTTACCAAATTTTTACCTCCATAAACTCATCCATTTCTTCTGTACTTTCACAGTCAGGCCTTTGTTATCCCTTTGAGTCATTGTTATTCCTTACTAAGATTATAGTATTAATAACAATAATAGGAATTTTTTTTAATTCACAGTTTGTTGAACAGCTACTAGTTTTAAAAACAGACAGCTAATACTTCAATACTCAATCTCCTTAAATCACCTACATTGTCATCATCCTAGTTTATAGTTAATGAAAAATAGAATTTGATTCAAAATGTTAGGTGATTGGCCCAAGGCCCTGAAATCTACAAATAAATAATGAGGCTAGAACTTTAAACTAGTTCTGTCTTAATCTAAAGTTCACCTTTTCATTTTAACTTGCCTCTTTTTCAATTGCCTTCTAATCTGTGTTTCTGCTGCCATTCTGTACCATTTCATTTTAATCTATCCAGAATAAACTGCCCCAAACTCAGCTCACATAATGGGAACAATTAATAAGAAGAATAAGAACATTAATATTAAGCTCTTGTATATTCCTGCTACTAAGCTAAACATTCTCCATATATTAGCACATTTAGTTTAATCCTTCAACAACTCAAAAATGTGTGTGTGTGTCTGTGTGTGTGTGTGTGTGTGTGTGTGTGTGTGTGTGGTTTATTTTATTTTGAAGTTGGAGAAATTGGGGCATAGAGTGGTTACACAGTTTGCCGAACAATTAGTAAGTACCTGAGCTGGAACTCACGTTCATGAAGTTGAGTCTATGACCTACCTTCTTAATCCCGTTGCAGATAGTTCCCCATTGCCTATAGTCCAAATACCATAGGCTGGTGTATAAGGTTCTCAGTAATTTAGCTGAACCCTGCCTATTTTCAGCCTTTTCTTACACTGCATATCTCCACAAAACAACTCACCTAAGAACTTTATCCTCTTTAGAATATTTGCCGTTCCTTGGATATTTTCTTGGTTCTTTGTACTCAATAATCCTACAACCTTGTGTAAAATTCTGCTGCCTGAAATCTTATCATTAATTACTGCACAACTTCATGAAAGCCTTTCCAGATTTGTAGCTAATCTCTTTCTTCAACCTGCTCCCATAGAATTTTGAGTCAAACCCGAAATAGTACTTTTAATGCTTTGTTTTGTTTCACATGATAATTTTCTGTCTGCATTACACTACTCATCTCCCACATCCAAATACCCAACATAGAGCTGTGAGTCTCTTGATTCACTGACCATAACTTGTTCAATAATCAATGCCACTTGTTGCATGACCTTAGGGGCCACAGCCCAATGAGTTGCAAACGAATTTTCTACACAGCCACATTCACAGTGCATTCTCTATGCATGAGTGGACTCTACACTGTAAAACTACCAGCCCTCTTACTGATCACCCCAGAACACAGAAGGTAGCAAATCCTTAATAATTATCTGTGTATTTTAATTGATCCATTAATAAAAACCATGGTAATAAATAAGGCAAGAAGAAACACGCTGTGATCTTTCGTAAGCTATATGACTGTTCTGTGTTCTGGATTCCTAACATGTAAGATTAAGATAATGATCCCAGCCCAACACAACAAAGATATAGTAAATACAAAACAATTTTTTTAGAAAAAGCATCTATTCTTTAAAAATTAAAAAAGGAAAATACACAATACTTTGGAGGACAATTTTCGGCTGTCTTAGCTTTACCTTTTGTATTAAAAATTAAGTTAAAACACTAATTTTAAAACCATAATTTGCACAGCAAAATTTTGTACGCAAGGTACTGTATGTTCAGCCAGTATAGTGTGTGTGTGTGTCTGTGTGTGTGTGTATACATATATATAAGCATAGGTCCTATTTTTTTAAATACTGGTGAAGATATGACAGCATTTGTTTAATTATAGAAAGATATTATTATGATAACCGTGCTTGTACATGGAGTTTGTTAAAAGTCTCTAGTACACTGCTGGAAAACGTTAACTGAAATGAAACAAAGTATGAAATGTCTTAAAGAGAAGCAATAGAAATTTAATAGAATAAATGATATTGATATTCCAGAATAAAGATAAAAAAGTAAGTGAGCCTTCAAATTTAAATAGGTAATTAGTGGTGACTTTGTTATGCCTGGCTTTAAATGAGAGATAAAATTGCTTTCTCAGCTTTCTCTGAATAAATCTGGGAAGACTTGTACTTGGAAAAGACATTTTTATAGAACAACTGGCAATGGGTTTAATTCTTACATGGAATCCTTGCATTTCTTCTGTAGAGTAAGAACCAGTTCCCAGTAAATGATATTTGCTTGTTTTTATGAATGGAGCCCTGGGGCATGTCTGGTTTGGAGTTATAATGATGATGCCTTTAAGGTAATATGCAAATGAATAAGCACTGAATTAGTTTGCACTGGTGGCTTTTTCTACCTCTAGGTATGTTGTTTCAAAGGAAGATTCAAGCTTTCAATCTACTCTGATAAGTGTTAACTACTTAGGTATTTGAGCAGCAACATTTTCAGCATTGATCAAATAAAAGTACTTCCTCAGGTGTTTACTCATTAATATTAAGGATCTCTTAGAATTCTGAAGTGTGAACCACTGACCCCACTGATTCTATCTACGAATCACTACATTTAGAATGTTAAGATTATAACTATACATGAAAAGACCTAACCATGCTTTTGAAAGATTGAGCTGTATAAGAAAGAGATTTCTAAATCTTTGTAAAGCAAGCTGCAAACTGAAGATAATTTACATAATTTATTTCTTTGCTTCAGTATTTTTAATCTTTCATGCTGAATTCTTTCAACTAAAACTGTGCAAATGATTAGATTCAAATACACGAATATAAAGAAGAGTTTGTGAAAATAATTGAACTTTTAAGTAGAAATTGAAGTTTCTCATAGATATGTTCAGTATTGAAGAATTTAATTTGCTGGATTGAGGCAAATACTAATTAAGCTGTGTCCAAATAAGGCATTTTCTTTAAAAACATGAGAGCTTTCATTTCAATTTAAATCACAACTCTTATAATTCAGTGTTTCTATATTGTTCCTTTACCCACGTCTTTTTAGGTTGTCCAGAATTCCACTCAGTTTTTTGTGATGGTCTTCTCTAATTGTTCTAAATTATGTCTACAATCTCTTAATTCCCTTTCACTAGGAAATAACTACTAAAACCTACTCAAAACTGAATTCCTCACATAAGCCTTACAAGACAGACCATGTCTATGTATATTTATTATTATGTGATGTATTCTTATTACATTTTTTTTTAATTTCACAAATTGCCCAAGCTTGAAAGAAATGCAAATATTACAAGACTATGTAAAGTAAAAAGTGAACATTTCAAAACATACTCATATTCTTCATGACTGACTCCTCTTTTGCTTAATATTTACTTTGTATCTTTCCAGACCTTTGCTATGCATACACACACACACACACAAATACATATATACCACACATAAATATGCATATACATATGTATAAATGTAAGCAAGAAATTTGATTATAAATTCAAATAACCCAAATTATTTATAACCTGCGAAGTATCATATTCATCCTTCCTTGTTAGAACATAAAATTCTACCATTTTTTATCATTGCATATTATGAATATGATCTAATTTATTTAACCACTTCCTTATTGATTTTCTTCTTACAAATAATACTGCAAGAGAATCGTTTCAAGACAGTTACATATACCCATTATATAAATTTGTTATGAAGTGCTTTTTAGAAGTATAATGTACAGCACAGGGAATATAGTCAATAACATTGTAATAACTTTGTATGGTACATAATGTATAAAAATATCAAATCACTCTGTTGTACACCTGAGACTAATGTAGTATTGTAAGTCAACTAAACTTCAATTTCTAAAAAAGGTACAAATGCAAGTAGAGGCAGATTTTTAAATTTCCAAATTGCCTCTGAAACGTTTACTTCAATTGATACTTCCATTGACAATATATAAGAATGTCTGTTTTCTGACATTTTTGCCAACACTAGATAATTTTATCTACTGTGGTGTCTAAAGGCTAAATCGGAATATATAAACTGAAAGGAAGAATTATGATAGACCAAGATTCTGCAACAGTGACATCATTAACACGTAGGACCAAATCTTTGTTGTGGGGCCTGTGCTGTATGGAAGTTTAGCCGCATCTCTGGCTTCTATCATCACCACTAGCTCCACCATCACCACCTGGGTGTGACAACCAAAACTGTGTCCGGACACAACCAAATGTCCCATGGGGGGCAATACTGCCAAATCTCTTGACTGGGAGCTACTAGTGTAGACTTGGTTTTTAAGTATATTTTATAGGAGTGCATTTGCAGCTTTCTTTAAATGGCATAAATATAAGGAAGAGAATTAAAATCCTAGTTTGGGCAATGTCCTTTAGATGACCCCATTGAAGCTATATTAGAAACACTATTCATTGTAAATTTTAAATTGTGGACAACAATTTTAATTACATGGATAACATTTTAATTACGTGTTAATTTAATGGCATCATATTTGTTAGATGCATCTTTAGTGACCTCTGTGGTTCAAGGCACTTCAGTATTCTACCCTTTTCTCCATATTATGTATTAATAAGAACTTCAGAGCCTATAACATTTAGCTACTTTTTCATATTATTCTGACCTTCTTGAAACAGGTAGCTGGAATTTAAAAAAAGGAAAAGTGGTGCTAAAAAAGAACTTAACATAAATAATACATTTGTAGTTTTCAATGTATTCCCATTCATGGGAGTTATATTCTTACCGGAAATACCTTCACAGATAATCTTCTTGGGACTTGTTTTAAAAAATTTCATAAAATTTGAATAACTTCATAAAACTTATCAATCCAAAAAAAATATCGAAAAAGAAACCCCTTGGATCTCTCAAGCCCAATAAGAAATAACCAGCTCAATTAGAATTTCACCAGCCAAGGTGAAATTCATCCCTGGTATTTTTGTATAAATGCAGCTTTACACTGAGGGATGTTACATAATGAAATGGTGAGAGGGAAACACTAGGGATGTTGGTAGAGCAAGACAGTCAATTAGAATTATTGTTCACTTTACGTTTGTGTAGGCTTTTAATCTTTACAAAACCCTTTTAGCATCTCAGTTAATCTTCCCAAAAGCTTCGGTAATACATCGAAATTAAGGTAGGAATAGCATGTCAAAGAGATCATGTTTTACTAGATTTTCACTAGATCTAGTAACTATAATCTTGACTTATCTATTTATAAATACCTATGGGGGTTCTACTATTTATAGCTTTTTAAAGAAGTGCACCAATTCCTTGAGAACTGGTTAAACTAAAGCAAATTATGTACATTCTTATGTAGCTAACAGATGAAATCTTCAAGCTACTACTCAGTAAGAATACATAAAAATCCTTAACCTTAGCCAAGAGCACACTACATGCTCTGATCATTCTTCTACTTCTGCTCCTCCTCTTAGTGTAACACAGCATCTGTACCCAAGCTGGTCTGCAACAAGAGTGAGCCCCTATTTGAATTAGTCTTTGTTAGCATTTGCTGAGCTCTTGTTCTACACATCTGAAAATATTTAATCTTCCCTGTAAGTATCATGTCCCTCTGTCCCCTTCAGTACTCACTGCAAAATATAAACTACTCATTCTGAGAGAATGGACTATCTGTGTTGATTTCTGTTTCTCTTATAAAAATGTTGTGTCTAGTTTCAGGGCTTCCCAAGAAAGGAACATTTAACAATTCCTTCTGATGAAAAAATATGCCTCCTGATGGTTTCTGTTCAAAAAGAGAGCCCAAGTTGTTCAGTGTTAGTGCACAGCCTTTATTCATTAGAGATTCATTCACACTCATTTGGGTAAGAGCCACCATTTTGACTGTATTTTAAATAAGTGGAAACTTATTTTAAGGCTTATAGAGATTAAGCAGTTTACTCAGGATCACCCAGCTACTGAATGGTAGAGGCAAGCTCATGCTTTCCAAGTTTACATTCTGTGCTGTTTCCCTGTCATATATTCTTTCATCTTTCCTTGCCCAAGAGACTGAAGGGAGTAGATCTTTGTTAGGTCCATGAAAAACTTGTTCCCATCTCCCAGATTCCACAAATGGTTTCAAAGTGGGTCATCGGAGACGCAGCAACTACATTCCTTCTAAAAATTATTCATAAACTTTCAATTCTTTGTTTTACTTAGTGAAGATGTCAAAATAAATTATTTTTCACTGAAAATGATGGAGAGCTCATCTACTATAGATGTCTCTTTCCCCATTTTGTATTGCTTTATCTAAATACTTGCCAAGCATATCTACCAACTAATCAAAAAATCCTACCTGAAATCCTGACTATACCAGACTATAGATCAGTATATGGAATACAGATAGTCTGGATGTTTACTGTTCTTTTAATTGATATTCATCAGTAAGCAATTTTCAATGTCCTGTATGACATCTAATTGCTCAAATTCCTTTTTCAGTTTTCTCCCAACAAGAAAAAGCTGAAAGGTAAATTTGGTGTTTCAGCCATTTTTAATTGTCCTTAATTCCATACTTCTAATTAGCAGATTTATTTTCTTTAGAAAAAAATAATTTGTTCTTTTGAATTCTTTGGGAAGTCCATATGATTTTTTTAACTATCAGTATAGGTAGTATTAAATCAAAATAAAAATACAGGGAGTATGAAAAGAAAAAGTAACCTGGGAAAAAATAAGTACAATACTTTGAATGTTTCAGAATAGGTCAAAATTTTATCAAGTATTAAAGCCCCAGTTAAGGCTGTGCTAGAAACTGAGGAGATATACGTGGACAGACCTTGCTGCCAAACAGTGTATCAGGTGGACATGTATACACAGACAACTCTAAGACAACACATCAGTAAGCTTGAGGTAACATCTTGGAAAAGCAAAGCTGAACATTTCTTCACCCCTTGTTTACATCTTTCATGGCTTTACATTGCTCTTGGGGTCAAGTCTAAAATTTTTAACAAAGCCGAGGATAAGAGTGACCTATTAGATTATTTATCATCAAAATCAGGACCTTTCTCAAAGTGAAAATTAGGTAATAAAAAAATACTTCAAATTGGTTTCTCTGTATTGGTGGACCTATAAAACAGCTCTATTCAAAAAGCTATTTTCAAAAGTAATTTTTTTTTTCTACAGAGTAACACTTATTTGGAACAGAGCACCACGTGCCTGATAGACATTTTGAATGATAATAATAGATTCACAATGATAGACATTTTGAATCCTTCTTCCACTACCCCGATACACGAAGGAGGTGGCTGTCCTTAGCCACCTGTGCCTGAGCATATTTGGATGAAAGGTGATGCTTACATCATATCTGGATAAGGTCCAGAAAGAGGTGACATATTGCTGGTTATCTTCCATATTTAGGCACATTTGAAAGTTAGAATGGTCACTACACACGTGATTCTCACACGGTACCCCAGGAGCCATGGCAGAAGCTGGAGGTGGAGCTTGCCAAACATATCTGAACTTATCTTAATAAGATGAAAACAAATAAAAAACTCAAGTAAATTCTAAACTGAGCAGAACACTGGGCAACAGGAGTAACAAATACTGGGCCTCAGCAAACAGGGATAAAGTGGACACTGTCCCTTGCAGACACTGCATGTTCTGGCCCCTGTCTGCTGATCAGCCTCATCTCTCATGACCCTCCCATGGGCTTTTGTGTTTTAATAACGTTGGCTGCTTTATAGTTTCTCAGAAGTTCTATGTAGCTGCCCATCTCAGCACCTCCACACTAAAACACTCCTCTTGGCTTTCCTCTGTCTGTCCTTCATCCAGTTAACTCCTTTCAGATGTCAATTCAAACAACACTTTCTGAGGAAAGTCATCCCTGACTCACTGGTCTATAATGAATCTTTTTGTTATATGCCTACAAAGAAGCCTTTTTTTTTTTTTTTCTTTTTGAAGGCATTCCTCCATTTATAATTACACGGGATTTAGTTTGAATGACTGATCAATAACTGATTCGTATCTGTCTCCCCCAGGAGACTGTAAGCTCTATAAGAGTAAAACCTTATGGATTTTCTCTCACTATATTATCCTTGAAGTTTGCCGAGTAGTAATCACTCAAGTAATATTGTTGGATGAATAAATAAATGATGCACCAAGTACAGTAGTTAGTCAAAAATGTTAATTCTTTTCCCCAAAGGAAATTTAAAGAAAGAAATCATCATCGTGGAAATCGGGTTATTTTGGGAAGACTTATCAGAAGACATAACATGTGAAGCAGTCATTATAGCATATCACTTTTTAAATTGAAATATAGTTGATTTTCAATGTCGTGTTTCAGGTGTACAGCACAGTGATTCAGTTATACATATGTTATATATATATGTGTGTATATATATATGTATATAATCTGAGTATATATATATATACACTCAGATTCTTTTCCTTTATAGGTTGTTACAAAACGTTGAGTATAGTTCCCTGTGCTATATAGTAGGTCCTTGTTGATTATCTATTTTATATATAGTAGTGTGTATATGTTAATCCCAACCTCCTATTTATCCCCCTCCATAAATTTGTTTTCTGTGTGTGTGTCTCTTTCTGTTTTGTAAATAAGTTCATCTGTATCTTTTATTTTTTTTAGATTCCACATATAATCGATATCGTATATTTGTCTTTCTCTGTCTGCCTTACTTCGCTTAGTATGATAATCTCTAGGTCCATCCATGTTGCTGCAAATGGCATTATTTCATTCATTTTTTACTTTATTTCTTTTTACCTTAGGAATAATTGCTATATCTATCTATCTACCTAGATCTATCTTCATTGGCATTTTAGGTTTAACTGAATAAAATGAGGTCCTAGCCAAATAATGTCAGAGTTTTTAAAAAGTAGTATGATTAGTAAAAAGCACATATTATGGAGTCCTTTCTATGCCCTGGATTTCTAATATGTACATGAGGATAGCAATGCCAACTCTATATACAGAGTTACTGTTAAAAAAAAAAAAAAGAAACAAACAAAATTAAAAAGATAAAAACATTCTTTAAAAGTTAAAAAAGGAAAACTTTTAATAATTTGGGGGACAATTTTATGTCCCTCTTCTATTTTTATCTTTTATATTGGTGATAATTAGATACATCTTTGAATTTAATTGTTAAAGTTCTATCAGATGCTAAGTAACAGCTTAATGATTTATATGTTTGTATAAACTTTTTAACTGTTACTAACCTCTATCCTCATTTTATACAGCAAACATATACAAGGAACATTTTTCCTTGCTTATATCTTAAATTTCATTATTCAGTTTTCACTGTCACATTAAATCGAACAATTGTTGTAAATACTCTTCACATATAGGTTTTCTCCTTCACCTTTGTTTTCTAGTATCTTTCTATGGCTTATAACCATCTGCAGTTGAAACCAGCCATAAAAATAAGCTCATGAAATTCACTTACACCCACAGAGGCCACTTTACCCTTCGTGTTTATAAATTTCTAGTTCTTTCCACCTTTTAATTCTGTTTGAAGACTAGTAAATTATTCTTTCAAATATTGAAAATATCCAGCTATTAAAATATTCCTAATGGAAACATATTAAAATATGAAGTGTGAATATTTTTTTAATTCATAAGATGATTATATATTGCTGTGGAATTTTAGCTGTAATAAAATAGAGTAATTATTTAACTATTACCTCAGGGGGGATGTGGGAAGATATTTTCCTAATGAGGCAGTTTTCTGCCCACTTGTTAATTAAGACTTTTGTGTGCCCAAGTCTGATTAACGAATATACCTCATAAAGTCCATAGGTCTGTGGTTTCTGTTAGATGCAAAATGTTGCATATATCCCAAGGTATCCGTCCATAAAATGAAGGAGATGGGACTTCCCTGGTGGTGCAGGGGTTGGGAGTCTGCCTGCCGATGCAGGAGACATGGGTTCATGCTCCGGTCCAGGAAGACCCCACATGCCGCGGAGCGGCTGGGCCCATGAGCCATGGCTGCTGGGCCTGCGCGTCCGGAGCCTGTGCTCCGCAACGGGAAAGGCCACAACAGTGAGAGGCTCCCCTACCCGCCAAAAAAAAAAAAAAAAAAAAAAAATGAAAGAGATGTAACTTAATTCTTTCCCTTTTCTCAAAATTATTCCTAGACGGTCATTATACTTCGATAACTATTTCTCTCAGTTTCCATTGGTATATCTATCTACAAATTATAGATTTCTAGTGAGATATTGTTTTGTCAAAATCTGCAAGATGCAAGATTAACAAAATATAATTTTTTTAATATTTAGTCAGATTAATGGTTGAATGTTCCTTTACATAAGCCATTAAGGATACCTGGGATTGGGGCATACCACCCTTCATCCTCTTATTCATTCAACAAATGTTTATTGAGCATCTTTTTTATGTCAGACTTTGTGCTATACCTTGGGAATACATCAGTGAATAAAATATTAAAAAGTCCTTACCTTTATGGATCTTGGATTCTAGACCAGGAGTCTATAATAGCCATAGCCTGTTTTAATAAATAAAGTCTTTTGGGAATACAGTCACATTCATTTGTTTCAGTATTGTCGAAGGCTGTTATTTTTTTTTAACATCTTTATTGGAGTATAATTGCCTTACAACGGTGTGTTAGTTTCTGCTTTATAACAAAGTGAATCAGTTATACATATACATATACATATATCCCCATATCTCTTCCCTCTTGCATCTCCCTCCCTCCCACCCTCCCTATGCCACCCCTCTAGGTGGTCACAAAGCACTGAGCTGATCTCCCTGTGCTATGTGGCTGCTTCCCACTAGCTATTTTACATTTGGTAGTGTATATATGTACATGCCACTCTCTCACTTTGTCCCAGCTTATCTTTCCCCTCCCCGTAAGTCCATTCTCTAGTAGGTCTGCATCTTTATTCCCGTCTTGCCCCGACATTCTTCATGACCATTTTTTGTTTGTTTTTTAGATTCCATATATATGTGTTAGCATGTGGTATTTGTTTTTCTCTTTCTGACTTACTTCACTCTGTATGACAGACTCTAGGTCCATCTACCTCACTACAAATAACTCAATTTCGTTTCTTTTTATGGCCGAGTAATATTCCATTGTATATATGTGCCACATCTTTTTTATCTGTTCATCAGTCGATGAACACTTAGGTTGCTTCCATGTCCTGGCTATTGTAAATAGAGCTGCAATGAACATTGTGATACATGACTTTTTTTGAATTACGGTTTTCTCAGGGTATATGGCCAGTAGTGGGATTACTGGGTTGTATGGTAGTTCTATTTTTAATTTTTGAAGGACCCTCCATACTGTTCTCCATAGTGGCTGTATCAATTTACATTCCCATCAACAGTGCAAGAGGGTTCCCTTTTCTCCACACCCTCTCCAGCATTTATTGTTTGTAGATTTTTTTGATGATAGCCATTCTGACCAGTGTGAGATGATATCTTACTGTAGTTTTGGTTTGCATTTCTCTAATGATTAGTGATGTTGAACATCCTTTCATGTGTTTGTTGGCAATCTGTATATCTTCTTTGGAGAAATGTCTATTTAGGTCTTCTGCCCATTTTTGGATAGGGTTGTTTGTTTTTTTAATATTGAGCTGAATGAGCTGCTTGTAAATTTTGGAGGTTAATCCTTTGTCAGTTGCTTCATTTGCAAATATTTTCTCCCATTCTGAGGGCTGTCTTTTCCTCTTGTTTATGGTTTCCTTTGCTGTGCAAAAGCTTTTAAGTTTTATTAGGTCCCATTTGTTTATTTTTGTTTTTATTTCCGTTCCTCTAGAAGGTGGGTCAAAAAGGATCTTGCTGTGATTTATGTCATAGAGTGTTCTGCTTATGTATTCCTCTAAGAGTTTGATAGTGTCTGGCCTTACATTTACATCTTTAATCCATTTTGAGTTTATTTTTATGTATGGTGTTAGGGAGTGTTCTAATTTCATTCTTTTACATGTAGCTGTCCTGTTTTCCCAGCACCATTTATTGAAGAGGCTGTCTTTTCTTCACTGTATATTCTTGTAAGGCTGTTTTAATGGTAGGAAGAATTGAACAGTTATGATAGAGACCATATGGCCCTCAAAATCTAAACTATCTGGCCCTTTACAGAAAAAGTATGCTGATCCCTCTTCTACACTAGAGTGATGTAAGAAAACGTAACTATCCTGTCCCATAAAATATCCTAGAATATCATATTGGATTTATTAAGAATATATTTCTTATATTAAGGTACCTGGTAATTTTATATATTGATTGCCCTTTGAAATAGTTACTCCTTCCTTTTCTATAAAATTCTTAAAGATAGCTGGATTTTTGACCCTGAAATTTCAATTCTACCCTAGAGGAGTTTTAACAAAAATGAGAAATTTTTTACATGAGCAATAAAGAATTGACTTATTGTTGAATTATATCTAAGTATTTATTTTCCTGACATTGTTTTAGAGGAAAATCCTGAAAGTGTAAAAAAAGATCTTAATTTTCTGTTGAAGACATATTACTTAAAATAAAGACTGAGATATAAAAGTTCTGTTTTTTAAGGTGCTATTTATAGGTCCAGTGAGACGATGAGACAAAACAATGTTTATCCAATTGTTAATAAATATTCACTATATTTATTGTTAGACACTTCAAATATCTGAGACAATTTGGAATAACATCTTTCCATATGAATTAATAACTATTAGTGATAATAATTAATGTTTGTTGGGAATGTATATATTGAACACTATTCTAAATACTTTACATTAACTATGTAATTTAATACATGCAAAAACCCTGTGAAATAAGTACTAATATTATCCATATTTTACAGACAAGGAATGTGCAATACAAGGAATTAAGTAAATAAATGTCAGAGCTGGAATTTGAATCCATTTGTGGATTTTAACTTGACTGACTTACATGGACTTGCAACTTGTCTGGCAAATAACTCAGTCTAGGAGTAGGAAAAAACATCAGTTTTGTCATTTTCTCCTTCGTGTATACTTTAGCAGTACTCATTTTAATCCAAAGTGCACTTGGAGACATTAGATCTTACTTTTTTCATTTTATTAGGGTTACTTTATTAAACTACGTAATGTGATCTGGAAATCCACCTAGCAGGTACACATACCATATGCTGCAGGAGGCTGAAAGATAACAAAGGGTGCGATGGGGGAGGGGGGACTCCGCTACCTTTGGTAACAAGCACTTATCCCTCCCAATGGCTTATATCTGACGTGTGACATGTGATGTAGAAAAAGTGAGGGCACCAGTGTCCTCTGTATTTTAAGTAGTAAACCTTAATTTTTCCTTGGAAAAATATCAATAGGAATTCTAATGTGTTTTTCCTGTGCAACAATAGATTATTTTGCATTCCACTTAGACCACTGACATGAACCCAATAACCATATTTGAACTCTAAGGGATATAAAGCTTTGTTATTGACCAGCACAGGAAAAACTATCACTTTCTTAGATCCTTGACCACAGAGAACAGAAGGCAGGTGTCTCCATTAGGAGATCATTGGCACAAAACACTACATCCTGTTCAGTGTTACTGGTTTCTTTTTTTTTTTAACATCTTTATTGGGGTATAATTGCTTTACAATGGTGTGTTAGTTTCTGCTTTATAACAGAGTGAATCAGTTATACAGAACAGAATGTTCCCATATCTCTTCCCTCTTTGTCTCCCTCCCTCCCACCCTCCCTATCCCACCCCTCCAGACAGCCACAAAGAACCGAGCCGGTTTCCCTGTGCCATGCGGCTGCTTCCCACTGGCTATCTACCTTACGTTTGTTAGTATATATATGTCCATGTCTCTCTCTCGCCCTAACACACCTCACCCTTCCCCCTCCCCATATCCTCAAGTCTGTTCTCCAGTAGGTCTCTGTCTTTATTCCTGTTTTACCCCTAGGTTCTTCATAACATTTTTTTTTCTTAAATTCCATATATATGTGTTAGCATACGGTATTTGTCCTTCTCTTTCTGACTTACTTCACTCTGTATGACAGACTCTAGATCTATCCACCTCATTACAAATAGCTCAATTTCGTTTCTTTTTATGGCTGAGTAATATTCCATTGTATATATGTGCCACATCTTCTTTATCCATTCATCCGACGACGGGCACTTAGGTTGTTTCCATCTCCGGGCTATTGTAAATAGAGCTGCAATGAACATTTTGGTACATGACTCTTTCTGAATTCTGGTTTCCTCAGGGTATATACCTAGTAGTGGGATTGCTGGGTCATATGGTAGTTCTATTTGTAGTTTTTTAAGGAACCTCCATACTGTTCTCCATAGTGGCTGAACCAATTCACATTCCCACCAGCAGTGCAAGAGTGTTCCCTTTTCTCCACACCCTCTCCAGCATTTATTGTTTCTAGATTTTTTGATGATGGCCATTCTGACTGGTGTGAGATGATATCTCATTGTAGTTTTTAGTTTTGATTTGCATTTCTCTAATTAATGATGTTGAGCATTCATTCATGTGTTTGTTGGCAGTCTGTATATCTTCTTTGGAGAAATGTCTATTTAGGTCTTCTGCCCATTTGTGGATTGGGTTATTTATTTGTTATTGAGCTGCATGAGCTGCCTGTAAATTTTGGAGATTAATCCTTTGTCAGTTGATTCATTTGCAAATATTTTCTCCCATTCTGAGGGTTGTCTTTTGGTCTTGTTTATGGTTTCCTTTGCAAAGCAAAAGCTTTGAAGTATCATTAGGTCCCATTTGTTTTTTTTGTTTTTTTTTATCTCCATTACTCTAGGAGATGGGTCAAGAAGGATCTTGCTGTGATTTATGTCATAGAGTGTTCTGCCTATGTTTTCCTCTAAGAGTTTGATAGTTTCTGGCCTTACATTTAGGTCTTTAATCCATTTTGAGCTTATTTTTGTGTATGATGTTAGGGAGTGATCTAATCTCATACTTTTACATGTACCTGTCCAGTTTTCCCAGCACCACTTATTGAAGAGGCTGTCCTTTCTCCATTATACGTTCCTGCCACCTTTATCAAAGATAAGATGTCCATATGTGCATGGGTTTATCTCTGGGCTTTCTATCCTATTCCATTGATCTATCTTTCTGTTTTTGTGCCAGTACCATACTGTCTTGATTACTGTAGCTTTGTAGTATAGTCTGAAGTCAGGCAGCCTGATTCCTCCAGCTCCATTTTTTGTTCTCAAGATTGCTTTGGCTATTCGGGGTCTTTTGTGTTTCCATACAAATTGTGAAATTTTTTGTTCTAGTTCTGTGAAAAATGCCAGTGGTAGTTTGATAGGGATTGCATTGAATCTATAGATTGCTTTGGGAAGTAGAGTCATTTTCACAATGTTGATTCTTCCAATCCAAGAACATGGTATATCTCTCCATCTGTTTGTATCATCTTTAATTTCTTTCATCAGTGTCTTATAATTTTCTGCATACAGGTCTTTTGTCTCCTTAGGTAGGTTTATTCCTAGATATTTTATTCTTTTTGTTGCAATGGTAAATGGGAGTGTTTTCTTGATTTCACTTTCAGATTTTTCATCATTAGTATATAGGAATGCCAGAGATTTCTGTGCATTAATTTTGTATCCTGCTACTTTACCAAATTCATTGATTAGCTCTAGTAGTTTTCTGGTAGCATCTTTAGGATTCTCTATGTATAGTATCATGTCATCTGCAAACAGTGACAGCTTTACTTCTTCTTTTCCGATTTGGATTCCTTTTATTTCCTTTTCTTCTCTGATTGCTGTGGCTAAAACTTCCAAAACTATGTTGAATAAGAGTGGTGAGAGTGGGCAACCTTGTCTTGTTCCTGACCTTAGTGGAAATGCTTTCAGTTTTTCGCCATTGAGGATGATGTTGGCTGTGGGCTTGTCATATACGGCCTTTATTATATTGAGGAAAGTTCCCTCTACACCTACTTTCTGCAGGGTTTTTATCATAAATGGGTGTTGAATTTTGTCAAAAGCTTTCTCTGCATCTATTGAGATGATCATATGGTTTTTCTCCTTCAATTTGTTAATATGGTTAATCACATTGATAGATTTGCGTATATTGAAGAATCCTTGCATTCCTGGAATAAACCCCACTTGATCATGGTGTATGATCCTTTTAATGTGCTGTTGGATTCTGTTTGCTAGTATTTTGTTGAGGATTTTTGCATCTATGTTCATCAGTGATATTGGCCTGTAGTTTTCTTTCTTTGTGACATCCTTGTCTGGTTTTGGTATCAAGGTGATGGTGGCCTCGTAGAATGAGTTTGGGAGTGTTCCTCCCTCTGCTATATTTTGGAAGAGTTTGAGAAGAATAGGTGTTAGCTCTTCTCTAAATGTTTGATAGAATTCGCCTGTGAAGCCATCTGGTCCTGGGCTTTTGTTTGTTGGAAGATTTTTAATCACAGTTTCAATTTCAGTGTTTGTGATTGGTCTGTTCATATTTTCTATTTCTTCCTGATTCAGTCTTGGCAGTTTGTGCATTTCTAAGAATTTGTCCATTTCTTCCAGATTGTCCATTTTATTGGCATAGAGTTGCTTGTAGTAATCCCTCATGATTTTTTGTATTTCTGCAGTGTCAGTTGTTACTTCTCCTTTTTCATTTCTGATTCTATTGATTTGAGTCTTCTCCCTTATTTTCTTGATGAGTCTGGCTAATGGTTTATCAATTTTGTTAATCTTCTCAAAGAACCAGCTTTTAGTTTTATTGATCTTTGCTATTGTTTCCTTCATTTCTTTTTCATTTATTTCTGATCTGATTTTTATGATTTCTTTCCTTCTGCTAACTCTGGGGTTTTTTTGTTCTTCTTTCTCTAATTGCTTGAGGTGCAAGGTTAGGTTGTTTATTCGAGATGTTTCCTGCTTCTTAAGGTGGGCTTGTATTGCTATAAACTTCCCTCTTAGAACTGCTTTTGCTGCATCCCATAGGTTTTGGGTCGTTGTATCTCCATTGTCATTTGTTTCTAGGTATTTTTTAATTTCCTCTTTGATTTCTTCAGTGATCACTTCGTTACTAAGTAGTGTATTGTTTAGCCTCCATGTGTTTGTATTTTTTACTGCTCTTTTCCTATAATTGATATCTAATCTCATGGCGTTGTGGTCGGAAAAGATACTTGATATAATTTCAATTTTCTTAAATTTACCAAGGCTTGATTTGTGACCCAAGATATGATCTATCCTGGAGAATGTTCCATGAGCACTTGAGAAAAATGTGTATTCTGTTGTTTTTGGATGGAGTGTCCTATAAATATCAATTAAGTCCATCCTGTTTAATGTATCATTTAAAGCTTGTGTTTCCTTATTTATTTTCATTTTGGATGATCTGTCCATTGGTGAAAGTGGGGTGTTGAAGTCCCCTACTATGAATGTGTTACTGTCGATTTCCCCTTTTATGGCTGCTAGTTTTTGCCTTATGTATTGAGGTGCTCCTATGTTGGGTGCATAAATATTTACAATTGTTATATCTTCTTCTTGGATCGATCCCTTAATCATTATGTAGTGTCCTTCTTTGTCTCTTCTGATAGTCCTTATTTTAAAGTCTATTTTGTCTGATATGAGAATTGCTACTCCAGCTTTCTTTTGGTTTCCATTTGCATGGAATATCTTTTTCCATCCCCTTACTTTCAGTCTGTATGTGTCTCTAGGTCTGAAGTGGGTCTCTTGTAGACAGCATATATATGGGTCTTGTTTTTGTATCCATTCAGCCAATCTGTGTCTTTTGGTGGGAGCATTTAGTCCATTTACATTTAAGGTAATTATCGATATGTATGTTCCTATTCCCATTTTCTAAATTGTTTTGGGTTCGTTATTATAGGACTTTTCCTTCTCTTGTGTTTTTGTCTAGAGAAGTTCCTTTAGCATTTGTTGTAAAGCTGGTTTGGTGGTGCTGAACTCTCTCAGCTTTTGCTTGTCTGTAAAGGTTTTAATTTCTCCATCAAATCTGAATGAGATCCTTGCTGGGTAGAGTAATCTTGGTTGCAGGTTTTTCTCCTTCATCACTTTCAGTATGTCCTGCCACTCCCTTCTGGCTTGTAGAGTTTCTGCTGAGAGATCAGCTGTTAACCTTATGGGGATTCCCTTGTGTGTTATTTGTTGTTTTTCCCTTGCTGCTTTTAATATGCTTTCTTTGTATTTAGTTTTTGACAGTTTGATTAATATGTGTCTTGGCGTATTTCTCCTTGAATTTATCCTGTATGGGACTCTCTGTGCTTCCTGGACTTGATTAACGATTTCCTTTCCCATATTAGGGAAGTTTTCAACTATAATCTCTTCAAATATTTTCTCAGTCCCTTTCTTTTTCTCTTCTTCTTCTGGAACCCCTATAATTCGAATGTTGGTGCGTTTAATGTTGTCCCAGAGGTCTCTGAGACTGTCCTCAGTTCTTTTCATTCTTTTTTCTTTATTCTGCTCTGCAGTAGTTATTTCCACTATTTTATCTTCCAGGTCACTTATCCGTTCTTCTGCCTCATTTATTCTGCTATTGATCCCATCTAGAGTATTTTTCATTTCATTTATTGTGTTGTTCATCATTGTCTGTTTCATCTTTATTTCTTCTAGGTCCTTGTTAACTGCTTCTTGCATTTTGTCCATTCTATTTCCAAGATTTTGGATCATCTTTACTATCATTATTCTGAACTCTTTTTCAGGTAGACTGCCTATTTCCTCTTCATTTGTTAGGTCTGGTGGGTTTTTATCCTGCTCCTTCATCTGCTGTGTGTTTTTCTGTCTTCTCATTTTGCTTATCTTACTGTGATTGGGTTCACCTTTTTGCAGGCTGCAAGTTCGTAGTTCCCGTTGTTTTTGATGTCTGTCTCCAGTGGCTAAGGTTGGTTCAGTGGGTTGTGTAGGCTTCCTGGTGGAGGGGACTAGTGCCTGTGTTGTGGTGTATGAGGCTAGATCTTGTCTCTCTGGTGGGCAGGTCCACGTCTGGTGGTGTGTTTTGGGGTGTCTGTGGACTTATTATGATTTTAGGCAGCCTCTCTGTTAGTGGGTGGGGTTGCGTTCCTGTCTTGCTATTTGGTTGGCAATGGTTGTCCAGCAGTGTAGCTTGCTGGTTGTTGAGTGAAGCTGGGTGCTGGTGTTGAGATGGAGATCTCTGGGAGATTTTCACCGTTTGATATTATGTGGGGCTGGGAGGTCTCTTGTTGACCAGTGTCCTGAAGTTGACTAAGTTCAATGAACACTAACGCCTAATAGCTAACCAAGTCACTGCGCATTAATGTTTTCCTCTTCTACTTTTAACCGTTTCTAAAATAAAGTTACTATTAGTAGTCAAAATAAATAAATGTCTAAACAAATTCTTAAACTTTTAGATGTCAATTTAACTTCTCTTTACCTATCCTTTATCTGTAGTTTGGTAGTTTTGCAGAGTTCTTAAGAGCATAAACTGTAGAATCTGTCTACTAGGTATGAATCTTGGCTCTGCTACATCCTACCTGTTCACTTTGGGCCAATTATTTAACTTATCTATGCCTCTGTTGCCATAAATGTGAAATAAATGTAATGATGCAGATCTTACTTGACTTACAATGGGGTTATGGCTCAGTAAGCCCATCCTAAGTCTAAATGCATCTAATACAGCCAACCCATCAAAGATCATAGCTTAGCCTAGCCTACCTTAAACATGCTCAGAACAATTACTTTAGCCTACAGTTGGGCAAATATTTTAACACAAAGCCTATTTTATAATAAAATGTTGAATATCTCATGTAATTTATTGAATACTGTACTGAAAGTGAAAAACAGAGTGGCTGTATGGCTGCAGATATTTGTCAGTGTACTGGTTGTTTACCCTGGTGACAGCGGTGCTGACTGGGAGCTGAGGCTCACTGCTGCTGCCCAGCATCAAAAGAATATCATACCATATATCACAAGACAGGGAAAAACCAAAGTTCAATATTTGAAGTACGGTTTCTACTGAATTCATATCACTTTCACACCACCGTAAAGTCGAAAAATCCTAAATCAAACCATCGTAAATCAGGGACCACCTGTAACGATAATATTAAGAAGACTAAGAAAACTTACCCAGTCAAGTTCATGTGAGGGTTAAATAAACGAATAAATAAGGAAAACTTGGAATAGTGTCTGGCACATAGAAGACAATAAATATTAGTTATTATTATTTTTGTTATTGATTTGAGCCTCAATTTTATAGTAGTTATTGAGTACATGAAAAATGCTATTTTATACCAGAACAACTATTCATCCAGTTGTATATCTGAGCAGTCAAGGCCTGGTAGGAGAGTATTGCTGTGTTTTAGAGTGTAAACCTCAAGAGATTGATTAGTGAAGTATCAGGAATACTGTTAATACCCCAGAGTAATCTATGAAGGATACTCTCCTCTCATGATATTTAGAACCTACTTAAATATGTTGTTTTCAGATTTTTTCAGATGTTTCAATATGTTTCAGATTACTTTTTTTTTCATATAATTTGTAGACTACATTCCCATTTCTCTGTAGTCTATGCCCTCCTGAGCCAGGTGCTAATAATTTCAGGAGAGAAGCATCTCTTAGCTCTGTAGATATTCCCAAGCTGCTCAGTTCTGAGCCTCAGGAATGTTAAACAAGATGAGCCTTGTGATGTTAGGAGAGAAATGCTTCCTAGCAGTGTCATGGAGGTATATGTAGGGGAAAAGTTATTCCACTCCACAATTCTGACAAAAGGTCAACGAACACGGTGGCGTCATAATTTCTGTGGGTTTTCCCTAAATTTATATTAAAGCAATTTTGCATCTAAACTTTGGAAATTTAGTTTCTAAATATTAATTTATTAGCAAAAAGTTTTTAACAGGTGCCAACCCAATCCATTGCTTCCTGGCACAGCTTCACCATGCAGATCTTGGGCTTTCCAGGGGGAGTTCTGCCGAGCCTGGGTATATTCTTCACTGGGCTCAAACCTTTTATATGTGCTTTCAGCCACTATATACATTCAGGGTATTTTATCAGTCTTAGCACATACACACATGTTCAGGCTCCACGATGGTTGCAACTTCTGAAAATTGACCCCTTCTTCTTTTGAGATCTCTTTTCAAACAGTTATAGATCAGCCTTCATCGAGAGGATAACGTCCTTGGGGTTTTCTACTAAGGATTCAGTGGCCTCAGAGTATAAAAAAGATCAGATGTGAAAATAACTTGAAAGCTAAGAAGTCAGAGTTGTCAAACAAACGTCCGAATACCCACATACTTTGGCTTTCAGATAAACAAAAAATTATTTTTAAGTACCTGCATGTCCCCAATATTGTATGAAACATACTTATACTAAAACATTAATTTGTTGTTTATCTGAAATTCAACTTTCACTGGCATCCTATATTTTTATTTACTAATCTAGCAGCACTATGAGAAAGACCTATAAAGGCAGGTATTATAATGAAGAAAATGTGACAGGTACCTGAAAGTACAAACTGCATTTATGACTTGCTGGAAAGGAAATCTTTTGCAAGTTATAACTTGTCTTGATCTTTTTATTTTAGGAAACACAGAAGCAGAATCCACAAATAATAAATGCTTTCATATAATTGACTACCCATCAAATATCTGGAATATCAATAATATTTATGAGTTATTGATAAATTAATATTTAGTTTAAGCTGGATTTAAATTTTTTATTTTAAAAATAAGAAACACTGTAATTATAGGGTGTTTCATATCTATACCTCTATAATTAGCAATAGGAACACCCTGTATTAGTGTTCTAATGCTGTCATATCATATTATTGCAAACCTAGTGGCTTAAAACTCCCCAAATCTGTGAGTTCACAGTGCAGTAGGTCAGAGGTCTGGGCACAGTGCAGCTCAGCTGATTCCTGTGCTCAGAGTGTCACTGGGCTAAAATCAAGGCATCAGCTCTTCTGGAGGCTTTGGGGGAGAATTTGTTTCTGTGTTTATTCAGATTGTTGGCCAAATTCAGTTTCATGCGATTGATTTCTTTGCTGACTGTTAGACAGAGGTCAGTCTCAATCTGTAAAGCCTCCCACATTTCCTGACACATGGCCCGCTTGGTCTTCCGTCTCTCAGACCTTCAGTTATGCCTCCTCTCTCCTGCCTTCTGTGGCATCTCTGCTGAATCTTTTCTGCCTTCCTCTTTTGCTTTTAAGGGCTCACATATTTACATTGAGCCCTTATTTTATCCAGGATAACTTTCTTATCCTAAAGTCTTTCTATCCTAAGGATAGAAGTATAACCTTAATTCTATCTGTAAAATCCCTTTTGCTATATTCACAGGGTCCCAGACATTAGGGCGTAGACATTTTTTTTTTGGAAGGGTCATATTATTCCACTTACCAAATACCCCAATATTATATGAATATACTGTAACTCAGCCATGTAAAGAAGTGATTCCAGCTGGGAAATAATTTAAAAAAAAAAATCAGACAGAAGACAAAACTCTAACTACTTAATTCCAATCTAGCTAGTAGACAATTTTTTTTATTTAATAGATTATATCTTTTCACTTTAAAGCTTAAATTAAAAGCTACTCAGCCTTCTCTGCAGTGGCCTAGGGATTGAGAATGGGTCTTTTTTTATGGCCTCTTGGTAAGCCAGTAGAAACCCACCTCTTGTCCATGGCAGAAGCAGTTTTGTTCTAGGCCAGTTAATTTAAAGGTAATAAAACTATTTGAAAGGATATAGCAGTTGTGATCATGACACATTCTTAAATGAACCAGATCCTGTTTGATATATATGAAAAATTAAAGCATGAGACTAAAAGTGCTGTAAGAGAAATTTTCTCATTCTTTCTGGTGAGATCTGACATCAGCATATAGATGGCTTCATCAATTATTGAGAAAAAGACTAAGAAAAAAAATGACTGATTGGGTTGCTTTATTCTGAAGTCTGAATTTGAAGCCCTTGGGTTGAATGTACCTGTAGGTCTAAATCTTTCAGAATTAGCTCTCGCTCTCGCTCTCTCACCAGCCCATCTATTTAAATTTCTAGTTTAAAAAACTAAGGCACTTAAAAATTTTTAATGCACTCTGTCAAATATGTGTGCCAAACTTTGAAGTAACTTCATGCATCAATGAAGTGAAGAAACAAATCTCTGTATAGATAAACATCCCTTAAGATGAATCAAGGGAACTGATTTTAAGCTTCCAGGACTTTGAATGATTTTTTTTTCCACAGCTATTTTCATTCTGTTCTGTAATCTAAAGTACAGCACTGAATTTCAGAGTTCTTATGTTTGCCATGTAATGTCCTTGTCCTGTTTATTCCTAGAAAAGTATTATGGACTCCTGGTTGATAAACTACAACTGTATTTTAAAAATTGAGACAAAAGTCATAATGAATGACTCTGTTGATTCACAAGTCATTAATTAGCCCCTGTGCTTTTTTGTGACACTAACGTTAGAGATAAGTAATAAGGGAACCACAGCTTATAAAATCAGCACACATGGGCTTCCCTGGTGGCGCAGTGCTTGAGAGTCCGCCTGCCGATGCAGGAGACGCGGGTTCGTGCCCCGTTTCGGGAAGATCCCACGTGCCGCGGAGCGGCTGGGCCCGTGAGCCAAGGCCGCTGAGCCTGCGCGTCCGGAGCCTGTGCTCCGCAAATGGGAGAGGCCACAACAGTGAGAGGCCCGCATAACGCAAGAAAAAGGAGAGGGAAAAAAAAAAAAAAAAAAAAAAAATCAGCACACATAGGTAAGCACTAATGAGCAAAAGTGTGAATCATTTTAAAGGCAACATTTTCCTAATTAAGGTTAATATTAATGATTTATATTATATTTTAAAGACTTACTGAAGTAGTCAAGTATTTTATTGTTGCTGTAGCCATTGCTTATAAACAGTTTTAATAGTAGCTTGCCAACTATTTAACCTAAAATACAGATATTTCTCTATCAGTCCTCAAAGTCATTACTTCTGGAATAATTGCAAACTATTTCGTATTATTAGAAATACTTTTTAATTCTACATAATCTTGTTCTGAGCTTTTGTTTTTATCCCATCTCAGACTGTTCATGATTACTTCATAAAACTTTTCCTCCCAAAAGATACTTTTTGTACCATGTAAAATGTATAGAGTTTCAACTTAATTTCCACCTCTAAGTAAAGTCATGTGCCTTTAGGTGATACTGATTCTTTGTTTAAGTTGTTTTTTTTTTTTTTTACTCTATTAGAAAAAGAATTTAAAGTAGCTTATATATTTATGGATAAAGAGAGAATGCAGGCAGTGTAAAAAGAGTAAATTTAGGTTTTTCCAGTTATCCCAAATTTGCTGAATATTATAATATGACCTTGGATTTGACTCTGAGTTTGGTTAAGGAAAAAATTATTCTGACACTTGTTAAAATGGTAAGGAAGACTTTATTCCAGACTATTGTGAGACGCGTCAAAACTATCAAATTAGGGGAGATTGAGCTCAACTCTGAATACAATAAGGGCAACTGGAGATTTACAGCCAAGGAACAGGCTATGTGTGAGGGAGTGGGTGGGGATGGCCAATGAAAAACTACTAAGAGGAGACATCAAGTGTAGGGAGAATTCTTGCTACACTTATTTTAAGAGCTTTCTTACTGAATGGCAGGCCAGCGTGATCAGATATCAAGGATGGAAGATGAGGAATTTGAAAGTGATCACATATCAAGAGTGGGAAAAATCCTCTCTAAGCTGATTCAGCAGG
>NW_006786333.1:32774-50819 GCF_000442215.2 Lipotes vexillifer
CACTGCCAGGGTCACTGAAGCTCAGGGTCGAGGCCTAGATGAGAAGAGGGCTCAGAGGAACTTGACTGTGGTTTAATTAAGGAAAGTCTTTGTCAGTTTCCTACTGACTAAGGCAAGGAAAGAGCATGTTGACATACAGAATTTTCATTGTCCAAAACAGTAAAGAGTACGATCATGCTCTGCATTTCCATAGAATTGAATTCGAGTCTGATTCTATCATTTGGTTTTCAGTTTTTCACAAAGGTACACTGGGAGGCAGTAGATAGATAAAGAGCATTTAAACAGAGGTGGTGAGGGAAGGAGCTAAGGGGATATCTAAAGGTCCAGCAAGGACAATGGCCTGAAGTCATGCTTTGTGTGCTGGAGGAAGAACAGAGAATCCAATGTGAGTGGAGTGAAGTGATCAAAGCACAGAGAAGTAGGACTTGAGGGAAGAAGTATATCAATTCAGACCTTTGAATCTATTGTGAGATCCTCAGGTTTAACTCTGAGATGGGAAACCATTGGAGGGTTCCGACTAGAGAAGTGGTCTGACTTACATTTTAAAAGGCTCAATCTTTCTGCTGTAATGAGAAAAGATTGTAGGAAGGCAAGGATGCAAGCAGAGAGACCAATTAGGAGGCTTTTGCAATAACCCAGAAGAGGCATGATGGTGGCCTCTTCCAGGATAAGAGCTGTGAAGACGGTAAATGGTAGTCATATTCTGAGTATGTTTTGAAGGTAGAGATGAAAGGTTTGCTGATGAATAAACTTGATCTGCTAGAAAATGAGATAACTTTTTTTTTTGTGAAGTGGGATACGTTACAGCAAAAATAGGTTCTTTAGGAGAAGAATAGCAGTTTAATTTTTGGCATTTTAACTCATGATGCCCATTAGATTTCCAAGCAGAAAAGTTAAATGGAGCCTAAGGATATTATTTGGAGCCACTGAGTCTGAGTCAGTGAGTATATATAGACAGGTCCAGCAACTGAGATCCAGACAAATCACTTATTTTCTTTGTGTTTCACTCCTTTGGCTCTACTGGTCACTCAAGACTGGCTTAGAAATCATACATTAGGGTATCATCACCTGTGTCCTTCTACTCTACTCTGCAAACAACTGCATGGCACTTCCTAAATAATGTTGTACTTGCCTGTTGACTGGCCATCTCCTCCACTGTACTGTAAGTTCCCTGAGGAAAAGGACTATAGTGCATAAGTGATTCTTGAGTGAAAGAATAAATTTAAAAACCTTTGCATTTAAGATAAAATTTAAGTACTCTTCATCTTCTGTCTACCTTATCTCCTGCTACCCTTCCCTATGTTTACTACACTTCAGCCACCACTGCTGGTAATTCCTTAAAGGCATACCATATTCTTAAGCCTCATGGCTTTTTTCTATGCCATTTTGCTTCATAGAATGCTTTTCTTCCTCATTTTTGATCTGCTAATGCATTATCAGTCATCACGTCTGGTTTAAAATGCTAAATCTTAAGAGACATACTTCCCAAACCTTCATTCTAGTCCACCTTCATTTTGTGTCTCCTAACAGTCTAAATTTGTGACTTAGTAACATTTTTCACAGTTTGTAGAATTGTAAATATTTGTATGAGTTTTTTTTACTATCTATTTTCTTAATAAGTTTATGAAATGTTTTATAAAATGTTTTGAATACATGCAAATAAAAAGCTCCATATATTTGTATTATTGTCATTGATAATACAATCAATGTATTTGTGATTGTTTTCATTGCATAAAACCATAATACCTTTTGATAAAAATGCTTTAATCTGTTTTATCTTACAATTGCGAAAATATAAGTTTATGGACTAAGAATTGTCTCTTGTTTGTCTAGCAGCACGTGGTTTTTATAAGTATGTAAACATTTTCCCTTTTATGTAGAAAACATGTACTTTCCACAGCTAGATCACCCATAAAGAATGTTCCATTTTTACTCTTCACTATTTTAGCATATGATGTAAAAGCATATCCAAAATGTATATTTATTTCTGAGAAACCATAACAATATAAGCAACTATTTTTCAAATTTGTTTTATCTATAACAGAAGTTTAACAAACTTTGTTTAATAAATATTATAAATTTAAATCACTAACTTAGAAAATTTATGCATTAGTGAACAATTATTTTAACATTTAAAGTTATTTTATCTTATAACTCTTCTGTTGAGTTAACAAGTTCAATATAAACACCTCATAAAAATTCTTTGAAGATTTTCAAATCAATAATATTTCGAGTATATTATTTATACTAACCAAATTTTAATACTTTTTATTATTTTAAAAAACATATATATGTTTATAAAATGAAATACAAGTGTGTTCCCAAATTTATTTAAAGAAGTTATAGCTATAGAAGCCTAGAAAATGCTATGCATCTCTCTTTCATAAGTAGCAGAGACTATTTATAAAATTAAATATTATTAAATTGTCATTTCAGTTCGTTATTTGAGCATACAATACGGTGAAACTTGTCAACTGAATCAATTTAAATATATTTTATCTCCCCTCTGCAATTGCTGAAGTCTTTCTTTTTATGGAAACCTTACCATAATTAGAATTAATTAATCATATAATTGAAGTAATAAACATTTGGAAGCAGGAAGAAGGGACTAGATCCATATTCCTCTAAGAGTTTCTCTCAAGAACCTCTCCATGGAGATATGACAACATGAAATTATCTGATCCATTATTTTATACTGCTTTTTATAATAGGAACTAGTAAATTTCATTTTTAGAAGCTATATAAAATCCTTAGAATATGGAAGAAAAAACAGAATTTTTCTATAAATTTCTGAAATTCTAGTATGAGAATTAGATGAAAATTAAAATATTGCACTTTGCTACTGTTGTTACAAAATGGTTTTGAAAAATTTGTTTGGATTAATAAAGTATATTCAATAAAGGATTAACCTACAAATTATTTCTATAATTTTAATATTTTTAATTATTAGTATGCTTATGTTAAAATAGATATACATTTAAAATATACCCCTCAATTAATCCTCTCACACTGCACATATGACTTACAAGTCTCCAAAAGTATACGAAAAGGAAAGAAAAGAAGAGTAAGTTTTTCATAATGCAGTCATTTTAGAAGGGGTAAAAATTCTGTGCATTCTATATAAACGATATTGTGGAGTATATATAATCGAATATAAATGTTTATCAAAATGCATATGCCTTTAAACATATATTTCACTGATTAATATTTTGAAAGTTTATGAGATTAAATTTAGGGAAAGGAAATCTCAACATAATATTAGGAGAGATAGCTAGATGAACCATACAAAAGAAAGTACATTCAAACATTTTCTAACAGTAGAAATTAAGGGTGTTTTGTTGTTTTCAAATTTCCTTTCAATTTCTCTTTTCCAGTTTAAATTTTCAAAGGATTGACAGAAGTATCACTAAAACTTCTTTTCAAAGAAACAGCACACAATTTCGTGAACAAAAATTTGATTTCTCAAGTGTTCATAAAGTTTTTCAAACCAAAATGTATCTTAATATGTATATTAACCATATTGTTGGCAGAAGATGATAATTCATCAATCTGTAGAAGTGATTATAACATCTGAAGAAGTTCTTGAACAGGTGCTTAATACAATCTGGCAAATTGTACTAACTGTGATTTGTACTGACAATTTTCAGTGATATTGTAAAGATCAACCACATATTTGTTTGCATATGTCTACCGGAGGGTTTGTACTTCTTAATATACATAAAAATGCCATGATTTACTGGTTTCTATTTATTTGATATCTTTGCTATTTGTTTATTTCCTTTATATGTAACTAGTTTACTATGAAAATTATCTCTTGAAATTAATTTATATTCTCAGGTTAATCTCTTGGCATTTGGAGTAATCATATACAAAGTTTTTCGTCACACTGCGGGGTTGAAACCAGAAGTTAGTTGCTGTGAAAACATAAGGTAAGTATTTCTTCAGCTGTATTTTCTTTAGTGATTAAAAGCTTTAGTAACTTAAAGTAGAAATAATTTTTGGAAGGACAATTTTTAAATGATTTTTTCACACTTCCCCCCATTATATTTAAAATACTAAATAGTATTGCTAAATAGTATTTAATATGTTTAATAAGCCTATAATCACCACAGATTAAATGGTAAGTAAAGCAATCTTTTTGAACATATTCCCCTTTGAAAGAAAAGACGCTGACTGCATTTTAAGACAAAAGTTGGCCTTAGTGATCTTCTTTTGCAAAGCACTTCTCAATGCTTAGTAACTGTGTTTCTTCCTTGTGATTTCTAGTTTGCATTCCGCCATGATTTTTCCTCAGCTCCCTCCCTTTAAAACTGATTTATTGAGACCCTGAAAATGGTTTGTTCAGGAAAAACTGAAGTGTACTGTAGGGAACATTAGAAACAACTGATGTTTGGGTCTCTTGGGAACACTCCTGTAGTTTCAATATCTTGCACAAGATTTATAGTTAGGATTTAGCAATTGTTTGATTGATTACTTTCTTTTACTCCTCACCATTCATAGTTACATGTAGTTTGCTGGCTTTAATAAAGTTGAGAATGACTCATTTTCTGTGGTACACTGCAAAAACATCTTCTGCAGCAAAGAATGATTGCACTAAGAATGAATGAGAAAATAAGTATTAGTTACCTCATTTTAAGGCAGTGTCCTCAGTGAGCAGGATTGAATATTGTTTTACCAAAACTCACAGGCAATAAGTTGAAAATGTGTAAAAGTGAGTATGTGCCTGTATTTTTTAAGAAATAAGCATTCTAACATGAATTTATTTTGAGGTAACTGTATTGCAAAGGCAAAAAAAAAAAATCTTGTTTTATATTTTACATGTTCTCTACTAAGCCTGAAAGGAAAGCAGAAGTATTCTTTGATGTCCTGCCCATGTGCTGACCTAAATCCACATGGTATACTCTTCAAGGTTTTTTAGGGAGAATACTTCCTAACAGCTATCTGTCTTATCTTTGGGAGTTCCTGCAACATTAGATTTGAGATCAAAGCATACACACAGGGCTTCCCTGGTGGCGCAGTGGTTGAGAGTCCGCCTGCCGATGCAGGGGACACGGGTTCGTGCCCCGGTCCTGGAAGATCCCACGTGCCGCGGAGCAGCTGGGCCCGTGAGCCATGGCCGCTGAGCCTGCGCGTCCGGAGCCTGTGCTCTCCAACGGGAGAGGCCACAACAGTGAGAGGCCCGTGTACCGCAAAAAAAAAAGCATACACACAGATGAAAATATTTTAGGATTAAGGAAATTCCTTGAAAAATACCAGATTTTAAAAATGCTGCCTTGAATTTGGAAGCACATCCCAGCCACAGTACACTAGTATACCCTAGCCTGTCCCATAAAACTATAGCATAATTTGTCAGTTTCAAAATTGTTGGTCTTTACTGAAGATTTCTTGGTTATTCAAAAACTGACTTCCCACATAATTTGAGGAATATGAGGATACGTTAAGTATGCATAGCTTTCTTAGCTGGAACATTGCAAATTTATTCTAGGTCTTGTGCCAGAGGAGCCCTTGCTCTCCTGTTCCTCCTTGGCACCACCTGGATCTTTGGAGTGCTCCATGTTGTACATGCATCGGTGGTGACAGCTTACCTCTTCACCGTCAGCAATGCCTTCCAGGGGATGTTCATCTTCTTATTCCTGTGTGTTTTATCTAGAAAGGTAAGCAATTTGTTATTTTTGTCAACCTTATAGCATATTTATGTAGCATCAGTTACCAAATTGATAAAAATTCTCATTCTCATAGATTTATGACTTGTGCCTTTATTGCCTAAGTGCAGTACATTTTAGTGTCAAAATAATCAGAATGCTTAGCTGTTCATAGGGAAATGTGCTTTTAAAAAACTTGCTAGTAGGAGTATAAATACAGCTTACATTCACTTGAGCGTATTCTGACAGATAATCAGAAAGCAACAATAATTTTGAAAACCAAATATAACAATTTGTTGTGATTTGAAAATAATTTGATGTGATTGTTACAGTTATGTTTCACATTCCTTACTTTCTTCTTTTTCTTTTTTTTTTTAGATCCAAGAAGAATATTATAGATTGTTCAAAAATGTCCCTTGTTGTTTTGGATGTTTGAGGTAAACAGAGAGAACTATGGATCATTATTGCTACACAGAAATAAAGAAGCCAAGCTGTGGATGGCCAATGTATAAAAATGACTCAAACAAATAGTTCAATTGTTAATACTAATCAAATATTTTAAGTCCATTTTTCTGTTTACTGTGTAAGAACTGTAGATAATACGAGATAAAATTATACCATATAGCTATAGTAAGCCTTCCTACATGACTTAGTTAGCTAGGTCAAAAATAGTATTGCAGATATTTGGAAAGTAATTGGTTTCTCAGAGTGATATCACTGCACCCAAGGAAAGATTTTCTTTCTAACACAAAACATATATGAATGTCCTGAAGGAAACCACTGGCTTGATATTTTCTTGATTCATGTTGCCTTTGAAACTAGTCCCCTATCACCTTGGTAATGAGCTCCGTTACAGAAAGTGGAACATAAGAGAATGAAGAGGTAGAATATAAAACAGTAAAAAGGGAATGACGGTTGTAACAATGAGACATATTTTGAGCAAGCTCGTTGTTTTGTAAACTAGATGGGAAATTAGAGATAAAACAAACAATTGAATAAACACATCTTACCATTCTGTGAATTGTTCTGAGCTTAAATTTCTACCGAAACAACTTAGACCTGTATTTGTTATATCCATTTTCTATTCTAATAGTCTATAAAAACACAAAACTTCACAAAAAAAAAAAAACAAAACTAAACATTTCTGTTCTGTTTTTAGGTTAACATCAGAATGAGGTATATGCTCTTTCTATACTTATTTCACAGATTGTGATTTCAAATGCTTATTCAGTAGTACATAAATGTGTCAAAATATAATATTGTTCATGCCTGTAAATGTAAAAATTGTGTATATAAATCTGAAGTACTCTGTTCCATAACCTTTCAGTGTAGTGAAAAATATTGTATCTCATTAGACTAGCATATTTGAGTTCTTTATTTTTTTTTAAATTTAGAAATATTGTAGTTCACATCACAATATTCTCTTTTAACTTACTATTTTTAAAAGGGCATTGAAAATATGAAAGTATTCATAAAGTGAATTGCTATTTTTTTCTGTTCAGAAAAGTACACATTTAAAAATGTTATTTATAACAAAGAAATCACTGGGAACTGTATAAACTTTCACACTGGATCTATCTTCTGACAGTTTTCCTCTATTAAGGCATATCTGCTAAAATGTAATGCTTCTATCTATCTTCAAGTTTTCTCATTAAAATGTAGAAGCAGTGATTTTACTTCAAAAAATATGTAATTTTCCTACACATACCTGTAAAAGTGTGCCAATACACTAAATGTTGTGATTTTAACTTAATTTCTCCAGCTGTTCAAGTGAAGTCTGTCACATCTTACACTAACAAATAAAATGATATCTGAATGAATTTTTCTACTGCTTGGCTGAGGCATTTCTCTAGAAAGATGAGTTGCCTGCCAATGTCTTAAACATTTTTAGAGTATTTGTGATAACTTTTTATTTGATCTTTTGATCTCTTATATGACCTATTATTATCATTATCATTATAGGACAGTGCTATTGGAATAAGATACTAAAAATGTAATCTGTTCAATCAGTGTATACAAATTATGTGTGGTGGGTAGAATAATGGTCTTCCCAAATTGCCCACACCCTAATCTTCAGAACACATGAATATGTTAGGTTACATGGAGAGGAGAATTAACCAGCTAACAGCTAGTCCTCTAACTTTAATGTGAGGAAATTATCCTGGATTTTTCAGGTTGGTCCCATGTAATCACAAGTTTCCTTATAAACAAAAGATAGAGGCAGAAGAGGGAGCCTGTTAAAGCAGTGCCATACGAGGCATACTCAATCACACATTGCTGGCTTTGAAGATGGAAACAGTCCACAAGTCAAGGAACATGGGCAGCTCCTGTAAGCTGAGAATGGCAAGGAAATGGATTCTCCCCCAGAGCTCCTAGAAGGAAGTCAGCCCTGCTGTACTTTTATTTTAGCCCCGGGAGACCCAGTTTGGACTTCTAACCTCTAAAACTGTAAAACAATAAATGTATATTGCTTTAAGCCACCAAGTTTGTTGATAATTTGTCACAAGATTATTGATATTTTTTGATAATTTGTTACAGCAACTATAGGAACTAATACTACAGAAATATATACATAATAACATCTTTAGATATAAGCAATTATTCATATCAGTAGGGAAAACCTTAAATCCTGAATCTTGTTTTCACTAGCCCTCCCATAGACATCATTGGGTGAAACTTGTATTCTTTAGTATGAGATTTCAGACCTTCTCATAACTGCTCACTTACTTTTTTATTAGGTAAGGATCTCTCTTAAAAAAAAAAAAAAAAAACAGGTGTGTGCACACGTATAAATATATATTTATTGCATAAATGCCTCATAGCACTTGCCCCCTGTTTCTATAATCAACAAGAAAAAGGGCTCAAAAAAAGTTTTCACTGGGCTCGGTTTAAAAAATACAAAAATGGGGCTTCCCTGGTGGCACAGTGGTTGAGAGTCCGCCTGCCAATGCAGGGGACACGGGTTCGTGCCCCGGTCCGGGAAGATCCCACATGCCGCGGAGAGGCTGGGCCCGTGAGCCATGGCCGCTGAGCCTGTGAGTCCGGAGCCTGTGCTCTGCAACGGGAGAGGCCACAACAGTGAGAGGCCCGCGTACGACAAAAAAAACCCCACAAAACCAAAAATGAACATTACAATGACAGGAATGTGTTAAGATGCTGAACTGAAAAGTACATACAAAAGTACATACAGCTGCTGGAAACACACTTCCAATGTGCAGCTCCCGAGCCCTCATATGGAGGAGTGCAATGAAGCCATGTCCCCTGAGGCCCAGCAGCTCTGCCTCAGCAGGACCCAGTGTGACCCGCTGCCTGGGGGCTCACCCCATCCCCAAGTGACACTGCCCCACGGTGTGGACATCACCCACGCCTTCAAATGCCCACACACCACACACTTAATTAACATGAAAAAATTTAAACCCACTCAAAGTCTGTGAGATAAAGAGAACCTACCCCCCTGGTTGTCACATTTGCCCTATGTGTTTCTTTAGTTCTGCTAAACTGTTTATTTTTCCCAAGACTTTCTATGGTTTACCAAATCCCCTATTTCTGGAGCTTCCTCCTTGTTATCATCATTACTCTGACAAACATCTGCTTATACCTAATGTACCTTTCTCTATGAAGCCTTTCTGGTTTCACACAAGGAATTAATCAGCTCTACTTTTGTGTCATCATTCCATCCAGTACTTACCTATTTTGAAATTTATCACATTGTATTGCAATTAGTTATCCCGAGCTCAAGATATTCATTGTACCAAGTTACGTTCTTCCTTTAAGGCAGATACCTTTTCTTTTTTGGTTCGTGAATCAATGTCACTGCCTTCTTCTGTTTTGTGACCTTGTGATTGAGGTGATAAGAGAGTCTGAACCCTCTGAACAGCCTGGCTTTTGCTCTTTTGCTTTAGATACTCCATACTGGAAGCATATTGGGTGAGCCAGCTTTCTCAGGTGAAGCTCTCCATGCTTATCTCTAACATCATGCAGTTTAGGTGGAAGAGATGGCCCAACAATCTCAAATTGATGAAGTGGAGCAGGGAGAAGAATTAGGCTTTACCAGTGTAGCCTTGAGCTCGTAATATGGCTTCAACTCAGTTTTTCCAGGGTGGATCTTTGGGGATTTGTAAGGAAGTTGCCAAAGAAGTAATAAAGTAGTGCTTTATTTTCCATTTGTCTGTTATTCCTCACGTACCATTTGACAGTGAGAGGAATAAATATTAGGATTTGAAATTCAGTCTCCTCAACCTCTAACATGTATCACAAATTCATTAATAAATATTAATTTTCAAACTCTTCTTCACGAGCAGCTGGGGTTGGGAGAAGGGTTATAGTATTTCAAGGGATTCAATCAAAGATCTTAATACTTTAAGGTGGGTCTCAAACAATGAGATGAATGGACACCAAAGAAGTGTAAGATAAATTCCCTTACTGTGTATAAACTTGTTATTAACTGGAGACACTATAATCCCCTAATTAAAAAATCTGTTAGTTGATTGATTACACTGTGGTTAGGAAAAATATATTTGCACACAATATAGCAATTTAAAAACGTACAAGAAAGTCTCTAAGCAAATAGTCCACAATCTTCATGCTAGGCATAACCAACAGTCTATACATACTCATTTGATGATGGCATCATTTCTTCAGTCCTTTTTAATTCAATGCCCCCCCAATTAAATGATAACCCTGCATTTCTTAATTTTCCATATATTTAAAGTTATTGCACCCATCTTCAATTACTTACAAAATATGAGCCTTTTCTACGTGTCAAGATTATCCTCTAATTTTTCCAACATGAAATCTTTGAGGAGAATGTGAATTATTGATTCAGTATGGATCAGAAAGAGTACCTATTGTTCAGATTTTTCTGCTACCTAGAACGTCTTCTCCCGTGCAAATTCTGCCCGTGATTCAAGACCCCTAGTATGAAGCCTCTCAGATCAATTTGGTGCATATTAATTTCCCCAGTCACTACAACTATAGCACTTACAAAGTGTACGAAATAACATAACACTTAATAGGGGTTGTTAAGTCATCATGCAGTGTTCAAACTTAAAACTTTTAGGTTTTAGACTACAGATATGAGAGAAATAACTGGAAGATGGCATTTAAAGGGAAAAAAAGACTTCTTCCTGAAATTTGATATAGATTTCAATTGTTAAATTGTGTGATCTCATTTAATTCTTACAGTAATATATGCAATTTTATCCTCATTTTTTAATGTGATAAGTGCTCAGTGTCACACAGCTAGGAAATTGAAAAATCAGTGTTTAAACTGAAAGTCATAGCTGCTTCCGCTCCCCCCATGGAAACTCTGAGGAGCTTGCTCAGACTCTCTCAGATAGGAAGTTAAAGGGACTGGATTCATACCCAAACTTTCTGCCTCTCAGTCTAGAGCATATTCCACTGTTCCATAGCTATAAACTCATATCATATAAGGATAATATTCCTGTTTATAATTATGTTCTTTTGGGTATAGAGGAAGTGTGACATTCTTTTTTAACATGTCTTTTCTACATGCATATGCAATTTGAAATGTGTATTTCATATGTTTTAAGGTGAAGCATTTTTCTTCTTTTCTCTTTGCTTTGCTGCCCTTTCTCTGCACATTTATTCCTATCCCCATGCCCACTTACACCCCCAACCAGGCAATTTATTTTAACTAGCTGGTATATATTCTTCCATTTTTTTCTTCCTGTTCATATCACCATATTCAAATGATTAGTATTAGATCACATTTTAAAACATCTCTATTATCACGTGGAAAGCTAATGGGTATATTTCATTCATTCCTTTTAAGAGACTGAATAATATTCCATACTAAGGATGGACCATAAATTGCACAGCTGGTATGCAATCTGGATTAATGCAATAATACATTAGAAGACTTCAGTGTCTTTCAGGAGTAATGTTCTCCATGCTATGTGGCTTGGTTTTGTTGTTAAAAATACCCAATGCCAACAGTTATTTTTTTTCTTATGATGGATGTGGACCCATGTTGATAAGCTAAAGCACTATAAACCTTTCATTGATATAGAAGTTACTTGTTATTTCTTGTAACTATTCAGTGAAAATCATGCCATGGATTTGAGATCCACAAAGCTCCTTGAGCATTTTCATTTAAGTGAAAAGGATTTGAATTACTTACACTAGATAGAAGGCTTGAGCAAGCATTAAGATCAGTAGGCAATCTCAAAGTACAGAACAATTTACTTAGTATTTCATTCAGACATACGTCATAGGTTTGTATGGTAGTTATGATTCATATAAAATGAGAGGGTTAGTTTAGCTGCAATGGATCTCTTCTGGTGTCAATGTACCACGATTCTAATTTCAACCCCCCACTTTGAGGCATTGTAAATAATAAAATCTGTAAAGTATATTACAATTTTACACACTCAAAAGGGGAAAATTAATAGGTTTCTTGCAAAATTGTTCTTAAGAAATGTGGCTTCATTTCCTATTGGGTTGCAATTTGCCATATATCAGCATCCAAGGGCCAGGCTGCCCAACCTGAAAATGATTATTTTCTTTCTTTTCCTTAATGTATCGGAAGTGGATCTAAAAGAACCTCCAGTATGCAGGGGGGTTAATTATCCTGGCAGTCAGTTAAGCTTTGTAAGTTTTAGGTGATATGAGCAGAGCCCTAAAAAAGACTCCAAGCTACTGCTGCCTGCTGTGAAGAAAGAGCCTTGTGCTGCCGCCACTGCAAATATTGTTCAAATTACCCTAAAATTCCCCTGGTTTTCCATGCATCTGGCTCCTGGAGAGCGATACAGCTCTAGTGAGGTCATTTATTCTGTCACTTCAGCCCACTCGGCAATCAAGACAACTATATCTTCCACTCAATCTGATGCAGGAGGCTTTTGTGCAAGACCTTCTATGACCCGAGTAAGGAAAGTAATTATTCAAAACAACATCACTTCTTGTTTCTCAAGTGCCACCCACTCCTCTGCAGAACTACCTAAATGCTCCCCAGTTTGATCTTCCCACTCAGATCAATCTCTCCAATTCTCCTAAAGGGATGTGTAAATAAACAGCCACCTCTCACATCTTAGAACTTCACTTTCCGAAAGGCAATGCGGTGTGGCTGGTCTCTCTGCAATCAGAATGCCTGGGCTAGAATTCCTTTTCTACCTCTAGTGAGATATGGGATCTCAGCTTAGTTATGCCCTGTGACTCAGTTTCTTATCTAGGAAATGGGGATAACAACAGGACCTACTTCATCACGTTGTCGTGACAATTAAATCAGCTAATATATGGAAGATAATTACTACAGTGCTTAGCACATAGCAATTGACATTGAAGGATTAGCTATGATTATTATAACCTGGGTGAACAGATATTGACTGTGCACCTACTAAGTGCCAGGGACTGTTATAGGTATGTGGTGGAATTCACTAGTAAAAAGCAAATTAATAAAAAAAATAGACATACATTTCTTGTATAAAGTGAAGATTTCCAGGTTATTGATTTATCAGCAAGTTATTTCTGAAAGAGGTGAGGAAACAGTAAAAACAGAAATCAGTCACGATGAAATTAGATTGTAGGTTCACTTTATTGTCTACCACCTCCCAACTTACCCTCCCATCTCCACCCTGCCCCATTCAAAACCTGAAGTTCCACTGTAAAACTGGTAGGATGTTAGAGAGAATTTCAAATGTTCAACATTGCTGACACACCCTTTGGAGTACTGGTGCAGCCCAGGCCCCTGCACTGCTCTGGACATATAAAATCTCTGCCCCTGCAGGGCTAAATGTCCCAGAATTTGATTAAACATTTGACTAAATGTTTTCCTATACAAAGATGCATTGATATATTTTTATTTAAGTATAAATACTATGAGCATTTATATGAACTTGAAAAATATAATCTCTTCTTTAAACAGTTACATATACGCAAAGATAATTTGGTATTGTCAGCCTTCCATATATTCCTTGTAAAAGACCGAGGATTTCATACTGGCATCATTTGGGTACTTCATCTTCTTTGTGTAGGACAATTTGCAGTCATTTCATTTGCTCTTGCCTAATGTAAAACTATAGAAACCATGCTCCTTTAAAACATAGTCTTGATTTCTTTAAAGGCAAAAGCAAATGAGCTATTTTAATACTTGAGAAAAAAATTAAAAGGAATCTTCAGTAGAAAGGAAGAAATATTCTTTAATAAATGCCTCGTAGTCATATGTAAAATGCATTTGTTTTTACCAATTTTTATGCTATTTAAATTTTCTGCATTGTTTCCTGAACAATAAGATGTCTTTGTTATTATATAAAGGCAATTTCTAGTTTCCATATTTGGTAAACTAGATATTGCAACTTTTTGAGATAAATGAACCAGGAATTCTATTAGTTACTAATTTAAGAATTCAGACATTTTAATTTATATGTCACCATCACCTGATACCTCATCATTCTGAAAAAGAATGCCTCAGAGGTCAGAAACATAGTTCTTTATTCTTTTACATGCTAAAGTATAAGACCTGTTTAGCATTGTGTGATTTTTTTTTTCTCAAGTAGATTTGCATGCATAGCTTGGATAAGCTGAATAACTCTATACAACCAAACATTTTTTTTTTTCTACTTGTTGGGACTCTTTCTCACCAAATCTCTATTTCCTTGAGACCAAGAGTATAATGCTGTTTCTTAGTATCTTTCTGTTTTCTTTTTAAATCTCAGAAAAGGTAAGTGGATTAATATATATTTTTGGACTTGGACATGATGTGATTTTTTACATGGAGCATTATGTACATTCAACCTTTTTACAAAATAACTTTAAGGCACTTTACAAACATGGATAAAATATAAACTAGATATTTTAATGCAAAACATACGAGAATTGAGTCAAAGGAGAAATAAGGGTACAGCCATAAAATGGAGTTAAAACATGAGTGCTTTATTCATTCAGGTTCTGTCCTGTTACCTGCTGCAGTGTAACCACACCACTCCAAAACCTAGTGCCTTAGAAAAATAATTTATTATTGTTTCTCACATTGTGGTTGGTTGATTGAATACAGTAGGGTAGCTCTCACGCAGTGTTTCTCGTGAAACTTCACTCAGATGTTCACTGGGGCTACAGCGATCTGAGATGGCCATCCACTACCATTTCACAGGGGCTGCCAGCCAAACACCATTCATGGTCTCTCCATGTCATTTGGGTTTCACACAGCATTGATTCTGGGGTCTTTGTGATAGCATGTCCAAAGCAAACATTCCAAAAGACCCTGGTAGAGGCTGAAAGGCTTCTTACCACCTGGCCTCTGAAGGCATAATGTTTACTTCTACCAAAGCAGTCACAAATCCCACCCAGATTTATGGGGTTGGAGAAATAGATCCACATTTTAATGGAGTGACAAAGTCACATGCATAAAAGTATATGGAATTGGGAAATATTATTGAGGTCATTTTAGGAAAATATAATCTGCCATAAGTTTTATGCTCTTGCTAATGTCTATGTATCCTTTCATTAGACAAAGTAAAGAACTCAATAGGACTGTTTCCTGAAGTGTCCTTGAATATAGTCCAATGAAGTCACACCAAAGAACAATTCAGTGAAAACAATAAAAGCCATAAAAGTCCCAAAGTATATGATCCAGGTAACTATGTTTTGCTATTGTATCTGAATCCAGAGGTAGCTTTAAAATTCCATGTCTATATCAGTATTTCCCATACTGTATCCAAACACCAGTATTCTGATTAAAGTTAATAGGGTCTATTTTAAAAAATAAAATAATATAGGTATTCCATAAGTAAAAATTTTTGAGAAATCCTGCATAGTTTACCCATAACCACTGCCCAACTCTACCACTGACTGAGTCAGCCTGTCAATTCTTTTAGTATATAAAATATTTTAAGAATTACTGCTGTTTTGATCTGCTCGGTGGTTTGTGACCACCTATAGAGGGGTGGGATAGGGAGGGTAGGAAGGAGATGCAAGAGGGAGGAGATATGTATATGTATAGCTGATTCATTTTGTTATAAAGCGGAAACTAACACAATTGTAAAGCAGTTATACTCCAATAAAGATGTTTAAAAAAAAAGAATTACTGCTGTTTAAAAAAACACAAAAACAAAAATGTTGATGCTAGCTTAACATAATTTTGCCATACCTTTTTAAACTCAGAACCCTTCTTTCTTCCCCTTGAGTACACTAACCAAGATCTGAGAGACCACACAGCACATAGATCGGGAAGTACTGATGTGATACAGTACAGAGTTTCCACATCCTTCCACTGTCACTCATCCATAATTATTGACTCCATCAGTAGAGCTGGTCAGAAATATTGAGTAGCACTCTGTTTGACAATAAACTCTAAGTCAAGTACCTGTCAGTTGTGAAATGAAACTCCTTTGCATTCAATTAATTCAGGAATGTAGTTAATAATTTTTCTGTGAAAACAACAAGAAAAGAGGACACAGTAGCTTTATTAAGTAGCAAACCAAGGGCACACCTCTCTCATACAACATAACAAATGATTGGGTGATGGAGAGCCCAGACAACTCCCGATCTGTGGCATAATGAGAGTAATTTAGTTAAAGTTGTCCCTGGCCAATATACAGGCAAATATCAAGCTAAATGAACTTTACAAATACATTGATCTTAATATTAAATTTCAAGGTTATTAGTGCAAAATCCAAAGTCAATGTGAAAATCTACTGTTTTACTTTCATTCACTTGATAACTTTCAAAGCAGCTTCAAGTTTAGAACCTACTTGCAAATATTTAGCTCTCAAAAAAGAAACTATTATCCTAAAATTTAGATGAACATATTTTCGTTTTGTAAAATGACACATAAATTATTTTGTATTACAATTATTATTCTATATTTAATCATTGTGTAACTAGTAAGAATGTAGCATTTTCTAAACAAATGTGAATTCACTGATATTTAGTAAGTGAATGCATAATCAAGTAATTTTTTTATTGGAGTATAGTTGATTTACAATGGTGTGTTAATTTCTGCTGTACAGCAAAGTGATTCAGCTATACATATATAAGCATTCTTTTCTTATATTCTTTTCCATTATGGTTTATCATAGGATAATGAATATAGTTCCCTGTGCTGTACAGTAGGAACTTGTTGTTTATCCATATTCAAGTATTTTTAAGGTTATATAATGGTATCCAGTTCTGGCTCTGCTCTAGGAAGTTGATACTATTTACAGAATAATATTTCTACATAGTGCTCTGACTAGAAATAAAAGAAGACAAATATTTAATATCAGAAAAATTAGGAAGCAAGTTTACATATACAAGGAATCTATTTCAAAAGTTTGGTATATTTAGTGACACCAAACTTAAACTACGTCCTATTTTCTCTTTCTGTGACAACCTGGGTCAAAAAGCTATGACCTAAAACGTATTGTACACTAAGACTATATTTCATCTCACCCAGATATAGTTGTGGAACTTTTGCACAACAAAATGACAGATTCAAAAATAAAATGGTGCTACCCATGACATTAAAGAACTTTTGAGTCTCTGATTTACTATGACAGTGTACAAAAGAGAAAGGGAAATAATGAAGTTCTGTTTAAGGAAAAATGAATTTATGAATTAGTGAGGAAGTTAAAGACATTTTTAAAGGAAAGTAGTTTGCAGGGATGCCTTCTCTGAAGCTACACAAAACTGAAAATCATCTACCGAATCTGAAAACAGCATTCAATGATACCTTCTTGTCTACGCTTTTAATGGATGATTTGTATGCAACACTTCCAAGTGCAATGAGAGTATTACAGACTACTGAATCAGACATAATCACCCGATAGACCCAGCAGGGGAAGCTTGAGATAATAGGGAAAGGGTGAAAAATCCCATGTTCAAAAAGTGTTTTTCTCTGAAACCACACAAGAAACACAGCCTGTGAACACTGAACACATCATTACGAAGCCTTAGCTGCAGCCTACACCTCTCATTTTTAAAGGGAAAATAACCATGACCAAGAATTAACCTGCTTCCTTTAGCACTCTGTCTCTAATAAGCTAAATCTCAAAGTGAGTGATAATTGCCTTTTGGTGGCACTACAGGCACTAATATTCTTGAAATGAAGACAGATATCTTTGTTTTAGTTAAATTCGTTTGCAAGAGGTGACCTCCAAAAGTATTGTATGCTAATGGAAACCAATGAGGAGACCTGTATACAGTAACCTGATCACTGAAAAACAAACACACAAAAAAATAATACCAGTTTATAAGTGAGAAATGATAGCTAAATTTAAAGAATCGCCTCCCTTATTGAAAGAACACATCCATGGGGATTCCCAAAGTCATAATCCCAGTTTAATAATGAGAAAAACATAGTCACATCCCAAGTGAAAGACATTCTACAAAAACTCCTCAAAACTGTCAAAGCGGGCTTCCCTGGTGGCGCAGTGGTTGAGAGTCTGCCTGCCGATGCAGGGGACACGGG
>NW_006786333.1:50875-65374 GCF_000442215.2 Lipotes vexillifer
CATGGCCGCTGAGCCTGCGCGTCCGGAGCCTGTGCTCCACAACGGGAGAGGCCACAACAGTGAGAGGCCCGCGTACCTCAAAAAAAAAAAAAAGGAATTGTTAATTTGAAGCCCATGAGTACGAGCAGCAATGTAGCACACAGAAATTGTAAAAAAATTACAGCTTGACTTTCTGCCCCAGAGACAAAAAAAAAAGAAAAGAGTGCTTTAATGGTTAAAGCACTCTTTAAAAAAAAAAACAAAAAACAAAAAACTGTCAAAGCCATCAAAAACATGGAAAATCTGAGAACTTATCGTAGTCACTGGAGCTCAGGAGACCATAACTAAATATAGTGTGGTGCCCTCAATGGAATTCTAGAACAGAAAAAGGATAGTAGATAAAAACTAAGGAAATCTGAATAAATTAAAAACTTTACTTAACAATAATGCACCAGTGTTTGTTCATTGATTGTGACAAATGTACTAGTCTTGGGTATACAGGAACTCTGTACTAGCTTCACAATTTTTCTGTAAATCTAAAATTTTTCTTCTAAAATAGAAAATATCATTTTAAACATTTAATATTTTTTAAAAATTCACCTTGAAATATTATTCAATTCTCATGTCAGAAAGTGAAATTATATTTGCAAGTGGAAAAGATTTCTTTTGCATTCTTTATTTATAAGCTGTACCCACCATGCAATCTCTGTTTACTTTCAAATACACAGTGTTACTTGGTACTGATAAAGTTCTGCACCATCACTCAAATAACATGAAAACAGGAGATAACCTCAATGTTTGACCTGAAATAAAAGTGACCACATTAACACCTACCTAACAGCATATGTAATTGCCCTGGCTGACTAATAACCTCTTTAAGGTTTTGACCCTGACAACAAACACTAAATTAAAATGCTTGAGTACAGCAAGGGTGGCCTCTGGCTCTGGAGCATGGAATCAAAAAATGCTGGACATTTTCTAAGGTCACAAAAAGGGTGAAGACCCAAGGTGATAGAATGAACAATCCAAAGAAGAAGGGCAAGGTGGTAGAACAACTTCTGAGGCAATAGGATTTCAAAAGGGAAAAAAGGAAATTATAGTAGCTGCATTTGGGAGTCATGATACAAAATAGAGGCTTTATACAGGGTGCTTTAGTGTCACCTGCTCTCGCATTTGGAGGGCACCCTCAATGAGGAGGAATCTGAGCCAACTAGGACAACAGTTTTTATATCCCTTATGTTTCAGAGTCTAAGCTTGAGACATGAATAGGAATTGCCTAAGTTAAAGTATCAGGTATAGCAATTTTGAGAACTGAAAGAATGAAGCCCTTAATAATTAAGTAATCCTATGTGAGAATGCCCCCATTAAACCCTTGGCAAAGAAGCCCCACACCAAGAGGACCATCAATAAAGGAAACTGTCGATAGAGGAAACTGACATACCCGTGTCTCTGCCCCTCCTTCAGAAACCCACTGAAATCTTTCTAACTTCCTTCCTACAGTCTATTCAAATCTGTTTCTCTGATTCATCTCATTGACTTCTCATTTCTCACCTTTGGACTTATCATGGTCTTACCTCCACACCCATTTCTGGCTCCTTGCCCTATAGTATGAGTCTATTCTGATCCAACATCCAGTTGTGTTCCCCAATCTTCAGTCTGGGCTGAACCATTCCTCTTTGTAGCCCCACATAGAATCCAAGACACCAGCCCAGTAATATATACCTCTCAGGGACTTTACCCTATAACATACTCCTTTGATATAGCTGAAACATTTTAATCTACTCTAGTTTCATCTCAAGAATTTTTATGTGTATATGATTTGATAGTGTACAAAAACACTTCCACATATATGTATTCATCTGATTCTTCCACAAACCCAATGAAATAGTCAAATAACAGTTTCCCAGTGTTAAAAGTAAATTCTAGGAATGTTACTTGCTCTAAATGCCATAGCTAGTGACTGGGATTTTGAGTACTAAACCAAAAGTACACACATCAGGTACAACACATTCTGTTAGTGTGGTTTACGAGCTATGATTGACAAGACTAGAGTGAAAAATCTAAGATCACAAATATGCCAAATGAAAACAAATTTTTTCCAATGCTATTTTTGAAAACTACATCTATACTAACCACTAACACTTGAAAATCCCTCAAAATAAGCCTCTTTTCTCAGCTGTCCCTCACTACAAACTATAGTCATGTTCTGGAATTATTTGGGGGATTAATCATTTATAGGAAGCAAGAATTTATAATTAACCCCTAACTATAATTGGTCACACAATTATTCTATTTATCTTCCACCGTTTCTACATGATCTTCATGTTTTCTACCAGACTCTCTCGTTACTACATCATGGGATTGTTACTCACTCTAAGTCATCTGAAACACAGTTATGATGACAAATTTACCATTTGGGGTATGTAACTTTCAAACAGAATATATTTTAACACCCTCCTATTATTCCTTATCTAAAGCTAAACTTAGCAGAGCATTCAAGACCCCAATAAATTACCCAGCATTGAAATTCATCTCTATTGCCTTCCATACATTTCAGTCATCAATTTCTTATTATCCCAAGTAGTTGCTGATCACTAAACTCTCTATCCCTCGATTTTATTTTACATTTCTCTCCCTTAATTAATATCTTTCAGTGACTTTAAGATCTCAGAATCTACCTCTTTTAAAGAATGTATGTGATCATCATTATACTATCAGTTAAATCCCTCTCTGATAGTATTATTTTCAGACTATGTTTTTCATCTGGAGTAATGGTGTTTCAGATGTCAGGGGGGAAATGTGTTCTCTATCCTCTGCCAAAACCCGTGCTGGGCACTGAGAGCATGGATTATGCTCTAGTTATTTATTGCTTCATAACAAACTAACCAAACTTAGTAGTATAAAACAACTGAGGTGTGTTTGTTTGTTTGTTTGTTTTGTGCCACGTAATTTAGGGTCAGAAATTCTACCAGAACACAATGGTGTGGCTAATCTTTTCCCCTTTATGTCTAGAGCCTCCTCTGTGAGTGACACAAATGTCTGGGAGCTGAAACAGCTGGGGTTAAAGGGTACACATCCAAGACAGTTAATTTACTTGCATGGCTGGTGCCTGGGCTGGGATAACTCAAAGGCCAAGCTTAGCTAGGACTGACGATCAGAACATCTACATGCAGCCAAGCCAGCGTGGCTTCTGGGCTCTAAGATAGACCATCCCAAGCAGAAGCATTCCAAGAGACCATGGCAGAAACTGCAATACTGCTTTTAACCTGGCTTCAGAAGCCCTGCAGCATCACTTCTGCCATCTTCTGTTAGCTACAGTCCAGATGTGGGGGCAGAGGGAAGGAGTTAGACTTCACCTCTTGATCAGAAAATGGTAAGATCATATTGAAGAAAACACATGGGATAGAAGATTTGTTGCAGTCATCTTTGTAGGAAACAGTCTTAAAAACGATCATAAGGCAAAAATAAATTTTGTTAAGATGGTGTTCTATGTCAAGATACGTGCTGCTTACCTCATTGTTTCCAATCTAGAAAACATAATCTCCCCTATTAGGTCATAATTGTAGTCATAAGTTGAATGGCCAACATCACTTTCTTTCTGAGAATTCTCCCTTCAATACCTGTAATCTTTCAGTGCTATTACATGGGGTGCCCAGCACACCCTGGCCACTGAAGGTGAGGGAGTCAGGGAGGGAAGGGATATGACGAAAATCAAACTAATCATAAAACCCAACTTTGCAAATCATTCACGGGAACTACATGCCTTGTTGGACCAATCAGTCTTTTCTGAAGACAAACATTAGAGAGAGAATATCTATGTCTTCTAGTTCTATTAAGCTGGAAACATGGAGAATTGGCCCCACTAGAAGCCTCCTTAGCAACCACATGTGAAAAGCTCATCTGGAGTAGAAAAATACAAACTGATACACAGCAAGAAGCAGAGCCACAGGGTGAAGATAAAGGCCTGATAACATCATTAGAGCCCTAGGTTTTAATGTGCATGAATCTAGATCCACCCTTGACTTCCAGGTTACCCAAGTTTTTACTCATAGTATTTAAATTGAGTTTCCAGTACCTGTGCTGAAAAAGCCCTGCTGATTTGGGTAAAGTCCACCTACTCTGCCACCTATGTATAAGAATACTTGAAAGAAAATCTTTAACAAGGAATAAAATTCAATCAAAAATGTTAATGTGAAAAGAAACATATAGAAAAAAAGAAATTCTTATATAGATGACCAAGACACAAATTAACAAAGCAACTTTGAGTACAACAACATGAATTACAATGTCAATTTGCTCACTTAGAAACTGGTAAGAAAAAATAACTTTTTTTCACAAGGAAAGCCAAAAGAAAATCTTTGTACTTTTTGAATCAATTAAACCTGGTTACTTTTTACTTACGCATGTCACAGATCTACTGTTCATTTTCTGTATACCTGGTAGAAATCTCACTCCATAGCATTTGGTGCTAGAAGAACCAATATTTGCTTTAGTGCCTTCATTACTAAGTCTTTTTAATTGCTTGCTCTCAAATGATCAGTTGACTTTCATTACCAGTCAATGGTAGTTATAATATTGAACAATATGTACACATTCCTTTATACTTCTATGTATGTTTTGCATTCACTCAGGAGGCTCTGTAGAATAATTTCTCTTTGTTTTTTTAATTCTTCTTCATTCTAACCTGAGTCATCTTGCAACAAATGTTTAGTGAGGACATACCATATGCCAGCTACTGTGTTAAACACTGAAGATATAAAGTTGTGCAGGATAAATTCCTTACCATCCAGTCTAGAGGTGGGAATTATGCTGAATTTACTGCTTCAGTAAAACTGAACTCCAGATCGAATCATGAATGTCCTTGTTTCCATGCTTCGATTTAAGCCATTTTCTCTGCCTTGAATGCCTTTTTCTCCCTATTTCTTTTCCATGAACTAAGTCCTCTACTTCATTCAAAGAACTCTCTAGTTTCTGGACTTGAGTCAGATTGAGATTTTTTTGTTTGTTTTTGAGGTTATGAAGAAAGATTTTTAAAATCCCCTTTCTCTCTCTTTTTTTTTTTTTTTTTTTTTTTTTAAAAAAACCCCCTTCTTTAGTTAAAAAGAATCACTCAATGATTAATTCATACAGAAAAGAAGTTTCCCGTTTACCAAATACGTGATATTTTCCGGGTAATATTGCTAATCATCACCCTTGTAGCAATCATTTAGGGAATTTCCTGTTTAACGATTGCTTATTCTGTTTCACATTGTCTTTACAACAATGAGCACCGATTATGTGTCTAGAACTGGGCTGGGCACTATGTCACAAAGCACAGTGGTATATGGCCCTACCACACAGGAGGACAGTGCTAGCCAATATGACACAAGGAAGCCAATTAGAGAGCAAAGTATTGTGTAAAAAACACATGAAATAAACAACCTGAATAATGTCATAGATAATAGGACAGTACTTATAATGTTCAAAAAGATGACAGAAAGGGAGGATCAACATAGGACAAAATCTTTGAAGAGGCTGGATAAAGGTGATAGACATGATTCTTATAGAATGAGTGAGCTGTAGCTAAATGAGTAAGGTGTCAATAGACGGAAGGTACATGGCTTTTGTGGAATAAGCATTACAGACTAGGGTGTAGATGTGGGACCATGCACAGTATGTGGAAGCACTTGAAGGAAACTGGTCTCACTATGGCAGTGAGCACACATTAGAGTAGTCAGCAATAAAACTGAAAAGTTAGGGAAGCATCCTGTTATCAGGGAAACTGAAATCCAGAGAGAGAAAGTATAAACATTTTTACGGTCATAACAGAGAGTCGCTTTAGGTTCTTGAGCTGGAAAGTTACAGGTGCCCTCAACCAGAGGCTGTGGCTCAGGAAGCAAAGATGGACAATTCTTGGCACTGAGCTGATAACTAACTGGGTCAGAGTGGGTACGCAGCCCAGGGATAGAGAATCTGCCCACTATGAATGATGACTATTATTATTAGTTAAGGCAATCAGACTGACTGCATAAAGGACTGTTCAGGGGAGAGAAAGAGTTAGAAAGAGGAAACTTGTAGTCAGAAGCATATCATGAAACCATATAGTACATATGGGAAACCAAGAGAGAAGAAAATTGCCTCCAATAACCTCCTTGTATGTAAGGTGATCAGAGCAAAACTCCATTCTTTGGTTCTAGAAGCCTAACTAACACATTGGCATCATGAAAGTGATACTTTAGGAATATTTATCAAGCATCACTGTTGAATCTTGAAGCTAGGTAACAGAAAAGCAAAGGGAACCACTAGGAATATATTGCAATACGTAAGCAAGCTGGACTTGGGAACACGAGGGCTAGAGACTGAGGTCATGGAGATGAGTATAGGAATAAAGAAACACAGGGCTTCCCTCGTGGCACAGTGGTTGAGAGTCCGCCTGCTGATGCAGGGGACACGGGTTCGTGCCCCGGTCTGGGAAGATCCCACATGCCGCGGAGCAGCTGGGCCCGTGAGCCATGGCCGCTGAGCCTGCACGTCCAGAGCCTGTGCTCCGCAACGGAGAGGCCACGACAGTGAGAGGTCCGCATACCGAAAAAAAAAAAAAAAAAAGGACTAAAGAAACACAAATGTGTGATGATCTGACCATCATCAGAGCCAATTCTCTAACTGAGTTACATAGATAAATAATTTGTAGGAGGAATAATAAGTAAGGCTTATGTTCAAAATTTTAACAAGAGAGAGAGTTTTCTTTGGTTTCCTCCTTTGATTTCCTCCCTTCCTTCCTCCTTTTTTTCTTTCCTTTCTTTCTGTAATGTAAAGAATGTATTGGTTGAACCACCAACTCTCAATCATGCAATCAGATTAACTTGGATAACTGTGTCTATTTGTCCTGAGGAAAACAACAGTCGCTTATCAGCAAAGAATGGCTTTCTCAAAAGCCTAGTGTTTTAAAAAATAATTAACTCACAATGGACAAAAAATAATAATAATAATGAAGTGTATCACCCATGGTAATACTTGGGTTCTAAACACAGGCAACCACAGCAATGGCTTAAAATCTGAAGAGTGTTTTGGGGGCCTGTGTTTCTCTATTTTCAGTGCTGAATTTTCATATCTGTGTACCTTGTGGCAGAGTGACTACCATGCAAATTCCCCTGTGACTCTGCTGAGCTGTAAACCAGCTCATTGCAGCTGGTTTTGTGCTTAGCACTGTTACCAGGGAGCACTGGAGGAAAGAAAAAATATATGGCAGTTGCTCTCAAATTTTAGTGTGGGTAAGAATTGTTAGGAGGCTTGTTATAATATAAAAGCAGATTCCTAAACCCTATCCCTAGAGATTCTGATTCAGTAGGTCTGCGGTAGGGCCCAGACACCTGCATTTTATTTTATTTTATTTTTTTGCGGTATGCGGGCCTCTCACTGTTGTGGCCTCTCCTGTTGCGGAGCACAGGCTCCAGACACGCAGGCTCAGCGGCCCAACCTCTCTGGGGCACGTGGGATCCTCCCAGACCAGGGCACGATCCCACATCCCCTGCATCGGCAGGCGGACCCCCAACCACTGCGCCACCAGGGAAGCCCTACCTGCATTTTAATGAATACTCCCCAGGTGGTTCTGATACAGGCAGTCCTTGGACAATGCTTTGTGAAACTGAATTTTGAAAATAATGTTCTAAGCGATCCATCCAGCATGACCCCATAGCAGGCAGTGCATCCTCCATTATGTCAAGGAACACATCGTATTATTGTGATTTGTTTATATTTTGTCTCACTAGGGTGTGAGCTTCTTGAGGGCATGTCTTGGTCAATTAATTTTATGTCCCCAGTGCCTGGAACAGTGAGTTTAATGAAAGATGATCTAAAGTTGATGCCACAAGTTCAAACGGAATGTTTCCCAATGACTGAAACAGATAAAAGAACATTACAAATTAGAATCTACTGTTTGCCAGGTTATTCCCTTACTAAAATTTACTGTCCCAAGCCATATCTGGGATACCACTCTGACTTTGGGGGGAACTGTACCTTCTCTTCCAACCAAACTAAATATTACAAAACTAAATCACCATCTTCTCATATAAACTTACCTTTCTATCCACAGTGATTTTTTTTTTTTAAGTGGGCAACTGAATTTGAGCTAAACTTGTGACCGAGGTTCATGGTCAATATCATGGGATTTGTTCAGAAATAGACACAAGCCCAAAGCAGAACTGTTCAGTAATGTCAAAGACTTTTTTTTTTTAAAGTGGAGCTAATGTAATACACTTTTCCCTTTTTATAATCACTCATTTATTTATTCATCCAGTAAACTCATGTCACTTCTCTGTTCAAATACCAAATACTGACAGTGAACTTCAAGTCTCTTGGTGACCTGGCCCATTTCCTTCTCTCCTGCCTCTGAGTTCCTTCACCTCAACTCCTCTGACTTCCACCTCACTCCACTCAGCCACAACAGAGACAACTCTCCAGTCCAATTCCAGCCTCAGGGCCTTTGCACTGACTGTATTCTCTGCCCAAATGCTCTTTTCACCCCCCATATTAACATGGTTCACCCCCTCACCTTCAAGTCTTCATTTGGAACTTGCAACTGCCTATCTTGAGAGCATTCCTCATCTCCTTTTTCCCTGCTCTACTTCCATCTCATTTCATAGAATTTCTCACCATCAAACATAGTAAAAAATTTTGCTTTTACAATTTACTTTTATATTATAAAATTTACTTTTATATCATAATTTGCTTTCATACTTTACAGCTTCCTTTTACATTATAATTATTATTTGTTTTCTTCCCCTAAATCCTCATCTAATATGAATTCCACGAAATCAAGGATCTTTGATGCATTTTAAGTATCTAGAATAGTGCTTGGCACACACTAAGTACATAATAATTCAATAATTTAATTTGTCCAACCAATATTGGAATGTTTCTATGTGCCAGGTAGTTAAGCAAACAGATCAAGCCGCTGTTCTCATGGAACTCATATGATAGTGATGAATACAGGTAACAATCAATAAATACATAATATAATGTCAAGTGCTGATAAAATGCTTAGAAGAAAATAGAACATAAAAGAGGGAGAATACAAGGGGTACTGTATTAGAGAGGGTCGTCAGGTCTTTGAGATGGGCTTTGAGCAGAATCCTGAAGGAAATGAGAGAATGAAAATGTAAAAACTCTGAAGTCAAGTTTCTAGGGCTTGAATTTGGCTGTGCTATTGATTCACTGTGTGACATTGAGTAAGAAACCTTTCCATGAATTAGTTTCCTTCATCTGTATAACGGGAATAAAAATAGTATCTTTCTCAGGGGTTTGACACTGAGTATTAATTTATAGATAAAGTCCACGGAACCGTACCCAAACACAATAATTACTCTATAATTGGCCATTACTATTGCTATCTTGAGGTGGAGAATTCCAGAAGAGGATTTGCAATGGTAGCATGTTTGGTAGGTCCAAGGAACAGCAAGGAGACTTAGTATGAATGGTTGGAGGAGCCAGCGGTATACTGGAAGAAAATAAGATTTGAGAAATATCCATGGGCCAAATCATGGGTTTGTACTCATGAAGGTGACAGAGAAGAGCACAAGTAGTCCAAAATACCATGTTCCCCCACTGAATGGATAGAGGGAGACATTCTTCTGTAGGAGAGGACAAATTTTATATGCTGATGAATGTAGGGATGAAAAGAAAAAAAATTTGATGACACTCGAATTGCTGGGATCCCCGGAGATAGCTGGGTTTCTCTCCTTACCAAGAGTGATGCTCTTTCCACCTGAGGACCACCTCATAACCCTTCCAATAAGTCCACCTTTCTTATTTTCGTGGAATGAGAGGGCAGTTTCTGTTTGTCTGAGTTGGGTTTCTATCATTTGCAACCAATAGTGTCCAGAATAGTACACCTCCTAGTGGCCATACAAAATAGGTACCGCTATTATTATGTTTACTTTAAAAACAAGAAAAAGGAAGTGCAAAAAGTATTTTAAAAATCTACTAAACGGATTAACAAAGAACTGAAATCACAATCGTCTTATTTCTTCATATTTCTCTTAAGTATCTACCTGCATTGGGGTTAGGAAATATTGACGTTGCTCCAGACTGCCTGGGTTCTTAGCTTCTCCATGTAAAATTCTGCTTTGTCATAAATAATTTCCTCATTTACAAAACCAAGCTAACAGTAGTGCATACCTTAGTGGGTTGTTGCAGTGTTTAGAAGTACAAACAAATGTAAAGCACTTAGAACAGTGCCCAGCATATGGTAAACTGTCAATCATATGTTGCTGTTTTTATTGTTGGTATTAGTAGTCGTAGTGAGCTGGCTGGGTCAGAGCTCCGTACAAGTATGTCATGGTTTTCTTAGTTTTTATTGTTATGATTGGCCGCTGAATCAATTTCACCATTCCTTCCAGAGATGGCAGCACCGAACTCACAGCAGATCTACAACTATCCCACTTCTGTCTCTCCTCCAGTAGAGCTGCCCATTTTCTATCTTGACATTGACTGTATCCTCCTCCCTTGTGTTCCCCTTGAAGAGAATTTATAATTGTTCAAAGACCAGTGTTTAGTCCTTCTCATTTCACTTGACATTCCTTATCTGGACAATCTCACCACCTGCCCAGCATCAACTATCAAGTTGCTTTAGATGAATCCCCAAGTCTACTATTATTGTTGTATTAGTTTCCCATCACTATTCTAATAAATTACCACAAACTTAGTGGCTTAAAACAACAGAGATTTATTATCTTAGAGTACTGGAGTCAGAAGTTCAAAATGGATTGACAGAGCTGCATTCCTTTTGTAGGGTCTAGAGGAAAATTTGTTTCCATGCCTTTTCCAGTTTCTAGAGGCCATCTGCTTTCCCTGGCTCACAGCCCCTTCCTCCACCTTGAAAGCTGGCACTCGTGCATCCTCCAATCTTTTTCTGACTCCAAGACCTCTGCTTGCTTCCATCACCACATCTGCTTTCTTTCCCGTACAGAATTTTGTGATTAATTTGGGCACACTCAGAAATTCCAGGATAATCTCCCATCTCAAGATTTTAACTTAATCACAGCTGCAAAATCCTTTTCTATGTAAGAACACATATCCAAAGATTCCGGGGATTAAGACATGGACATCTTGGGGTGGGGACTACTGTTCTGTCTACCACACTAGTTTTGATTTTCCCCCAAGTGTTATATTTACTTAAAATTACCCAATCTTCTGCTTCCAAAAGTTCCAACTCTACTTAAAAAATATATTAAAATGTAATCATTTCTCAACACATGTTTAAGGAACCTACTCCCTCTCTTTCAACTAACGTTGCATAATCATTATTCCGGTCATCCTGACCAGAAAACACAATGAAAGGGTAAGATAATATTCAACATGTGGTCACTCGGGGGAATTCTGGCTTGAGCATTCAGCTAAGAAACCTGTAGCCAATCCCTCTTAACAGCAATACATCTCAGATCCTGACCTAAATATAGGGATAATAACGATAACTACTTAATAGATTCCTTTTGAGAACTAAATAAGATAATTAATGAACAGAGCATATCACATCGTAAGTACTCAATAAATGTTAGCTAGTTCCCTCATCCCCTGTACTAGTCGAGACAGTCTAGGTTTGCTGCAGTAACAAATAAACCTAAAATTTCAGCGGTTTACAGCCACAGAGGTTTCTTTTTCATTCACAGATCATGCCTCTCATGGATCAACGGTCTCTCTGCTCTGCATAAGCATTCAAGAACTAGGCTGAAAGAGAAGACACCTTTTCAGACACTGCAAGTTGTAATGATAAGAGGAAAAGAGATTGCTCTGGAGGTTCATACATTGGTGATTAAGTACTCAGGCAAGAAATTACACACTTCATTTCCATGTACAACTTACTGTCTCAAATTAACCACATGACCCCATCCAACTACAGGAAGACAGAAAGTGCCCTTAATGTGTTTGGAAAGAGAAAGAACTGGAATTTTTTGACTAATAACACTAATAATAGCCACATCACCAAATTCAAACTATTTGAGCCCTTTTTAGATTACTTTTGACATTACTTTTATATCCAGGCCCTATTTTCACTTCAACTGCCATTTTTTTAGTTATGCTTTAAATGATAATTTGCTTGGACTGTGGCAATAATCTTACTGGTTTCACCAAAGTGGTTTCACTTCCACTCTCTCGTATCTTGAATGCATACTTCAAAGTGATGGCATTGTCCTAATCATATCACTTCCTCCTCCAAAAGCTTTTGACAAAAGGCAGCTTAATATAATAGTTAATAGTTCTGGCCCTGGGGTCAGATCTAGATTCAGACAGATATGCTATCAGCCAGATAGGTGACTTTGGGAATATTACTTCAACTCTCTACTAAGCCTCAGCTAGGTTTTGAGGATTAAGTAAGATAATGTTTGTAAATTGCATATTTACCCACTATTAAATGTGATAACCATAGTTCAATAAATGTTAACTTTCATTTTCTCCACTGCTTAAAGAATAAAGTACAAAATCCTTACCATGACATTCAAGCCTTTTGTAGCCTGACATCGACTTAATTTCAGTCTTGTTTCCTCTGTTTCATGTTCCCCATGAGCTTTACATTACAGTTCTACCACCCTGCATTCTATCAGTACAGCATACACTCTCTTACAGTTATGTCTTTTGACAGACTGACCCAATATCCAGAAATGCCCATTCCCTCTTTATCTTATAGAAAGCTCCCCCCTAGTCCAAAGCCTATCTCAAACACTAGACTCCGCCATGAAGCCTTCAATAATTATCTAGTCAGAGTGAATTACTTTCTTCCCTTCTTCCTGGTACATTTAGTATAGCACTTATCTCCTGCTCCTTGGATTGTGGTCTTTGGTTTGCATCCCTACTAGATTCTAAGGCCCTTGATTCAATTCATCACATACGGACCAAGGTGCTACTATGTACCCAGAACTGGGCAAAGAACTGTGGACATATTAATTACTACAACAGATGTGGATCCAGCCCTCTTGGGCTTTTCCTCTGGGGTGCCTTGCCCATGAGTGTTTGTTGAATTGAATTATTTTCTTACATGATGCAGACTGGAGAATCTTTACATTATTCTAGACTCCCTCCTCTGGATTCTCTCCACGTTCCATGTATCCGCTTAAATTGTTTTGGTCAGTTCTAAACAGGAGGCTCTTTAAAAAGCTTTACAGATGCTGAAAACTGTGAGAGGCTTGACTCATGTTTCCTATAGTTACACTCCTGTTTATGTCCCAGAATCAAACTTCGCTTCATGAACAGCAGGACTATATGGTGGCTGTTTTGCTATACATTAAAATATGTGTTGGGGAAGGACCAGATTCTCAGCCTGTATAGCTATAAACATTTTCTCCAAATTGCCTACAATGTGATCCACTCCACAAAGAATATATACAAAAACAAAGCCTTGAAACAAGGTATTTTCCCAACTTGGAATAAAATATAAACTACCTAGCAACTCTCCAACACTTCTTTTTTTTAATTAGCTAATTCAGTGTGCCAAGGAAATACATCCCTCAGTCTCAAGAGATGCCTTCTCTGTGAAGTCTTGCCTGGTCACCTGGCAAAGTGACTTGATCGTTTGTATTCCCAAGAGATGAAAATAGCAAGGTGGGGAGAAAGGCCTCAGTTTCAGGAGCCTGAAGATCCTGGGTTCAAATGATGTCACAATAAACTATACACATTAGCCATCTAACGTAATCTCCCTGAGCCTTAATTGTCTCCTTGGTAAAATTCAGATAATATATATTTCATAAGGTGGTTGTGAAGATGAGCAAGACGGTGTACATTAGGTGTTTAGCAGGTATGGGATGTTTAGACTCACCTGGTTTATGGCAACTATTAGCTCCTGTACTCTCCTCTCTATGAGCCTGTGTTGCCAGACGCTGAGTGTCTCGAGAACAGTGACAATTTTTGAGAATGGTGATTATTTCAGTCACTGCACCCATTGCCTTGCACAGTGCTCAGAAAATAATTGTTTAATAGATAATTTATAAACTCTGGCTATTTACAAGTCATGCAGGCTTTCTTTGACATCCGTTACCTACCTGCCATTAAGCCCTCTGTTTCACTGCCTGTCATTTCTCACTGAATAGTGACCCAAAGCTTAAAGCTAGTAAGTGGACAGTTATTTGAATTGGTGTTAGAGGATTAGGGATTTAACTACTGTAAATGAGATGTGGACAGAGGACCCTGTGCTAAAGAAATATTGTTATAGTCAACTTGGAAGAACTGACTTCAAATCAGACATTTTTAGCAATGACCTCGGAATGCCTTTTAAAATTAGAATGCATTTATCTCTTGCTTCGAATTTTTCTTTGCATGTGGGTGTGCGTACGTACTCCTCAACAATGAATCTGCTAAGGGGTAGCATTTTTTCCTGTGAGTAAATGTGTATGCCCTTTCAGAAAACATGAATAGAGTGATAGTAAAAGTAACTGTAATATCAGACTAAATTCAAATTTAAAAAGTGCAAGGTCTTCATTTTCGTCAATACATTTAAAGGGACAAAACCCAGTTTGGGTACTTTTGTCTTTTAATCAACAAAATGCCTCTTTC
>NW_006786333.1:65421-66224 GCF_000442215.2 Lipotes vexillifer
TCTTTCCCTTATTAGGCAGTAACAGTCAACTATTGTCAACAACAAATTTGCTCTATCAGTGAAGTAAATCATTACTAAACACACAGTACCCGTGTTACAGTTCTCCATCCTGTCCTAAGCAAGAAAATGGAAATGAAAAAAACATATTTTCTTTTATATTAGGAATTAAAAACCAACAAAATATAAAGGAGAGTGAGTTTTCAGGCTAACATAAAGACTCATTTTCATCTTTTCCTAAAACCAGAGGGAATTATCTATCTATAGTATACACTGTCTCTAATGATGCCTTTTAAAACCCACTCATTCAATACAAAAGGCCAGTAGATTTGTGACAGCTATCACCTTGGCAAATACAGCAAGCAGAACTAGGAATGGTAGACACAGCCAACCTAGAAGAAAGAAAGAAAAGAAAAGGCTATTTTACTTCAAAAAACAGGTAGTCAGAAGCAAGAGGGTTGAAAAAATGGAAAAAGAACCTTTTCCCCTGTCCCTCACATAATCAGCATAAAACAGTGCTGGCCACATCGTCAGTACTCACTAAATATTGGCTAATCAATTCATCCAGTGGGGGAAAACTGAAGTCTTCTGCCACTGGAAGTATACTCTCAAGAGCAGAAGTGCTTTTTACTAAGACCAGAAAGTCTCTGGGACCACGGGAAGTAGAGAATGCAGCTGCGTGCAGACCACACAGATTCTTCAAGCGATTGGACTTATTATTAGTCATCTAGGCAGGGCAGAGCTCAGAAAAGAAGAGCCGGGAAAGACAGTCAGTTGAGAAAAAGACTGGCTGTCTCTTTGCATTC
>NW_006786333.1:66234-94614 GCF_000442215.2 Lipotes vexillifer
TTTCTTTCCTGGCACAAGAATCTTCTAGGTCTGTATGGCTGGAGATCTCCCAGCCGTCAAAACCCTCTACTCAATTTCCTGGTTCAGTGCCAAACCAGAAGTGTCCGTCAGGAAGAGCTGGTTGCAGCAGTGCAGCTGACACTCCTCCTTGGCTGCCTGGGCCTGGAACATTCTAGAGAGAACTTACTTCTACAGGGTCACTGGGGACCAGCACAAATCCAGGTGGTGTTCTGAAGATCCTGAGAGCCACAGGTGCCAGAGAGACTGAGCAGCCCCGCTAGGTGAGGCAGAAGGAACTGCAGAGATAGGCTTTGGGCGGGACAGGAAAGCTATGCTGTTTTTCATGCTCGCACTGGCATGGAAAGGAAGATATTTCTTCTTGGAAGCCCGACCCAGGAGCAACCTCTGCTACTATAGGAACAGCTGTGGTAGCTCTTTGGGGATGGCTGATTTCCAGAATTCCAGGTTGGCAATCCGAGAAACCTCTCTAGTTTTTGGCTCTGAATTGATCATCCCACTAAAACTGAATGTATAACTGGAGTAAATAACATTTCAGTCTGTTGTTTCAGGTGCAACTTACCCCTACTAAGTTTAAAGACATAAGACCAACTTCCACACTTTGAGTTTCTTTGCAACCAAAAGCAATACAAATACAGATTTTGAAATCCTTCTGAAGATTTTCATTTCAGTGCACTGGGACTTGGGGATTTACACATATAATCGCATTAATAGTAATAGGCATTAGAGTATGAGCACCGATTCCCTTGTGTCGAAATGAAAACATAATCATATGGATACTAATAAATACATTTTTAATTCTGATTTTATGCAGATTTAACATAGTATTATACACAACACTTAGCAGACTCTTTGGAGACAAAGATTGTCTCAATTAATTCTCCCCAAAAGAGACAAACACATTCATACAAACTCCTGTTATTTCTTTATGAATATTGATTTCTTTTGTACAGATGAGGAGGTTTGGCTAAATTGTTGGTAGTAGTTTAAATCTCTGCAGTGTTAAGATTTTTCAAGTGTAAAATGTTCTTTGTTTGCAGCCATACCCTCTTTACATGTACCAACCTCACGACCCGTCAGAGATTTTTTTTCCAGGTGATATTTTAAAACTGAGTTATGACTCAATCTTTTTACAGTGTTTTAGTGCCACCTCCTGGAAAAATCTTTAAAAGCAAGAGATTCCGAAATTGAACGAACCTATGTTTTCCAAGCCAAGAAACAATTAGCTGAGGGAGTCTACTAATAGTCACAAAGGAAAATAAAAGAATTTCTTTTTTTAATGAAGAAGAAGAAAAGAGAACCAGTCAAAGAAAAAACGGTTTTTGTTTGTTGTTTGTTTGTAAAGATAAAGGGAGAACAAAATCGGAAGGAATCAACCATAGGAAGAATAAATAGATTTGAGACTGATGCAAATGTGGTTTTGTTGCTGTTGTTGTTGTTGTTACACTCAAAATTTAGCATATTTTTGGTGGACACATTTTCACCTCACACCGGTCAGAACGGCCATCATCAAAAAATCTACAAACAATAAATGCTGGAGAGGGTGTGGAGAAAAGGGAACCCTCTTGCACTGTTGGTGGGAATTTAAATTGATAAAACCACTATGGAGAACAGGATGGAGCGTCCTTAAAAAATTAAAAATAGAATTACCATACAACCCAGCAATCCCACTACTGGGCATATACCCTGAGAAAACCATAATTCAAAAAGAGTGATGTACCACAATGTTCATTGCAGCTCTGTTTACAATAGCCAGGACATGGAACCAACCTAAGTGTCCATCGACAGATGAATGGATAAAGAAGATCTGGCACATATCTGCAATGGAATATTACTCAGCCATAAAGAGGAACGAAACTGAGTTAACTGTAGTAAGGTGGATGGACCTAGAGTCTGTCATACAGAGTGAAGTAAGTCAGAAAGATAAAAACAAATGCTGTATGCTAACACATATATATGGAATCTAAAAAACAACCAAAAAAAATGGTCATGAAGAACCTAGGGGCAAGACGGGAATAAAGACAGACCTACTAGAGAATGGACTTGAGGACACTGGGAGGGGGAAGGGTAAGTTGGGACAAAGTGAGAGAGTGGCATGGACTTACATACACTACCAAATGTACAATAGATAGCTAGTGGGAAGCAGCCGCATAGCACAGGGAGATCAGCTCAGTGCTTTGTGACCACCTAGAGGGGTGGGATAGGGAGGGTGGGAAGGAGGGAGATGCAAGAGGGAGGAGATATGGGAACATATGTATATGTATAACTGATTCACTTTGTTATAAAGCAGAAACTAACACACCATTGTAAAGCAATTATATTCCAATAAAGATGTTTTAAAAATTAAAAAAATAAAAATAAAAGTAATTTAAAAAAAAAAGCCCATATGGTGTTTAAGAAAGAAAATTAAATTTTAAAATTTAATTACCTTGAACTTGATATAGGGTAAACTGCAAAGACACAATCCTCGAGGGAGATGAGAGGGAGGAGATATGGGAACATATGTATATGTATAACTGATTCACTTTGTTATAAAGCAGAAACTAACACACCATTGTAAAGCAATTATATTCCAATAAAGATGTTTTAAAAATTAAAAAAATAAAAATAAAAGTAATTTAAAAAAAAAAGCCCATATGGTGTTTAAGAAAGAAAATTAAATTTTAAAATTTAATTACCTTGAACTTGATATAGGGTAAACTGCAAAGACACAATCCTCAGTACAAGCAAGGGCTGATTTATCTAAATTTAACAATACAGCTGCTAACAAAGCATGTGGAGTATCTAAAGACACGATTGCTGAAAGGTCGTGCCCTCTCAGTTGAGTATAATGAATTCTCCAATAAGCAGTTCAGCGTCGGGACATTATAGCTTATAAGGCCTCCCAGCCCGGACTCCCCACCCACTACTCCCTAAGAGAAAAAACAAGGGAAAACACTCTTTTTTATTTAGAGACCTCATTTAAGGAAACAGTCCATGGGAAATACAGTTGTACTTCAAACAAGAAGTGCTTATTGAATTTGAATGATAGGATCTGGGAGAGTTGACCTAAAAAATTTAATGGAGGCCACTGAGCCTCATCACACAAAGCTTAATGATAATTGTGGAAAGATAATTTGAATTTTTTAAAATCTCCACATTTTAATCAATCACAGGTTTATTAGGATTTTTTTTTTAAATAAAGTATTTTTATCTCCCTAGGACTGGAAAGAGGAAATTTAAGAGAGGATTGAAGCAGTGTTTTAATTTTTTTAAGCCAACAACCTTGAAAAGGCAGTCTCTTTGAGCCAATCAGCACTTAGAAAATGAAACATTTCTTATTTGAATTAGATCATTGATTGCTTTACTTCCATATTGTAATGTGCCATAGAATCATTCTACACATATATGCACAAACATGTGCACAAAGACACATGAAAGAATCTTTTAATTCTGTCCTCAATTTAAAGCAAATTTTAGGTAGGCCCCCTTGACTGCTCTTCCAAATTCCAGCCAGATGATTATTTGTATTTCAATGGTATGTGGAACAGTTACAGGCTAAGGGTTTATAGATTAGGCTGCATCATACTGAAATGACTTATTTTTTCCACAGTTAGGAAAGCTGTTGGAGAAGAATAAAAGCTATTTCTACAAATACCACCAAAGAAGACAGTTAAAGTGAATACATTCTTTTCCTTAAACCAGGATTTCAATCATTTTTATGTCTATTGTCCAAGAAAAGCTCTAATATTATATAGCTCTTACCACATTCTCAGATACTATAATATTATCCTCTTGATGCACATGCCCAGCTTCTATTAAATACTAATGGTGGTTCCACACACACATCCTGAGGACACAGTAGCCCTGAGCAGCTTTTACATCACACATAGGAATGTGGGGATATGGTTTTCTTGATGTGCTTTAGCCGTGCATTAAAATGGATTATATTTCCACTAATGTACCTCATGAAAACAGATTGTCCTGTCAGCTTTTATGGATGAAGAACAAGGAGACAGACTTCAAGCCATTACCAATTCAAACTGGTTTAAGAGAAAGTAAGAGCAGTGGTTTAACGCCCAGTGGATGTGTCTACATTAAACATCTCTATCATTATACAACACTCGTCTTTATTGTGTGTGTGATTATATATGTTTGCCTAGGCTTATGATCCATTTGGTGCAAACAAAGCCACCTTAATAGATAAAACCTACTTTTCTTCCCTGTCATCTAGCTGTAGCATGTCTCTCCAGTTCTCCCATAGTCATTTCTGAAACTGACTGGAAAAGTGAGGATCCTAGGTGGATATCACTGTCTCCATATCAACTTGTAAGCAAAATCACAAGAGGATATTATTATATTGAGTTAAATGAATGATTGATTTCCATTCTACTGTGCTGTATCCCAAGAGCTTTCAACCTCCAGTGTTGTCTTGACATTAAAAAAATTCTTCCAAAATAGGTTGGGTTTTATTTGTATTTAAATAAGTTATATTTTACACCTTTTCTAAGGTGTATGAAATACAATTAAATAAAAAGCTATTGCAACTACAAAAATAACGTAAGATTCATGAAGAAACAGCCCACTGTTTTTAGGATTCTGAATATGAGCTGATTCTTGAAGCAATTTTTTTATGTGAAAAGAATTACATATGTACTCATAAAAAAGTCTTAAAGGTTTTGAAGGGAGGTAACAAAATTATATTTTAGGTATTATCTGTAATGCAGAATATTTATTGTTTTCTCTCTATTGGTCTTAAAACACTGTCTTAACCTCAAGATCATTTTGTGCCTGCAGAGTTGCAAATCTTGAAATACGATCATGGTGCAAACTGACAGAATTTAAAATAGCTTTTCTTTTAGGAGAAAAATGTGTCATTTTTATATAGCTTTATAAAATATTTATTAAAACATAAAAAACCTTCCTTTAATTATTCTTTCCTATAATAGTATTTCTTAGTGATACTATATGGAACTTAATGCTATAGAAGTTATACAAAAGAGACTATCTACTAACTACCAAGTCCAAATCTGTAAATAACCCAAAAGTCCTTCAACTGGTGAATGGATAAACAAACCATGGTACAGAGGTTATACAATGGAGTACTACTCAGCCACAAATATGAGCAAACTATTGTTACACACAATAATTCAGGTGACTCTCAATAAATGAAGAGAGAAGCCAGTCTTAAATGGTTACATACTGAATGATTCCTTATACAATAGCATTTTTAAAGAGACAAAATGATAGTGGTCGAGAACAGATCAGTAGCTGCCAATGGAAATGGATGAAGGGAAGGTGTGACTACAATGTGATAACACAATGGAGTTGTTTGGGATGAAGTACCTGTTTTGTAACCCTGTATGGGTGGAAACCATACATGTCTTAAAAATTCATGTAACTGTAAAAGCCAAAGTAAAAAGTCAATTTTCCTTTATAATAATTTAAAAATGGATCCTATCTACCTATGTAGTAGACATAAAGAAAACTGGAATTTTAAATTTATGACTTAAGTCATTGATAAGAAACAACCATGAATTTACATAATTTTGTTTATAATAACATTTTCTTCATTTATTTTACCCACTTAATTCATTTTTTCAACAAATAATTATTGAGTCTATTGTATCTTATTATTACGAACATAGGTGGTTGAGAAAAGTCAATCATAGCTCTTCTTTAGTAGAAATTCACTATTTGTTTATTCTACTTCCTCACGTCCCACTTCTCTTGAACCCATGTAACCGAGGTATTACCGCTACCATTCCCTTGAAACTGCAATTACAGAGGTCATCAGTGACCCTCATATTGGGAAACCCAGTCCTCAACTTACTTGAATCAGCATCTTTTGGCACAGTAACTCACTCTTTCTTCACTTAGCTTCTGGGACTCCACCACTCTTTTTTTTATCCTATCACACTGACCACTCTATTTTTGATTCTTTGCTGGATCCTTCCTTTCATCCATATTCCAAATTCTTCCCCTGTTTGAGAGCTCAGTCTTGAGCTTATTCTCTATTAATATTCACTTCATAGGTAATTTCATGAAATGACTCCCAAATTAATATATCCACAGTTACCTTCTTCCTTAATTGCCCAAATCCTCTATCAAATTGCCTAACAACACCATTTTGATGTTTAATAGGTATTTCCCAAAAAATGTCCACCACTACAAACAATAACAACAACCACAAAATAATAATGATAACCCCTGCCCCTTGTACCCTCTTCTCTGTCTCAGGAAATGTCAATGCCATCCTAGAATTTTCTCAGGCCAAATCTTTTAGTCAACCTTGACGCATTCTTTTCGGAAGACAGGTGTACAATGAAGCTGAAAAGGAGATATTGGACAGACATGCAATATAATTGTAGATCAGTTAAATATTTTTTTAATTAGTGTGAGAGAAAGCCATTGCTTTAAAGAGTGAGGTTACATAATTGGGTTTATGTGGAAACTATGTTGGGTGGGATGGTTGCAAGATAGAAGGAGGGAACAATATAATTGTAGATCAGTTAAATATTTTTTTAATTAGTGTGAGAGAAAGCCATTGCTTTAAAGAGTGAGTTTACATAATTGGGTTTATGTGGAAACTATGTTGGGTGGGATGGTTGCAAGATAGAAGGAGGGAGGGAGTTATGACACCAGAATAACATTCCTGGAGAGAAATGCTGGTATCCTAGATATGTGGAAATTGAAACTGATAGGATTTGATTATGTATGGGACTTGGAGAGTTTCTAATGCATACAACTAAACAGATGGTTGTGTCACTAGAAGAGGACCTGTGTTGTATGCATTTTTGTTTGTTTTCTTGGAGAGATGGGTAGAGATCATTTGTTTAGTTTTAGCCATGTTTCATGGGAGGTGCTTTTACCACAATCAAAAGAAATATGAACTAGCAGTTGTATATACTTGTAAGCAACTATGGGAGGTAAGTAAATCTTAAATATTTGTAAGAGACATATATTTCTGAGTCATTTGCATATTGAGAAAAATTTAATCCATAGGTTTTAGTGATATAGGTTATGGTGTATAGTGTAAAATTAGAAGAGAAGATTACTTAATACTGACCTTGGCAATGTCAATGTTCACTGGCTAAGTAGAGAAGAATGAACCCCCAAAACCAAACAGGATAAGTGAATTGAGAAGAATGAAGTGAAAACATATTGTGACATGGAAACGAAAAAAGAGAGTTATTTCAGGAAGGGTGAGTCTAAAGCACAGGATCCTGATGGAAGTTCAAGTAAATTATTGATAATTGTCTGAAAAATTTAGGAAGATGGGTATCATTTGTGGTCTTAACATGTCTTGGTGGAAGAATGAGGTTAGAATACTGAACTAAATAAATAAGTAAATTGGAGGAAAGTAAATGGGAAATTTTAGGTGATTATGTTCAGAAATTTGGATAAAAAACTTTTAAGATGGGAAGTAAGAGAAGGCATGAAACTAGGAGCATCTAATGGCTAACACAGTGAAAGTAGGAAAAGTCAAACAGTCAAACTGATTGGAATTGAGGGCTTTTCCAGGTGAATATGATGAGGGGGGAAAAAAAAACAGAGAAAAAAGTTTAAGACACTGGCAAGAGTGTTGTTGAAATGATGAATCATAAAATTTAACCCATATGACAAGGCATGAAAGGTAGCTGTTGACAAATTAAGAAATGAATGGGTAAGAATGGATAAGTGATATGGATGGTATTGAATAGTTGAAAAAAAGGAGTGTTGAATTAATAAGCTGAACATATAAGAGGACATGGTAAAGAATGTAAGGCTTGGTCTTCCCTGGTGGGGCAGTGGTTGAGAGTCCACCTGCCGATGCAGGGGACACGGGGTCGTGCCCCGGTCCGGGAAGATCCCACATGCCGCAGAGTGGCTGGGCCCGTGAGCCATGGCCGCTGAGCTTGCGCGTCCAGAGCCTGTGCTCCGCAACGGGAGAGGCCACAACAATGAGAGGCCCGAGTACAGCAAAAAAAAAAATAAAGAATGTAAGGCTTGAATTACTTATTTTAGAGAAAAAGAAATCGGAGGTGATGGCATGATGTTAGGGACAACCCCTGGAGTGGATTGTTAAAGTGAAGTAAAAGAGAAAGCCATTGGAGTGGAAGAGGTCAGAACACTGAGAAGCCAGAACACTGAAGGTTCATCCTGTGAGCAGCAAAGATACATAAAATGATGACAGTAAACTAGGCAACACAGTTTTCAATACATTGACTTGAGAAAAAAGAATTTCATTACAAGAGAGTAGAAGAACAATGGACTGGAAGTAATAATGGAGATAAATGGGGACATCAAAGCCTAATTCCTGGTCATGAGTTATATTGGGTGAGGGAGAGTAAACAGAAAAGGGCAGAAGTAATGTCTGCAGGAAGGAGGCCATTCTCTGTTAAGACAAGACGATGGAGAGAACACTGAGATATCCACTGAGGATACGGTAGGGGTTGCCAATTACGGAGGAGCAACTCCAGAGGATATGGATTTTTAGAAGGTGCAGGACTGCAGCCCAAGGGCAAAGTAGTACAGAGTATTATAGAAAATATGGAACATCAGAGCACAGATGGGCCACAGAAGCAGACAACTAGGATCTCTAACTGATTAAAACAGGGATCAGAAGTGTGCAGAGTTAGATACAACAGCAATCTTGTTGAAGACAATGGGTCTTATTTTATCATTTACCCTGGTTAGTAGGGATCCCAGATGCCTGGAACACTGCATATTATGTGGCTTGGCTGTTAGAAAATGCTAAGACTGTCAACTATACACACTGTACGGATCCACAGACTCAGTTGCTAATCCTTCAGAATGAGAGTTAATTCAAATATTTGACAGATTCATGATTTAAAAACAAAAACAACTTCAAAGGCTATTGATAGATGTAACCTGCCTAGGCTTCTAGATTAGAAAAGAAAGACGATATGGACATTTAAAAAAATGATAAATTATAAAATCATGTTCAACTTTTGGCATGATTAATTACTTTTCAAATTAAATATGGTTAAATTTCTTAGCATATGAGGTTGGTCTTCAGACTTGAAACTTTTATCCCTCAAACGTAGCAAAATCCTGCTCCCAGGTAGACATAACAATATCTAGTTAAAAAGAAAACTTTCTTATTCTGAGCCTCTTTCACAGAGAAAAAGTACATCTTAGGAGGCCAGCAGACATCAACTCAAATCCCACTAACCATAACTGAGTCACATGCTCACATGATCCTGGCCTAGCTGCAGGTATCCTTCAAAGCATGGTTTGGGGGACAGTTCAGCCTCTATGGTGAGAACTTGACTACACTGGCAAAGAAGAAAGGAGAGGGAAGAAAGATGACTAATGGATGGGGCCACCAGTGCCATCTGCCTTAGGAAGATTAGGTGTCCTTCTAAGTGATGTGTGTGTGTGTATGTGTGTGTGTGTGTGTGTGTGTGTGTGTGTGTGAGTAAATACATGTCTAAATACATTAAGGAGGGACTTCCCTGGTGGCGCAGTGGTTGAGAGTCCGCCTGCCGATGCAGGGGACACGGGTTCGTGCCCCGGTCTGGGAAGATCCCACATGCCGCGGAGCGGCTGGGTCCGTGAGCCATGGCCACTGAGCCTGCGCGTCCAGAGCCTGTGCTCCACAACGGGAGAGGCCACAACAGTGAGAGGCCCACATACCGCAAATAAATAAATAAATAATAAATACATTAAGGAAATATAGTAAATCTTTCCAGTTTGTCAAATGTCTCTTAATTTTGTTTATAGAGTTTATTGCTCCTTATAGAAACTTTTAATCTTTTGTAGGTCAACCGTATCCTTTATAGTTTCTGGCTTTACAACATGCATAGAAAAGTTGTCCTCTATCAGAAATTCTGAAATAGTCACTTCTATTTTCTTCAACTGTTGTCAAAATCTTACTTTTTAATACTACATGCATTGCTCTATCTGAAATTGATTTCAGTGAGGTATGGATTTTCATTACATTTTACCCCCAAAGGCTAACTAGTTTTCTCAGCATCATTTGTTGAATAGACCAATCTGCTATCCATGAATTTGAAATACTGCATTAAAAAAATGCTAAAAATCCATAAAACTCAGACAGGTTCCAAATTCTTATTTTTTTTATTCACCTACTTAATTAATGCTGCTTTAGTCTTGAATTTTAAAATATGAATGGAAAGCAGAGAAAGAATGGAGATAAACCTTCCACGTTCAGCCCAAAGTATACCTGGAAGATTACAGGTCTGCACCCACATTTTAAGATGAACCAAAACAACCTCATGAATAGACAGGAAGCTTCTTTGGAAGTGAGAAGACCTGAAAATGCCTCTCCCTGATTTTGTCAGCCCCATTCAGCCACAGGCTCTAAAGATATTCTGTCTTTAAACTCTAGCCCCGTTCTGCTGAGCAGCCAGAATATTTTTCATACAAAACAGTTGTTGATCTCCTACTGTATGACATGCACTGTTCCAGGAACAGAAAAAAAAATAGTGGTTGAGACCAAGTCCATGCTTTTACTACACAAGGAAGCAAGTACACAGTATAATTTTACACAGTGCTAAGTACAAAGAAGAAAACAAGTGGGGAGATGAAAGCTGACTAGAGTCTGTTGGGTACTTTCAAATCGATGACCAAGGAATGCTGACCTGAGTGGTGATCTGAAGCCAGTCAGGAGAGCCTAGAGCATTTTAGGCAGAGGCAATTTCAAATGCAAAAGTCGGGGACTGGAATGAGTTGAGAATTTGGGATATTTGAGGAAAAGAAAAGGCAGGAGTGCAGTGAGGAATGGGGGTGGGGAGAGTGGGAAATGAGGTTGGAGGACTGGGCAGGCCAGCAGATCAAATAGGACATCATGGGCCTTGGTAAGGAGACTGGATTTGAGACCCACCAGCTAGGTGGGCTTTAAATGAGCTCACTGCCCTTAACTCAGAATCTCATATATTTAGGAGATCCTTCACGAGTTTCCTGCTTTAACTTTACTGCTACCATCAGAATCCTTACTCTAGCCTTTTCCTGCATCTCGTCGCACTAGAGCCATTGGTAGCAATGATCAGTGGAGAAAAGACTCTTCTAACCCTGCTTGTACAGAAAAGGCAAATCTGACGTCATCACTCTCTTATTCCTTCTGTGGAATTTTTCCTGATACTATTTCTTTTTCTGGTGTTTTGTTGCACTCTTATATTAATGACAGTGCTTAATATCTACTAAGGTCACTTACTGTGCACCAGTAATGTAATGTCCCCAGGTAATGTCCTGGGGATTTCCCATGTATTAATACATTGAATCTTTTCAATGATGCGGTGGAGTAAGAACTGTCATTGTTCCCACTTACAGATGATGAACCTGGAGCATAGACCCTGCCCTTAGTCACACAGCTGGTAAGTAAAGGAGCTGGGATTTGAATACAGGAATATGTCCAGAGCCCTAATATCGAGTCATTATGCTTTGCTGCATCCCAAAAGCCTTTGTCAGTGATGCTGTGTATTGGATTGATGCTGAGGTTCTTGGAGAAACAGCAGAGAATTATTTGAGAAATGCAACTTCCGAATAACAGGAGCCCACAATGTGCCTATTTATTGGGCTTTGTACATGTGTCTCTTTACTTAATACTCACAATGACCCTATAACACAGACATTTCTTTTGTCTGGCACTATAGCCGATTTCTAATATCACTACACTATTGCTGCTCAGTATCTAGCAATGCCCTAAGCATCCTCAGAGGAGGGTCTGGGACAGCCATTAGAGTCATCCTTAGGCCAGAAGACTGCATGTTTTTACCTTGGTGGATAAATATTCAGGCTTGCCTGAGGTCCAGTGCAATCCTTCTGACTAATGGAAGACAATAGATATACAGTGCCCCTCTTTGATTGGCTCACCCATTGCTGGAGCTTATTGCTTGAGGGCCACAATTAAGCAATTGCCTGACCCACGGGAGATGTTCAATCACGCTCACTGAGGAGATGAACAGTGCCCCTGAAATGCTAACAAATTCAGCCTCTCACCCTGTTATTTTTAGAAACACAGGTATAACTCTCCTTGTTCACTTCCATTTCCTTGATTGACTCTTATCTAACTACACATATAGCATGTGGGCCAGGCACTGTGTTAAGTACTTAAGAAATAATTTGGGACCCTGAAACTTACTATCTAATGAGTGAGGCACTACTTTTTGCAGATAAGGAAAATAAGGCATAGAGAGATGAGTTTACCTTTCTAAAGTAACAAAGACAAAGCTAGTATATAGTACAGACAGGCTCAAAACACAAGAAGACCGTTTCCAACTTCTGAGCTATTAACCACCTTGGCACTGCCTTAATATGGGCAGTTTTGTCACTGAGCACCTCCTCATGTCTCACTAGCCCAATGGAAAAAGTGAGAGGCCATTTATAGTTATATTTAGATTATAGTATCTTGAAGCCACTATCCATTTACTTGTAATAATTTCCATTTTTTCCAGAATTCACTCTTCATATAAATATTTACACAAATCCTCAGAGCTGCTTACATTCTGTCATAAATAAGTCCCTTTCAGAGCTCCCCTGTTGCCAATGGCATCACTCAAGGCTGAACTCCACAATGTACTTATAATTGATGGTGTCCCACCCTCCCCCAGGTGGTTTGATTGCCTGCAGCCTCACAGCCTGCCATCATTACCCACAGTGGACTGTCATTGCTAATAGTGGAGCCAGATATTTAGAGTCTTTGAGAGCCCATCTAAAAGTGCCAGCAGTCCTCCCAGATGCAAAACATTCTGTCTCCAAGGATTCATAGGTCAAAGAGAAGGATGTGCTCTCCTCACTTACATCCAATCAGAGACTAACCACAACAAAGCTACCTGGACCTGAAATTTAACTCTTCAGGCGCACAGCACTTTCAGTTCACACACCTGTCCATTTCCCGGGAGAAAAACCTGGATCTGAAGAGGCTCCCACATCAGCTACTCCCTGTGCCCCACCCCGGCACTCCCCTCTGATGGGCCAGCACTGCTGCTGTCCGGCCACCCGTCCACACTCTTCTTCTCTTCAGACTGGGCTCCTCTTAGAGCCTTCTTTGTTTCTTTCCAACAAAGATTCACTGTAGATTCACTGTAGATCCAGATTCACTGGATTCACTGTAGAAAATCAGGCATTTTTCTTTTTATACTAAACTTCAGTGAAGCAAGAGAGGTCAAGGTTCTAATAATTCTCCATGCTCCACTTCCAGAAGTCTTCTTTGAACTTTCATGTAAACCACAGCCCCATACAGTGGAAAGTGCTTCCCAGTTTTACCAAGCAAGCTGTTCAAAGAAAGCTATTACCTAACATCATCTACTAATGGACCTATGCCTTGGCCTTGCCCATCCGGAACAATTTACTATTACATTTTGCTTTGAGATTTTTTTTGGTCTGCCATTGTGACTTTTATCCATCCTCACCACGTTCCAAAATTCAAAATATTAACCAACACAGATATTTTGAAGTATTATGTTCAAATCTATAATTCAATGTCCATAAATTACAGAAGATCTTTTCCCTCAGCCCCTAAGCGTCCTTTATTTTTTCAAAATCTTTTTAAATTCTTAATTGTTCTGAAGTTAGTTTCTTTTACTTTGCTCTTCTTATATCTAGGAACTAACAAAATAAATGAAAGACGTGCAAACTATCCTTCATAGCAATGTATATGTGTTTATTCCACTCCAATTACGAAAAGTATAGATGACAACTCTTTCAGAATGATTTCCCATAAATAACAGTTACAGTTTTAATTATTCATCAGGAAGAGAAAAACTCAGTAACAAGCCTAAATATTACAGTTTTCTAAAGCTCAGTCAGCTTTTCCAACATTAACTGCTTAAGAGTTAGAATAGTCTGAGGTTCACATGTACTAGATTCTAAATTAAGTCTGAAATTCTAATTCTAAATTAACTCTGAAATGAGCTCTCTTCAGACCACATACATAGCTCTGAATCCTACAACCCCTTCTTCAAATTACAGGAAATTTGAAAGAAGTTAACTTCTTGTTTGCGATGGGGGGAGGGACAGCGGGGAGCCTACAATTCAGCTTAATCCTTCAAAATGGCTAATCCAGAGGGAGGAAGAAAGAGAGGGAAATGGCTCGTTTACAGCTGTCCCTTTCCTGGTTTCCTAGAGAGAAGATTTCAAGTGATTTTTTAACCTAAATCTAGGCTTCCCAGAAATCTGGTGATGGGTCGACTAGAGTCCCCACAAATTCATGTCCAACCAGAACCTTGTAACGTGAACTTTTTTGGAAATAGTGTCTTTGCAGATGTAACTAAATTCAGATAAGGTCATACTGATTAGGGTGGACCCTAACCTCAGTGACTGGTGTCTTTGTAAGAGGAGAGGGCACACAGAAAAGCATATAAGAAGATCATGTGAAGACAGAGGCAGAAATTAGAGTTACACTGCCATAAGTCAAGGTAAACAGAAACTGGAAAAGACAAGGAAGAATTCTTCCCTAGAGCTTTCAGAGGGATCATGGCCCTGGTGACAACTTGATTTCAGACTTCTAGGCCCGCCAAAAAGTGAGAGAATACACTTCTTTTATTTTAAGCCACCCAGTCTGTGATACTTTGTTATGGCAGCCCTAGGAAACAAATACGTATGGGAATACTCATTTAATGCTGCTGCTCTGGGCACACCAGAACACAAGTTTGAGAAGACTTGGATAAGTCATTTTTTCACCTGGAGTTTTCATCATTTAGAGGTACAGACTCTGGTGCCAAGTTGTCTGGTGGACTAGTCAGCTCAGGCTGCCCTAGCAAAATACCATGGACTGGGTGGCTTAAACAACAGAAATGTATTTCTCATAGTCTGGAAAAAGCTCAGAAATCTAAGATCCAAGTGCTGGCCAATTCAGTTCCTGGTGAGAGTTCTCCCGTCTTGCAGAAGACCACCTTCTTGCTATGTCCTCACATGGCAGAGAAAGAGAGAGAGAATGCACTCTGGTATCTCCTCCTTTTTTAAGGATACCAATCCCATTAGATTAGAGCCCTATTCTTATGACCTCATTTAACCTTAATTACCTCCTAAAGGCCCTACATCCAAATATGATCACATTGGGGGTTAGGGCTACAACATATGAATTTGGGGAATTCACAGTTCAATCCATAGCACCAAGGTTTAATGCAAGTCTTCCACCTTTTAGCCATGTAATCTTAGACATGTTATTTAACATCTCTGCTGTCAGTTTTCTTTTTTGTAAATGGTAATAATAAAAACTCCCCCTTCACAGGGTTGTTGTAAAAATTACACGTATTAATATATCTAAATTATTTTGAACAGTGCCTTACACACAGCATATGCCACATAAGAATGAGCTATAACTATAATTATTAGGACATACATAAACCTTGATTTGACCCCGGTTTCTTTTTCTTTTCTTTTTTTAATGTTCAGTCCAGTAGAATAAAATTGATCTTCTTATAATGATGGCCTTATAGAAGAACATGATATTCAATGACAGCCACATTTTTAGATCCTAAATACAAAGTTCCATTTGGGGATTCATTCATAGACTGACTTGCACTATCTCCAAACCTACCACATTTATAAACATTTGTAATATTTGTACAGCTACCCTGCTCTTATTACTCTTTGTCAATATTTTCCATCTTCCATGGGGCCATAATATCACTGACCACATGAAAATCAGAAGAAAAATCTGCTGGAGATCCTTTACTTTAAACATAAGTGTTTTTCTTTTTTTAAAAAAACTTCACACAAGACGATGACTTAGAGCTTGTAACTGTAGAAGATACATATACATGTCACTCTAAGTGTGGCTTTTCTTTTAGATCCAAGTTTTTTTTTTAATTATTTACTTCTCTTGTGCACATATGAAGAGTGAAGTGATATATTGCCTCCTTTAGTAGAAGAATTTCAGAAATAGTTAAAAGATCCCAGTTTCATATTAGTGTCATCTGATGTTTCAAAAATTTTTAATTTAACTCCAATAATGATTTGAAATTTTTGTACAATTCGTGGGGTAAAAATAAAATTATTGAAAGATGATTCTGTCGAAAGTTAGATATATGACATTCTTGTGAATATTTTTCTTAATTAAGTTAGAAAGTTTAGCACTACAGTGATAAAACAAATACAAATATTGAAGAATAAGAGCATAATTCTACCAGTGTTCTTATAAGTTAAAAATATACAGAGAGATATTCTGTCTGTAGACAGAATTATACATGTACATTATACATATACATTATACATGTGTATATGTATAATGTACATGTATTAATTATACATGTATAATTTTCATTAGCATCTAAACAAACAGCAGTGTCCTATAAATAAAAACAATAGCTATAGTTGTCAAAATTTACAAACATATACATGTATATAGATTACCTATAAAATCTTTTCTGATTAAGTTAGTGTTAAATTTTAAAAAGTACATTCTCTATGAGGCTAACTTATTCTTTTGCTGCCCACGGCAATAATATTTTGAAAATGTTGGCTCTTTGAACAACTGCTTTGTCAATCTAGCTAAATGTGCTACAATGGTATTGAACATTTTTTTAAAGAATTCTCTAAATGTTGATGTATTTTTTCAGAACAAGAAAATAGAAATAGTTAAATTATTCAACAAATGGAGTCCCTTCCAAATTTCATATCTGAAGATTTTAGCAAATTGAAATTATTGACAGCTTGCAAACTAGAACACATTGAAAGATTCATTACTTTTAAATTAGCTGTATAATGCAAATTAGAAGAACATTTGAAAAAAAGTTTTTAAATAAAGTTAATAAACCCATGGTAAAACATACACTTAAAAAAAGTACCAGTGAGCTTCCCTGGTGGTGCAGTGGATGAGAGTCCGCCTGCCGATGCAGGGGACATGGGTCTGTGCCTCGGTCCTTGAGGATCCCACATGCCGCGGAGCGGCTGGGCCAGTGAGCCATGGCCGCTGAGCCTGCGCGTCCGGAGCCTATGTTCCACAACCGGAGAGGCCACAACAATGGGAGGCCCGTGTACCGCAAAAAAAAAAAAAAAAAAGTACCAGTGACATAATATTAGAGATAATTATGACTAAACCATGACTAAAGTATGTGAAAATGTACCAAGAATAATTATGTTCATTTTTAAGTGAGATATTTAGTTTTTAAATATTGCTTTAACAAACACTGTTTGGGGAGAACATTTTTGTTTTGAAATAATTCTTGAATATGATCATTTTATGTCTACAAATGAAATTAATTTGTCTACTCATAAGTGAGTATTTTAAAATCATATTACCTTAATTAGTTTTAATCCTTTTTCACTCCTCAAAGTGTTCTGGTTTGGAAGATAAACATATGCTCACCTTACTTATAAACCTTGTAAGATTTTGTCTTTTACTCTGATGGGAATTAAAAAAAGCATGTAGAGCTAAAGAGTGATGTGATACAGCTTATAGATTATATAGAGAGAATATACATATTCTCTTATATTCTAGGATCACTTTATCTGCTATAGTGATCCAGTTTAGAGGATGAGGTTTGCTAAGAGGAGGTGAAAAGGTTCTAGGTCCAGTTCGGGACATTAAAGTCGACATGCCTCTTAGACACCTTAATGATACAGGCAAGAAAGTAATTGGACATATATGAGTCAGGCTTAGAAGAGGACTCATCTGGGGATGTAACTATGAAAATCATTATGCATTTAGACGGCACTTAAACCCAGAATATTGGATTAGATTACCCAAGAATGAATCTATGCAAAGAACAAAAGAAGCCAAGAAAGTAAATCTCAAGGCCTCTACCATTTATAGATAGGCTACCAAATGAAACTGAAGAGAAGTGTTCAGTGCAATAGGAGAAAAACCAAAGCAGTAGGGTACACTGCAGCGCAAGTGAGGGAAATGTTTCAACGAGGCAGGTGATCAAGTTTACGAAATGGTGCTGATGAGCCAAGTATGAGAGGAAGTGAGAACTGACCATTGGACTTAGCCAGGTAGAGGTCATAGTTGACCTTGACAATAGCTGATATGGTGAAGTGTTGAACTCCAAAGACTGACTAGAGAAAAAAACAACATGGTGTCTGAAATTTGCTTTTATGTACTTCAGTGAAGGAAGGAAGGAAGGAAGGAAGGAAGGAAGAAAAGAAGAAAGAAAGAAAAGAAAGAAAGAAAGGAAGGAAGAAAGAAAAGTGTAGATGTAGATAGGCAAATAATTGTTAAATCTGGGTGATAAGAATATAGGATTTCATTACCCTATTCTCTCTATATTTGTGTATGTTTGAATTTTTCAAAATAAAAACCTTAAAAGAGGAGAATAAAAGCAGAGAATCAGGGAAGCAATTGTACACAGCTTTTCTGAGTGTTTAGTTAGAAGAGGGAGATAAGAAATGGAGTGCTACAGTGGTGTTAGCTGGAAAGGAAGTGGAGGCCAGAGAGGTTTCTTTCTAAAAATTATTACTTATTGTACTTATTGTACGATGATCCAATAGAGAGAGGAGAGTGTTGTGCACAGAAGAAAAAGGGGACGAATGCTGGAAAGAAAATTGAGCAGATGAGATGGGAGGGAACCCAGTGGAGGGTTTAGCTTTAGATAGGGAAGTGGGGAGCTTTAGTTATAGGAGTGATGTAGGCTCTATGGACATAGTTTATGTTAACTTGGTACTGGGGTGGAGGAAGTATGTGGCATCTTTATTCCAATTTTTTCTATTTTCTTGGTGAAATAAGCAAGGACATAGGCTGAGAATGAAGATGGATAAGAGAGGGTTTTAAATTTAAGAAGCAGCAGGAAAGAGCTACATAGGAGAGCAGAAGAGGGAAAGGATTATGAGCTCTAGTGGGTTAGACATGGCTGTGTGCTTTTTTTCTCCACTGTGTTACAAGTCCCAGTGTAAATGCTGAGTTCAAAGAAAATTGAATTCATTTAGAGTTCAGATTTTTCAGACTTGTACTCAAAAGGGCAAGACAATGAAGGCTGTAGGCAAGGCATAAGAAGGAGAGACAGTAAAAATGTTATAGATTGAACAGACTATAGGTCTCAGTAGGATGTACAGAGCATCACAGGGATGAGAATCTGGGTGATGAGTTTATCTGTATGTTGATTGCATTAAAATGTAAAATTATTTTCATTAAAGCACATCACAAAAGTGGAAAAAGAGCCTGAAAATTGGGTGAAAAATTATTTTTTATATTCACACATATGTATGTATAATACACTGTACATATATCTAAAATATATTTTTAAACTTCCTAAAACAGTAAAAAGCAAAAACAATGCATTAACAATTCACGAAAAGAAGCCAATAAACACATGAAAAGATACTCCACTTTACTAATAATTAAGAAAAAAATAGATTAGGGTCACAATGAAATACCATTTCATAATAATCAAGTTGGCAAAAATTTTTAAAGCTGCTATATTAAGCTGCCATATTTCAAATATTGGAAAAGTAGGGAAGCATGAGGAATGTCTGTACATTACAGTGGAATTGGGAATTGGTGCCATCACTTGGGATAATGCGTAAAATAGCATTCTGAAGGAAGGAAGGAAGGAAGGAAGGAAAGAAGAAAGGAAGGATGGAAGGAACGAAGGAACGAAGGAAGGAAAGAAGGGAGAGAAAAACCACTTAAATGTCTATAGCAGGAGAATGGAGAAATAGATGGTATATTCATACCATGCGGGAAGGAATGAATATAGATAAATCTCACAAACAATGTTGAATGGAAAGAAAAATGAAGTTGCACATTGAAACCAATTATATATAAAGATTTAAGTATTCAAAACAACACTATGTATTACTTAGGGATACATATATATTTAGAAAACTATAAAGAAATTCATTATAATGCTAAATAACAATGTTAGGATAATGGTTACTTCTAGAGCATAGCTGGGTTGTGTACAGGAAAGGTTTGTGAAGGAGATTTAACAGTATTGGCAAGTATTTTCTTGAGCTAGTTGGTAACTACATGGGTACTTGATATAATATTCTTTATATCCCTTTGGATGTATTAAATGCTAAAATTTAAACCTAAAATTCAGTAATATATTATCTAGCAACTTCAGAACTGGTACTGTAAGAGAGTCTCCTATTTTCTTTCTCTCCTCATTTTCTCTTATCCTCATACCCGTTCATCTTTTCCTTCTTGTTCTCTCACTCCATCATATATTGACTCACTCCCTACTGGGTTCCAAGTACTGTGCTTCAGAAATGTATACATTTCTTTGAAGGTGCAGTCTTTTACTAGCGTTCTAAATTTTTAAAAGGACCACACTGAGGAACATGTATATACGGATAGGTAATTTCCTTAATCTTAAGCACTGAAAAGTGTAAAAATATTAGAGTAATTATTCTCCTTTGAATTCATCTATTTCCATGAAATCTCATTCGGTAAACTCAATAGCCCTTTTACTCCCCGAGGCAAGCAAAAAACTCCTACCTTAAATCATATATGAAGTGTGACAGACAGACCAATTTTCCAAAAGTTCAAGGTTTTCTATTAAAATTTCTATTCAGGTGTTTTTTAATTTATTTGTTTGTTTCTAGATGAGAAAATGTGCCACTCTAGCTCACACATATTTGTCATATGGACCTCAAACTCTCTTTCTAATCTCAACTTACATCCTTCCAAATTATTAGCCAGTGCCTGGGAAACATTTCACTCACTTCTCTGAGGACCTGCTAGTAATTTTAGCAACCATAATGGACAATAACACCTAGTTTCTACAAATTTCATTTTCTTCTCTACTCTCCCTTTACTTAAATCATCTGTAGGGATTTCTCTTCTCAGATCAAGTTCATGAATGAATTTGCAGTTGTCATTTTGATTGGCAGTAAAGCCAGTGTTAGGTTATACATGACTCAGAATAACATGCATGTGAAATTGTTTAAATTGTCTGCTTAAACTGTTAACCACAGATAGAAATTTCCTAGAAAGGCGACTGATTTTTTGGATGCCTCCCATCTGGAAAATGCCTTCTAAGCAAAACAGCTTTGCCCAGGTTAAGGAACAAAAAGTAATTTAACAAAACAAACAAACAAAAAAAGTAATTTAACTCCATGAGAAGGGTTACATGCCTACATAACACATTGTTGCTATTATTACTCTGAATAAACTGTTACCTTTTAGATCGATTAAGGATAAGAAAAATAAAAGATTTTATTTTACGTTATTTTTTACTTCCCCTATGCCCTTCCTTTTTTTATGTAGTTATAAATTTCTAACCTATATCATTTTCCTTCTACTCCTGGTGCCTGGCATAATGATGATCTTTGCTATTCTCTACATAGTTGGAGTCCTCCCCGCGGATTAGTAATTGGTTCATGGTGTTCTGCTCAACACTTTCTTTCTCTGTCTTCTTTCTGGTACCACCATTATGCATAAGTTATACCTTTTGTAGTTGTGCCATAGATCTTGGATATTCTGTCATGTTTTCCAGTCTTTTTCCTCATTGCTTTTTTTTTTTTTTTTTTTTTGCGGTACGTGGGTCTCTCACTGTTGTGCCCTCTCCCATTGCGGAGAACAGGCTCCGGACGCACAGGCTCAGCGGCCATGGCTCACGGGCCTAGCCGCTCCGCGGCATGTGGGATCTTCCTGGACCTGGGCACGAACCCGTGTCCCCTGCATCGGCAGGCGGACTCTCATCCACTGCGCCACCAGGGAAGCCCTCTCATTGCTTTTTAGTGTTAGAAGTTTTGATTAAGATATCCTCAAGCTCAGAGATTCTTTCCTCAGCTGCGTCCAGTCTAAATAAGCCCATCAAATGCATTCTTAATTCCTGTTAGTTTGGTTGGTTGGTTGGTTGGTTTTTTTGGATGTCTAGCATTTCTTTTTAATTCTCAGGAAGATGAATTATTTTATTTGGTTGCACCTTGCTTTCTCTCTTTTTGGCCCTGCTTACCTGATGATTGAGTCCATATTCTTTTATATTTATTTTTCCATATTGAAAGTTCATTGTGATATGGTTTTGGCCATTTGGATATAAAAGAATATGTCAATATAGATGTGATTTGCATTTTTTATTACAGGTAATCCTGAGTCTCTTTTACTATGTTTATTAAAATTTTTTGCTTTCTCTTCTCTGAAATCCCTGTGTATATATTTTCTTTTCTGTTGAGTAATTTTAGATTTGTAGTTTTATATACAAAAAAATATCCTCCTTTTGTAATTTTCAGTTTCTGCTGATTTATGACTTAACTTTTCACTTTATTTTTATGTGTCTCTGGAGGAGCAGAATTTTTAAATTTTAATGTAGTAAAGTATATTAATTCTTTCTAGTTTGGTTTTGCTTTGTTTATGTTGTTTAAGAAATACTTTGAGGCTGTAAACATTATCTCAAATTTTCTTGTAAATCTACTACATTTTGTCATTTACACTTAAACTTTCAATCCATCTGGACTTTTTGTGTCTATGGTATGAGGTACAGCTCCAACTTTATTATTTTTTCTACAAGAATTACAACTTTTTCTTTACCAGTTGTTAAATAGTCCATCCTAATGTATTTCCTTGCAATGCCACTTCTGTCACATAGTATGATTCAGTATATACTTGGGTTTGGTTCTATATTTTATATTCTATTCCACTGATCTATTTGTTAACTCCACACTATCTCAATTATCATAACTTTATAATTAGTCTTGATAACTGCAAGAACAAATTTTTCCACCTTGTTTTCTTCCTCAGGAGTATTATGGCTATTCTCGTCTTCTTGCTTGTCTATATAAAATTTTAAATCAGCTTGACAAATTTCATGAAAAACTCTGTTTGAAATTTGAGTGGAACTGCATTGATTCTTTCAATTAATTTAGAGAAAACTAATATTTTAATATGGAGTATATCCTTAATTGTTTTCAATAACTTTATAAATACTTTGCACATCTTCTGTTGTAGTTTTACTAAGCATGCTAGTGACTGATGTATTGTTCTTTCTTTCCAATCCTTCTGCCTTTTATTATCTTTCTACATTGTGGAGGATCTTCACTATGATTTACCAAAAGTGACGTTGAGCATCTTTACCCTTTTCTTAGGTTTAAAGGAGTGTTTTGGACAATTAACAGTGATGTTTGCCTTTGATAATGAGATGGAAGTTCTACCCTGGTCCTGGTCTGTTAAAAATTTTTATCATAAATGGATGTTGAATTTTCTTTTAAACTCTGGAAAAGATCAAAGCATTTTTGTTTTTTAGTCTTTTAATAAGGAAATTACATAGAATATGTAACATTAAATGAGACATGCTTTTTAGGTCAGGCTGTAATATATGTTTTATATACTGTTGCATTCTATTTGACTAATTTTTTAATGATTTCACCTATCTTGCAGGTACAATTTTCCTATTTCTTTACTTGGCTTTCAATCAAGATTATTAGTAGCCTCACAAGCTGGGGCGCAGTCCCACTATTTCCATTCTGTAAATAATTTGTTCACGATGAGATGGGTTTCTTCCATATAAATAATAGAATTTGCTTGTAAGACCATCTGTGAGGAATATTTAGTGGTATTATTTTTATGACAAGATTGTTAATTGATTCAATGTACTTAAGGCCTATAGGATTATTTAGTGTTTCCATTCCTTCCTGAGTTGGTTTGGTAAGTCAATTTCCTGGGAGGTTTTCCCACTCCACATGTTTTCAGATATATTGGCATACGTTTGTTTATAGTATTCGATTACTATCTTTAAATCTCTGCTATATCTGTAGTTATGTTACCGTTTTAATTCTTGACAGTATTTGTATTTTCATTCTCTTTTTTTTTAATTGTTGTTTCTCCATCCTGTAAAATGTATTATTGTTTTATAGGTACTTCAGTAATCATCGTTTTAGCTTAGTGCTCTTTTCCTTTGTATATCTGTTTTATATTTTATTAATTTCTCTTCATATCTTTATTAGACATCTTTCCAATTTATTTAGGTCTATTCTCTTTGTTGTTTTTTTTTTAACTACTTAAGTGGGAGGCTGAGCTCATTAATTTTCAGCCTTCTTTATTTTTTAGTCTAAGCATTAAAGGCTATCCATTTTTATCTAACCAACTTAGTTGTACCTATCTAATATTAATATGCAGTGTTTTACTATCATGCAGGAAATATTTTTTTAATTTAATTTCCATTTTGATTTTTTCATCTAGTCATTGTTTAATTATTCAATTATTTATGTAATTTTAACTTTCTAATATAGAAAGAGGCTTTAGTAAATATCATTTTACCACTTATGTCTAATTTATTTTTGGAGTATTTTTGTATTTTATTTTTCTTCAGCTTTTTCTGAGGTATAATTGACAAAGAAAAATTATACATATTTAAGGTGTACAGTGTGTGTGCTATGTGTATACACTGTGAAATGATCACCACAATCAAGTTAGTTTTCACTTATTACTAATATTAAGTAATTGTAGTCAGTAAATATTGGTCTGTATGATATCAATTTATTAAAAATTGTTGAGATTTCTCAATAACATAACATTCATTAAGACAAATTGTATAACTACTTCACGAGCATTTGAGAAGAGTTTGTTTTCTCTGATTGTTGGCTTCAACGTTAGATACACAGATCTACTATTAAATAAAGTTTGGTAAGCATATTGTTCAAATTCCACTTGGTTTGATCCATTTTTGCTTTATCTATTAGTTAAGTACAAGTACAAGGTTAGAATTATTACATCTTCCTGGTGAATTAAACCTGTTATCATTATGTACTAATCCCTTTTGTCTCAAATAACATTTTTATCTTAAAGTCCATTTTTTTCTTCTCATAATAGCATCTATACTATTTCTAGCATAGTTTCTTTTGCCTTGTATTCACCTTATATGACTTCTTCCATTCTTTTATATTCAACATTTTGGTGTCTTCATATTTTTGGTTTGTTGCTTGTAAAGAATCTGTAGCTACAACTGGACTTTTAAATTCCACTTGACAATTTCTGTCTTATAAAAGAAACATTCAGTCTACCTGCATTTGATTAATGATATATTAGGCCTTGTTTACATCTTTTTTTATGCTTTCTATTATTCCTGCTTTTATATGTCTTATTTTTCTTTGCTGTCTTTTTGGGGAGGAGTTTTTCAGGAATTTTCACCTGTTAATTGTTACTATTTTTTAAATCTACACATTTGGGTGCTATCATATTATTATTTTTTATTTATTTATTTTTGCAGTACGCGGGCCTCTCACTGTTGCGGCCTCTCCCGTTGCGGAGCACAGACTCCGGACGCACAGGCTCAGCAGCCATGGCTCACGGGCCTAGACGCTCCATGGCATGTGGGATCTTCCCGGACCGGGGCACGAACCCGTGTCCCCTGCATCGGCAGGCAGACTCTCAACCACTGCGCCACCAGGGAAGCCCTATTTTTATTCTTTTATGAGTTACACTTACACAATTTTCTCAGGAGTACCTAATGTAAAGAAAATTTAATCAGTAGATTAATTCTCCTTTCAAATACCAAGATCTTTGAATGTTTTATATACCCCAGCTTATGTTGTATTATAATCCTCTTTTGTCATTTTTACTTCCTCCAAATTGTACATGAATATTAATATTTTTTATAATTGGCATGTGTGTGTATTTATACACATATTTACCAATTTATTTCCTCACCATTTTTTCTTATATCTCAGACTTTCTTCTAGGATCATTTTCCTTCTTCTTGAGATATATGCATTACTTGCGAGTTCTTTAAATAAGGATCTGTTGATAGTAAACTCCATTTTGTTTACTTGCAAATTACTTTTCTATTCCCTCACTCATAAAAAATAGTTTTGCTGGGTACATAAATTCTCTTCACACTTAGAAGATATTTTCCATTATTGTCAGGATTACAGTGTTACTCTTGAAATATCAGTGGTCGGTATAATTACTGTTCATGAGAAGATAATTTGTGGCTTTTTAAAATATTTGCTGTAGTTTTTTGTTTGTTTTTGTTTGAGTATGTCACAGTTATTTCACTACAAAGTATTGAGTTGTGAACTTTTTATTTATTCTATTAGTATACATAAAGATTTTCATATCATATAAAGTTCTTGAAAATTATTAATTATTATCTCTTCTAGCATTAATTCTTAGTCATTATTTTTCTTCTTTATTTCTGGAACTCTAATTATATTAATGGAACATGTTTATCTATCCTACATATCTTTTACCTCTCATTCATGCTGTACATCTTCTTTTCTCTCTGCTACAGACTAAATAATTTCTTAATGTCTCTTTTAGTTCATTAATAATCTCTACCAATTTATTTAATCTGCTGTTTAATCTTCACTTTAAATTTAATTTATTATATTTTTTTCACTCTTAATTCTCTTTTTTAATTGAATATCAGATATTTCTGGTGTTTTTGATAACTTCTTGTACATTGCTACTTTTTACCCCATTTTTTAAACAATTAGAATATAATTATTTTATATTCTAAATCTTATAATTCCAGTATCTGAAGTCCTTGTATGTCTTTATTGTGTTGTTTGTGCTGGATCTCAGACAATAATGGCTTCTTTCTTGAAATATCCAGTATTTTTTAATCTGAGTTAATATTTGACAGGATTTATTCTGTTGAAATCCTGAGGATACTTTCTTGGGTCTTTTTTCCTCCTGAGAGTATTTATATGTCATCAGGAGAACTACTAACTTGGGACCAATTTAAGTTAATTTCTTGGCTTGATACTCTCCATTGACATGGGTTGTAAAAATTTGAAATCGAGAGTCACCTGAGAGAGCTTTATGTTTGTAAGTTATCAAATAAGCCTATCATTTTGATGATGATCATTATTTTTATCATATTTTTCTCTTTTTTGAGATGGAGACAGACAGGTAACCTTGTATGTTCCTTTTGTTGTTCAGAAAATTTTTGGTACAATGTTGTAAATCAACTATAGTTCAATAAAACAAAAGAAAAATGTTGGTAACCTACCATTTCACTAAAACATAGTATTACTGCAGTCGTGTCCCTTTATCTCTCTAATTCAGTGGGCCTAAGGATAATGTCTAGTTTCCTACATGCTATGTCATTTATTTTTTAAATTTTTATTGAAATATAGTTGATTTACAATGTTGTATACTATATCATTTATTTTTAAGATCTACATACCTGATATATGCATTGCTTTTTAGGAACATCCCCTAGCTTTTGATTAGTTAATGCTCACTGCTTTGGTTTTAGCAAGCTATTCCTATTTTGGTAACCCTGTTAATTTTTCTTACTTCATCACAAGCTCAGTCACTCATTTAAATATAAGCTTGTTAAAATTTACCCAGGATCAAGTTATATCAAAGAAAGAAGTGTTTTGGTTGTTTGTTTGTAGAATATCCAGTCTATCAGAAAGCTGGAGGCAGAGGTCTGTAATATAAATGTGACTGTTTCTCAGATTCTTTGATTTTAAATGATTTAGGAGAAGACAGTCTGAGACCTGAAGCCAAAATTAGGGATGATCAGGATATAAAACAGAATACTTTCCAAAGTTGGCACTATCTGCAACTTCAATATGTTTTATTCTACTTTTTGATTTCATATCTTCAGTCAGAATTAAGAAGCATGTGATTTGCTAAATTGTTATTCTAATATGATTTCAAAGGTCACTAGAATAAGTTAATTTTGGCTTTTTAAATGTTATGTCTTCTGAGACTTAGTAATTAGAAATTGCTTCCAATCTCTATTTATTTATTTGCACTCTCCCACTGCATTTATAAAATTGCATAGAGAAACTGAAATTAGATGATAAACACATATATACTATCAAACACTGTTTTTTTTTTTTTTTTTTTTTTTTTTTTTTCTTGCGTTATGCGGGCCTCTCACCGTCGTGGCCTCTCCCATTTGCGGAGCACAGGCTCCGGACGCGCAGGCCCAGCGGCCATGGCTCACGGGCCCAGCCGCTCCGCGGCACGTGGGATCCTCCCGAAACGGGGCACGAACCCGCGTCCCCTGCATCGGCAGGCGGACTCTCAAGCACTGCGCCACCAGGGAAGCCCTCAAACACTGTTTTTGATTAACAGTATAGATACTCTATAAAATAGTCTGCAAATCTGTAATAAGAAAGGACAATAATTCTGCAATGATTTTAAATCTTAAAGAAAAGTATTATATGAATCTAAATAGAAGAATTAAACCTAAGGAGGAACTATATTCATAAATCTATAAAATCAACTTTTCTGCTTCCAATCTTTAAATGATTAATAGTCATCAAAATATTGTTTAATTGTGTTACCAAAAGCTTGGCCTCTCTGTACACTGGTGCCAAATCAAATCTCAGAAACAGAGTTTTGGGTGAAGTCGAAAAGTATAGCTTTATTGTTTTGCCAGGCAAAGGGGAACACATAGGGCTCCTGCCTTGAGAAACTATGTGTCCCAACCCGGGAGGATTTGAAGAGGGTTTTATAACAGTGGTTCAAAGGTGGGGGTCTCTGACAAGATTAGGGTTGAGCAGGGCCTGCATTCCCTTAATCTCAGCTCAGGTGGTGGCCTAATCTTTTTTTTTTTTTTTTTTTTTTTT
>NW_006786333.1:94661-121820 GCF_000442215.2 Lipotes vexillifer
CCCATTGCGGAGCACAGGCTCCGGACGAGCAGGCCCAGCGGCCATGGCTCACGGGCCCAGCCGCTCCACGGCATGCGGGACCCTCCCAGACCGGGGCACGAACCCGTATCCCCTGCATCGGCAGGCGGACTCTCAACCACTGCGCCACCAGGGAAGCCCTGGTGGCCTAATCTTGATGAGCTTCTCTGGTCCCTTTAATCTTGCCTCAGATGGTTTCATGGCTGCTTCTCCCTTGATTAACAACTGTTGGAATCTGCCCTTTGGAACTCAGGGAAGGTCATGGAGGCTGGAGCCTTGCTTACAAGAAACAGGGGAAAAAACGGCCTCACTTGGTTTCAATAGCTATTATATGTATATATATGCACACACATGCACATATATATGATTTCAACATGATATGAAACAATAGAAAATTAACCACTTTTCTTGGTTCAAATGATGCTAAATAAGACTGTCTACAAAATCACCAAAGATAATGGAAAACAGGTTAATAGTCTCTATGTAATCACTTTCATTTTCTGAAAAATATTTAGACTTACTCTTGAAATAATCTCATTAAACTTAAAAACCCTGAGTGTGGGCTTCCCTGGTGGCGCAGTGGTTGAGAATCTGCCTGCTAATGCAGGGGACACAGGTTCGAGCCCTGGTCTGGGAGGATCCCACATGCCGTGGAGCAACTAAGCCCGTAAGCCACAACTACTGAGCCTGCACGTCTGGAGCCTGCGCTCCGCAACAAGACAGGCCGCGATAGTGAGAGGCCCACACACTGCAGTGAAGAGTGGCCCCCGCTTGCCACAACTAGAGAAAGCCGTCGCACAGAAACGAAGACCCAACACAGCAAAAATAAATTAATTAATTAATAAACTCCTACTCCCAACATCTTCTAAAAAAAAAAAAAAACCCTGAGTGTGTTAGGGGCTTTCATGGATTTCTTTTGCAGTTAATAATGCCCCTCTTCTAGGATTGTACATAAATAATCTCTCACAGATCCAAAGAGAAACTCTCTCCTCACTCTAATTCAACATGGATAAAAGCAGAAGCAAATTGCTCTGCCACGTAGACAGTTGAGGTCATTGAAATCATTCCTCCACTGAATGATGTTTGAAATTAAAATGTGAACAAAATGGAACAAAAATAGCAAAATAAACTTCACATTACATGAGCCAAAGAATACTTCAAAGTATATGGAGTAACCAGTGACTGCCATTTTTTATAATTATCAGATTAAAGAACGCTTTCACTTCTAAAGACATTTTACTTTTAGATGATTAGGTGGTTTTGCATTTTCTAGAGTAAACTCAAGCTCTATATTTGAGTTAGCACAAAGAGGTTTGATTGAGCACAAAGAACAGTTTAGGCATTAAATTGCTTATCTTATCTGTTTTCTGACCTAGTGTCATCCTGATCCTGTGTCACGGTGACCTGCAGACGACAAAAATGAGCATCACATTCCACACATGTCAAATCTAATGACATATTCAATTGCTGACATTATTGTCCTTATTCCAAGACATTATTATGTTTTACAAAATAATTCTAGATAGATACCATTCAAAAAGGTAAATCTTTGTGACGTATCAAGTCTTTCAGAAAAAAAGAAAAATTATATATTTCTCTTTAAAATGTACTTCCACAGAAAAAGTAATGTTTTATTATTATTTAATGAAAATATGGCATATGGGATAATTGTAATTAAATTTTAAGAAAGTAGCATTGATTTCATTACATCAACAAAATTTTTATGAAATCTCACTTTAAAATCACATGGTAAGTAATACCGAATGTTATGGTACAACTTTTTAAGATTTGTTACCTAAGCAAGTTCCTTGTTAGAATATTACAACTTTTGAGAACTAAATCAATCTTATTGATGATCTTATCCAACTCCTTCCTATTATAAATGGGAAAACAAATGTCTGGAAGCATTAATATGATTTGACCAGGGTAACAAATTTACAAAGTGACAAAGTCAAAACTGAGATATCAATCTCTTGCTTCCCTATGTCAAAATTTTAATGCAAAATTACTGGAAGAGAAATAAAGTCTTACACATTTCAAATTTCCATAATAGTAAAGTAATTGCACAATATTATAATATTGCAAGAGAAAATTCTATAGAATATGAGTATGGTTCTTCTAAGCTATATTTTGGCCTTTGACATTAAAATCTGGCCACAAAACAAAATTATTTTTACCATAAAATTTGAAGTGCAATTATTCAACCAGGTCCTCTAAGAGAAGCAACCCGGACAACAGCCTGAGTAGATGAACCTCATGGCAGATTGCAATCAGTAACATTCACTGTAGACGAGGCATGTATTATAAAATACATACTCCAAACCAGTTGACTACTGTTACCATTTGGGTTCTGACATGATGACTAGCAATGTACTTTTCCTAAAAATATTTTCTCTAAAGTTAAATGAATAAAATATATGCATGGAATTAGTGCCATATCTTATACAGGGTTGAACTGGACTTCCTTGTGGTCATGTAATTATTTCTTTACAGTGTTAACTGTCACTTTTAACTACAATTTCTGTTGATGAGTGGTTTGAGGGATTTGAAAAAAAAATATGGAGTCTGCAAAGAACGTGCAAAATTAAGTATAGAGATTAAAAAGTATATGACACCTTTATTCCCGCACAATGCTAATTTAAATACATCATTTCATGAATAAGCATTTGCCTGTGTACCAATGTCACCAAATACCAAAATTTAAAAATGGAGAATGTTAAAATTTTCACTTTTTTAAACTGTAGTATACTGGCACAGGATATACTAATCTTAGGTAACATATCTCAGCAGCAGAACATATATTTGGGGATATTACATTAAGTCATTTCCATTCTAATGATGTATTCAGAGGTCAAAGTAAATATCATCTACCATAGCTGCCTACTTGACTGTTCTGGTGAAAATTTACTAGGGTGGCTGAGAGCAATTTTCCTAATCCCATTTTTTGTCCCTAAACATATGATATCACTAAACCATAACTCAGCATCATGAATACAGTGAGAGGAGTACTCAGAAATATCTGCTGAATTTTAATAGTCATTAACATAACTCTGTTACCTGAAGGGAATATGTTTGCAACAAATAACACCAGAATTAAAGCAGTATTTCTAAAGTGATAATTCAAATGCATTTCCATTTCATATCAAGGGGTTTTGCAATTCAAAGCATACTGCATTCATTCTTACATGTTTATGCTCTGTGCACTCTTATTTTTACTGCTACCAACGCTGCCAAGTACCAGATATACATTAAAGGTATTAAAGTGGGTGATTCACAAATGTCTTCCTTATCACTAAGGAGAAGGATCATATTTTCCCTCGTAAGTGTTAAAATAACATATTAACCTCTAAACATCTCTCCTCAAAGTCTTTTGTACTTTTAGGGAACATTATTCTTCCTTTCCTTGTGAGTTTCCTACTGAGGGATAGTCTACCGGGGGGGGGGGAAATTAATTGGTAACCCCATTTTTGTTTTTGTTTTTGGATATCATTAATTGAAAAAAAAATAGGAAATATTTACAAAGGCCTACTTAGTTTCTTAGAGTTTGAGGAAGGTAGAGGAGGCAAAGAATATAGTGTCAAAGACAAAGCAGACAATTTTTTGCAGTCTAAAGTTTTATGCTGACACATAACATGAGCCATTTGCTGGCTTTTCAAATACTGCAGGAAAATGCTGGATCAAATAGATCCTAATTAATCCTAAAGCCATTTACATAATGTAGCACATACTGCTCAATCAAAAATGTTTCTAAATCAGCTCCCTGTAATCACCCCTGAGGTTTTATAAAATTGAAGAAATTAACATCATTGTTTTCCTGGAAATATAGAAATACAGGGAATAAGATGTGACTCTGCACTTGCAGTCTCCTGTAGCCCATTAATACATGATAAGTGTGGTATTTGTTGCATGAAAATCATGAGTTGCTGGATATATTTTATAAGTATATACTCACCTCATTAAGTCAGATAAATAAGGAAAGACTTCAGTGTTCCACACAAATCCAGTAGTGCCTTTCTACTCAGCTTCATGTCTTGTTGCCATATTTTGTGCTCAGGATTGGTCAGGACTAAACATGTTCAAAGCCTAAAACTTGACATGGGTATCTTTCCTCCAAAGCTGAGAATATATTCAATCCTACTAGAATTTACACTGTTAAAGGAAGATATGAGGTGGCAGAGGTAGTCAAAAGGCAAATCCTGGAAGCCACTGTAAGCCACAGTATTATGGACTGAATGTTTCCCCCCACAAATTCATGTTGCAATCCTAATGTCCAATGTGATGGTATTTGGAGATGTGGCCTTTGAGAGGTGATTAAGTCATGAGGTTGGAGCCCTCATGAATGAGATTAGTGCCCTCATCAAAGACTCCATTGAACTCTCTCATTCCTTTTGCCAACTGGGGACCAAGCATGAAGACTGAACCAGGAAGTGGGCCCTCAACAGACACTGTTGATCTGCCAACATCTTAATCTTGGACTTCCCAGCCTCCAAAACCTAAGACATAAATTTCTGTTGTTTTTATAAGTCACCCAGTCTATGATATTCTGTTATAGCAGCCTGAATTGGCTAAGCCATGGTAAAATGTTTCACTTTATCTATCAGTCGAAAGATTTTAAGTGGGGGAACAATATTAGATTTGCATTTAGAAAAGCTACTCTAGTTTCACGTAAGATAGAGATTTTCAGGAGGCCAGAACATTGGCAGGGAGATAAGTTAAGCAAATGCAGTTATAGGTAAAAGAAATGGTGTTTGAGTAAAAGGTTAATGAATATTGTCAAGTGGTCAAGCAGTTCCTGACTAGCAGCACGGTGGCAGCTGCTAGGTTGGCTTGCTATGTTTCCATAGGTTCAGTCAGCAAAAGACAATGAACCTGAATGGATTTTGACAGTTTATTACTTACACAAAGTAAAGCAGAAGCAAGATCAGCATGGTTTCAGCTACCTATGACCCTAATTATGCAGAATGACACAGGACTTAAGGGGCCAGATGACAGCACAATTAGTACATTACTCTGCTGTGGAGAAGCCATCTCTAGACTGCAGTTAAGTGGTGGTTTTATAGCCTATGTTGGGGAGGGGGTGGTGAGGTGGGAGGTCCCACGTCTCACCACAAGCAAGGAGATGAATGAGAAACTGCTTTGTGGTAGACCCTCCTTCTAGACAGGGAGCCCCCTGCAAGGTAGAGAGGTGGACGAGAAACAGTCTTGTGACAGTTCCTCACAGGACTGCCTGCCTTGCTGTATTACAGGCAGGATCACAAGGCATTCATTAAGATCTGGGTCAGACTAAAAATGAAAAAAAAATCCAATTAGAAATGTGCAAAAGGCATGACAGATATTTCATTGAAGAGGACATACAGATGGCAAATAAACACATGAGAAGATGGTCAACATCATTAGTCATTAGGAAAATACAAATTAAAGGCACAATGTGATATGACTACATACCTATCAGAATTGCTAAAATGTTTAAAAAAGCAGTTTATTAGAAATGCATAACAATTATAAATGTGTATGTACCAAGTAATGATTTTAAAATAGATAAAGCAGAATCTTACAGAATTAAAGTGAAATAAAGTCATAATTATAGTTGAGGGTTTTAACACCCCTGCCTCCTCAGTGATGGATAGAATACATAAATGTATGTATATATATATATATATATATATATAAATTATAAGCATATTGAACAATTCTTGCCCAAATTTCTCTTTTGGCTAGCTGAAATCAGAAGCAGAAAGTGAAGAGAATTTTGGAAAATATTGTTGAGCTGCTCCAAGATGACACGTTACAAAATCCCGTAATTATTGAGATGGCTGTTAAGAGCAGCAATCAATCAGTTTTGGGGAGCATTCACCTGGAAGCTATATAAAGTTCATCTCAGGTAAGAATATCTTTGAGAAGAAAAGAAGAATTAATTCGCTGGCTCTTACCAAGTATTGATTGAATATTTGCCCCTCAGGTAAACTTGTAGCCTCCATTTTAACTGGCTCCAAAAAACACGATGGGGCCTCCAATTCTGTGAGAATATGGTGATCTTAATTTTTCCCAAAGAGAGGTGATACAAGTTTAATAAGTCAGAGTTTCCTTCCAAGTAGAAGCCAGCCACACTCTTTGAAAAATCTTAATTTCCAAGTGAAACATGCTGCAAGACTCACTATAACCATTGACCTTGAGATCTTAACTGCGTCACCATCTCCCTCCTCCACTTCCCACTCTTTCAGCCAAGCTGGTTGGATACCTGCCTAGTAGGTTGACACAGACTTTTAGCCCAGAGGGATAACTAAAAGGCCCTTAGTTATATTGTCTTTGTTGTGTTATCATTGCTATAAGTGCCCATTTGCCACTATCATTGGGAATGAAAGCACCAGAATCTTTTGGGACCCATACACACTCACCCTACCCCCCACTGTGTAGCAGCATCCCAACATTTTCATGTTGATTTCATCATGAGTTGATTACTTTCACAAGTATTTGCTTTCTGTCCTTTGGACTGTTGACATGAAGAACTCAAAGTAGTAAAGTTGTAGGCTGGGCTTCCTGTTCTATGGACACAGTGGCCTTTTTTGTGTCTCTGGAAGAAATATTTCCTCCTTGGAAACCAGGATCTCTAATGTGACAGACGAGTAAACAAAAATTCTGTTAAGTGGAACACTTGAAGTGATGGTGAGGGGTCCAATCATACTTCTAGTTCTTGATTTCCAGGCCTGTGCATTTTAACTATTGAAACACTGTACCATATCGAGGCCATTGTTACATATTTGTACTACATCTTAAAGGACAACACCCTATCCTAACATGATGTTGACCCCAAGTTGGAACATTAGCTAGAGTTCCAATAGGTTATTCACCTATTCTAGTAGGACAACTGCTCCTGGGTGTTTTGTTGTATAGTAGGACTTTTGAGATACTTTCACTTCTTGCTTATCAGTTGCATATAACATGATGTCATTAATAGAGAATATTCAGAGAACATTTCCAGAAGAATGAAGGCAATTGAAGTCTCTGAAAACTATACTGTGTTAGAGAGTAAGATTTTTCACATGATCCCAGAGGCCAGACAGCAAGTGTATATCGTTGTCCCTGCTATATAAAAGTGAATTGCTTAGTAATTAGGAAGAATATATGTTAGTATATATCAGATAAATAATTATATACTAAGTGTGTAAATATATTTCAGTTAAGGTGTTGGATATACCTTGAAATAGCAGCTACAACTGAGGTTGTTGCATGGCTAATTTTACAGTAATCCACTATCATTACCATTATCAGTTTGGTTTTATGGTGACCACACAGGTGGAATGAATAGGAAGGGAACTTATACACCTGCATCATTTTAGTGTTTGAGGACAGCAGTAATCTCTGAAATTCCTCCCAGTATATGGTATTTCTTCTTATTTACCATCGTGGTTGGGCAAGGGAGGAAGGGAAATGGCTAAACTATTTTTTCCATAATGGTTTCTTATTCCATAGATCAGGAACTAATATGAGGGTTCTGCCAGTTCCTAAGTATACCCTAATTATTGGTATTCTATCTTATTTCTAGAAACACTGAAACAATAGTCACTGCCACAGTGGTCAAGGGACCCAGATTCACATTATAGACTTACTGCCCATTTTGGTGATTATAAAGGCCTTAATTCTGATGATTAAGTGCCACCATCTGGCCTTCACCAATCCAGAATCATCATCCCCATTGACACTAGGAAGTTCTGTTCCATGGCAGCAGTTCCAACAAACTATTATCAGGCTTTCTATGGATATTGCATACCCATATCACCAGTGCATTCCTTATTGCCTTTATGAACAGTCAGATGGTGGTTTTTGGGTATTTTTAGATAAATCTATTCTAACATTTCCATCTCCTTGAACTTGCAGATCCCTTCCTCAATAATATGCCGAAGAAATCCTGATGTCTTCTCCCAATTTACTGTAAGCTGTCATCATGCTTCAAGAAGGCATACTAACTATTAGGACTGTTAAGACCATCTCCAGGTGTCCTTACCAAATATTAAAACCTGATTCATGAGAGGGCTCTCATGAAAATAAATCTTCCCCTGTCCAGCTTTATAGTCTTTCCCACCCAATCTAACATCCTTAAGATCCACCTCAACACACCCTCCTGTTTCCTGCTGGTACATATTAGTGAGGTTAAACAATTCTTTCCTATAACCTATAACCCATTCTCTCCTGGGGCAGGCACTAACTTCCCCACTCAGGTTCTGCAGAGACCTGATCATGATCATTAACCTGGTGGAAATGAGAAGTGATAGGGGCAGATGTTTAGGAGGATAAATGTCATCTTGCAAGTCATTTGCTTCAGATTAGATCTGAGGCATGGTCTCTAAGCTTCTCATCTCTGGAAAGGGGAGAGGGCTGCTCTTACTAGCTTAGAGTCATTAGGGAAATTTGGGTCTTCAAGATTTTCAGGCTCACCTATGAAAATGTCACCATCCTGGACTTAGGGTCTCATTCTATTCTATCAGTTCCCTGATTTTGACATACAAATTCCTTTGAAGCTGTGCATTCAGTGCTCTGCCGCCCTTGCAATTAGATTCTGGGCCTGATAATTAGAAAAATTTGCCCTGCAGTTACAGGAGATGAGAATTGTTTTCACAGCATACCTTTCATTGACAGTTGGCTGTCCTGAGCCTATTACTTGTTTCCCAGGTCTTCTGATGAAGTTAACAGAAGCCAACCCCCTCCACATTACAATTCATAAAAGTATCATAGCCCTACATGATCCTTAAATAGAATCATGGCCACCATATATTCTACCATTTCACCTTCCCATATCTCATTCTCATCAGTCAGTAGGTAAAAGCCTCAGGAGTTATGATGCCACTACATGCTAGATGTTAACACTGCAATCCTGTTACCAACTGTTTTATCCCAGATCATCAGAAAACAAAACTTGAGGCAAAGAGCTTAGTGCTACTGTTTGATTAGGTAACACAAGCTGAGGGAGAAGGAATGAGAGATGAGGGAAACACAGCACAGAAAGCTGTGTTATCAAGATGATAGGTAGATAGATAGATCCATCGATCTTAGGGAGCCTTTTGGGGATACAGTGTGAATGGAGGAAGGGGAAAAATTTTTATATACCAGCTCCCATCTCTCATTTGTCAAAGGATTGTCCCATGGGACATTAAGTTTCCCATACATCTGGGTTGCTCATATGTGAGAACCCATTGAGGATGTGTGACATCCCACACCTCAGTGTCAACAGGAAAGCCATAGATCAGGAGGTGAGAGGCATGCAGCAGGGGCTGAGGTGAGGCATTGTCAAGTTGCAGCTGCTGTTGTAGCTGGAAGAACAATTTACAGATGAGTATAATAAGAGCTGAAGTAGCACATAAAAATGTGCCCTGAAATCACCACTTTATTATGAGGTTTCATCTCTTTGGTCACAAAATGATCTTCTGAAGTACTAATCTGACTGATATGTGACTATATCATGAGTTTGAATATAGGTGCAAATGCTATGTTTAAAATCAAAGAGCAATTGGCCATTAGGTGAGACGTTTAAAAATAATTGGTGGCTTACTTTTTGCTTGGTCACTGTTGAAGAATTAGACCACACAACTGCTGTTACCTGCCCACCTGCCTTAAGAGTCAGAGGATCCCTATCTGGCCTATAAAATGGAAGAAGGAATGACCATCTCCAGAGCTGCAGAAGACGGAAAGGCAAGCACAGGTCATGTGTCCATCATGTGTCCATACTATGGCAGTTGTATCTGATGAGATCCTCTGATGAAGGGTATGATCCTCCTCTGACTAGAAAATGTTGCATCCAGTTTTCTTGAGGACATTAGTCACCAGAATGATCTTGCCCACCCTTCTTCTGCATCAGCTCATTCCAAACCCAGACTGAAGTGATGAGAAATGGACACTTTTAACCCTCCTCCTTAGCTGAAACTCCTCTACTTTCTTTCTCACCATGTCTCAAGAAGACATGAGGCAAAAGCAAGGTTTACTTGGCTTAATCCAACTCTGTATCTCCGTGGGATACATCAAATATGTTTAGTAGAAAAAAGGAGTTTCAAGCTTACAGAAATAGAAAATAAGGGTTTAATCTTAACATCATCAGTAGACAACACTCATGATCTGTCAAATGCAATTACATTTATTTTTTTTCATTTCTTCAACACAAATCATTGGGAATTTACCATGTACTGACCTGGACCAGGTGCTGAAGCTCAGAGAGTATCAGTCAGCCTTCACTTATATGGTTACCTGTGGACATCTACACTCAAGTTGTTTTGAGAATTGAGTCTTGTAGATAAGGTGTTGCTTATAAGTTTTTTCTATTATTTCCCATACTCAGCTCCAAACTAGCTGTATGACTTTGAGCAAGTTAATGAATTTCCCTGGACTCATTATCTTCCGTAAAAGAAGCTTAAAATAAGATCAATACTTCTAACATAGGCTTCTGATAAAGTTTAATGTTCAGCAGCATGACTGACACTTAATGTTAGTATTTTCACTCCATCAGCAAGGCTATGGATGCTGCCGTCATCCTGGCAAACAACACATTGTCTCGTTTATAGTCACATTTTGTGAAGGAAGATCTTGTGGGTCCATTGATATCACCGGTTGGAGAAACAGCCATTTCTCTTATTTTGATTTTCTCTGCAACATGTATATTTTTATTAAAAACTTTGCCTCATTTATTTTAAATGTAGTTTATGAAATATAAACTGAAAAGGATAAAGATATGGGAATCTAAACTAAAAACGCATTTCTCATTTCTTTCTATCCAGAGTTCCCACATACATGCAACACACAACTGTGGGAAACTTAGTGCCCCATGAGACAGTCCTTTGACAGATAGAATATGGGTGCTTGAGTTGAGTGACAAAAACAAATAGAACATAAATGGTATAAGAATTATTAGGGTGAATTTGTGTTTAGAAATTCACTTGCCTTTCATTAAAGTGGAACAAAAGAGCAGAATGTGTACTGGTGTCAGAATTGAAATAACAGATTTCTTAAGCTATTGGCAATATTATATATTTTAAAAGCATGTAATTTTTAAAATTAAGACAATTTTTGATCTAACTTAATTGCAATATTTTCTACTTTTTGGGGGTGTTCACAGAACCAAAAAATGTATTAGAGTAATTACTATTTTATCTCAATTAATTATTGTATCTTATTATAGTAGTATATATGATAGTTTTTCATAATTCAATATAAAGTATGCAGACATTTTAATATAACTATGGCTTTCACCTTTGCATGTGTTCTTCAGGGAAACAAAAGCACATCCATTATTTAAATCTATTCCTTGTACTTCATTAAATAGAATTGAACATGCTTGTAATTCTAGAGCTGTATTTTATTTTTCAGAACTTAACTTTCAGAAAGGGAGGGTTTCTAGTTCTCAGTATGAAAAGATATTTCTAGTGGAATGCCACAACAGTACTTGGAAAAGATGGGTTGTAAACAAAGAGTAAAATAGAAATCACTGGCACAGAACTAAAATCCAGTCTTATTAGGGTAAGAAAATATACTCAATTTGAAAACTGAAATTACCTTCCTGTACAAATTTTTCGAGCTTTGGAGAAATAATTAAGTTTCATCATATGTTTTGCTTACTCACACAGAATGTAACTAAGACTGTTATTTTTATTTATTTATTTTTTTATGCAGTAGCTTAAATTCCATTCCACACTTTTGCCAGGTAATTCTCAGCTCAAGCCAACTTGGGCTTGAGGGATTTCTTCTGTTTTGTGCTCAGGGAAACAATAGAGCATAATTTTGAATGCACAGCAGTTCATTACAAGATCAATTTGATTGTACCAGAATCATATAACCTCAGATTATTTAATCAACTCATTTCATAAGCAGAAGACAAATGAATATAAAAGCAAATAGCTTATTTTTACTTGATATTTAACATAATTAATATAGTTTTCTGGTTTTGCATTTCAAGGATTCATACTACATACATATTCAACTAAGAAAAATATACTATTACATGCTGATACTGACATTTCCCATCTTGCCCGAAAATATGTCTTCACTCAAAATTCTGCACTGCAGAGGAATATATGAAAATAGCCCCCTCAGTTTTTTCATCATAAAAGCATTATTTGACTTGGGGTAATTTGGAGGATCACAGAGTAATAGTGCTTTATGTAAAGGATGTTTCATATCTCTATCAGCACTTATATCTCTATAGAGATATATATCTACAAGAATAGAACCTTCAATAAACCTTTAAAGGAAAGTGTCCCGAGTTTAAAGGTTCAGTATTTCTCTATCACCCATAAGCCCTCCACATAAAATAGGTTGGAGCTCCAACCAAGATTGGTCTTTAGAGATTACCTCTGGAGTTAATATTCTCCTTCATTTGAATTGCTTTTTCTCCTTCTTCTCTTACATCATCACTCTAAAATGAACTGAAATTGTTCAATAAGCTCATAAACAAACTACTCAGTTTGAACCTAAAGACCACTTCAAATTCTCTTCCCATTTATCAGGACCAAAATGGTCTAGATTTGCAGCAGTTTGGTGCATACCTACTTAGGGTTCTCAAGAAAAATTGTGTCAATTTTTCTGCACCCCTATGCAACCTCCAATTATTTTTTTAATCATTTTCCAACAGTATTGTCTTTTTCATGACAACATTCCACTTATAAATATTAACTAATTACTAAATCTTCTGTTTCCTGGTAACACATGAGGTCTTGTTGATTTCAGTGATAGGCTGAGGTGAAATCTGCTGAAATAATGGAACTTTGCAGTATTCCAAATGTGAATGCCAGTTGTAGCCACAGGTGTTGCATATATTTCTTAAGTTTTTCTTCAAAAATTAAATGTAAATTAGATATTTTCCCACCAATCTCTCTGCTGAAGTGCTACAATCAGCAGTTTAGAATTTCCATTGGTTTTCTCAAAAGAGCATATTAATAATTATTTCCTCACCTGCTGATAATTCTATAAATTATTCTAGAAAGTTCTGTCACTGTAAGCTTGTTTTTTAAAAATATATTTTAAAATATTTATATGTGTCATTCCACAACTATCTCTAGAACTATATAAATTCACACATTGTCATTCACATAACTAGAGTCTTAAAAAATTAAGTTAATATAGAATCCATTTTTCATTTATTATATTTGAGGACATCATTAAAGTTTATGGCTTTTAGAAATAAAAATATGTATGTGTTTAATAAATTAAAAATCCTAGAGATGCCAAATTAAAAATAAAATACTTTTTACCTCGTATACTAATTCCAAACATTCTTTTCTATTTACCACAGTTAAATAGTTACTATAGGCCTCTCCAGAAAAAAATAAAATGTAGATCCTAAATATTGATACTTGCATACATACACACATACACCTCTCTGAATATCCATGTATATCCATGTAATTATCTTCTTTAGCAAATTTTATGAAATGGCGCACTCACGTACATTGTTCTATTCCTTACTTTTTCGTATACTAACATTTTTTAGAGAGATTTCGTCTCAGCATACATACCACTTCTGTTCCATTATCTATACCCTTTTATGAATCATATCAGTGGGCTGCCTTACCCTTTGGCTTTAGGTTGGATTTGGCCAATAAGAGGCATGAGAGGAAATCAGAGGGAAAGCCCCCCCTGCCGGTGAGGTATTTAATCTCCCAGACCTCTCTGTGCTTGGTTACCTCAGGCTGGCTCTGCCTCTACACTGCAGGTCACGGCTCCTGACAGGTAACCCTTTGCCTCCAGCTGCCAATAATAAATTCCTTCCCTCATTCCTTCAGGTTTAAGGATGGTAATGACCACTGCTGTCAATAATCCCATGATCCTGCACTATTTCCACTATCTCCTGAAGTTCCCTTTTTACCTTGCCCATATCTTTGTAAAAGACCCTTGATTATTTCCAAAAATTGTTAATTTGAATAAGCTATTTGTTTTTTGTTGTAGTTGTATTTTACAAGGTAAGGATTTGGTTCTTATATGGATGCCCGTGGAGCCTCTAAGAGAGGTTTGAGTTTTAAATAGTGTCATTTTGGCAGCTGAATGGAGAAAAGATGACAGAGAGAAAGAGTTGGTAGCAGAGAGACCATCGAAGTTGATATTATAACAATCCAGATAAGAGATGATGGCAGCTTGCATGAAGTGGTCAAAGTAGATGTAGGGAAGGGGTTGAATACTAGATACATTTTTTAACAAATCTGATAGGATTTTCTGATGGATTGATTTTAGGATATGAGAGAAAGAGAGCCCCGCCCAAAACTTCAGAGCTTTGGGTCTGAGCAACTCGAAGAATGGAAGTGCCTTCACCAAAATAAAGACGAGTAGATTTTAGGAAATAAGAACTTGCATTTGGGAAAATTTTAATTTTTCAATATCAACTAGACAGTCCAATAGGAAAATAAAAATCTGGGGTTTCATGGAGTAAACATGGGAAAAATCAATACAGAGATGGCATTTACTGTAAGAGACTGGATAAAACTGATAACACTGTGTGTAAAAAGGGAAGGTGAGAGAACTAAGTCTTGGGACAATGATGTTTTGGGGCAAAGGTTGGAAGAAAAATAAACCCTGGGAAAGGACAAAAGCCAGGAGACAGTGGAGTAAGAGAATAATCGACAGATTTTGAGAAGCTACATAAAAAATTTGCTTCAAGAGAGAGAATGATGAATTTTGTCCAATGCTGCTTAGAAGGCAAGTTACTATTGACCAATGAATAGGGTTTCAAGGAACATTATGGGGCTTGACAAAAATATTGTGTGGCAAGACTTCATTACGGAATGGAAGAAGTAGAAATATAGACAGAAAATGTAGATTACTCTTTCAAGGGATTCTCATCAAGGTCAACAAGATCAAAAGGGAACAGAAAAAGGGGAAATTGGATAGTGTCCAAAGGAAGATATATACTTGGTGTTAGAAGAATGTGAAATTTTTCCTATGCATTTTTCTACTCTCTTTTTTAAATAAAAAGCAAGGTTTTCAACTGAAAGTAAAGAGGGGAAGGAGGGTTGAAGTTTTGCAGACACAGAAATATAATAGCCATCTCAGACAGAGGTCAGCAAACATTTGTCCCAAAGAGCCAGATATCAAATATGTTAGGCTTTGTGAAAGATAAAGTCTCTGTCACAGCTACAACTTCTGTGTTACATTGTAAAAGCAGCCACAGACAACACATAAACAAATAAGCATGACTGTGTCAATAAAATTTTATTTATAAAAGCAAGCAGAGATGTATTTGGCTCACAGAAGGGAGCTTGCTGACCCCTGATCTAGAAGAGTGAAAAAAAATGAATGGACAAGAGAAATGCAATAGAGTTTCCAGAAAGCTCTCAAGGCTGCTTTGAGGGTATAATCATAAATATAAAGTGGGACTAGCCAGGATGGAGCGGTTTTTCTTTAATCACATTCTAGGTGCTTGTGGGCAGAGGTACCCGTGCTAAAGAAAATGTTGAAAAAGACATGCCTTTTTTATCCTTAGTTTCTGCCAAGATGTGAGCTGCTCTAGTCACTTAACCTCCCTTCTCTTTTCCTTCCTTTCATCTTGTGCTTTCTTTTGTATGGTTGGGCATCCTCCGTTCAGCAGCCTGAGTGATTTTCTTAATCCCTCTCTCAGACCAGTAGTTGCCTGCGTTCTCCCCTTCAGGGTCTCCACTGTATTATGTGACATATTCCAAGCATGCCTCCCTAGGCCTTGCAGGAGCCGGATCCTCCCTCCTCTGTCTCATCTCGCAGCTCTTTATTCTCTTGTTATTACACTCCATGCATTCTGATCCTGTTTCTGTTTCTCGAATGTATCAAACCTTATTCTGTCCTCAGGCTCTTTCCTCTGCTTGGAATGCTCTTCTTCTGAACCTTACCTAAACTCCTGCTCATTTCTCAAGCTCTGTTTAAAACGCCCCGTCCTCTTGGAGGCTTTCCCGAGTCTTATGAATATTCCCCTCCCCACCTCCATACCTCCTCCTACCCACACAGCAACCCATTAATTTTTCCTCTAGGACTCTGCCCTTCCCCTTCACCGGGTTCTACATAATGATGCATTTATACCTGACGTCATTTGTTTAACGTCTAGATGGCTACTAAAGATGCACCTCATGAGGGCAGAGTCTACGTACAGTTTGTTCCACCAACACACATCCCGGCATAGCCCTTGATGTAGTAGATTTGTAATCAGGATTTACTGGTGAATGAATTAAGGAATTCTCTTAGATCTTCTGCATTTTTTGGTTGAGAGGTAAGCTAGGAGCCCCACTGCTGCTTTCTGTTACTCCTCGCATTGTTCTGCTCAGGCTGCCATGAAAGAATGCCACACCCTGGGTGAGTTAAACAACCAGAATTTGTTTTATCACAGTTCTGGAGGGTGGAAGTCCAAGATCAAGGTGCCAGCTGAGTTGGCTTCTGGTGAGGAATCTCCCCTCAGTAAGCAGACAGTATCTTCTTGCTGTGTCCTCACATGACCTTTCCTCTGCACAGGCTCACACGAAAGGAGAGCTCTGTGTCTCTTCCTCTTATTGTAAGGACACCAGTCCTATTGATAAGGGCTCCAACCACATGACCATATTTTATCTTTCCTTAAAGGCTCTATATCCAAATAGTGTCACACGGGGGCTTAGAGCTTCAACATATCAAGTTAGAGGGACACAATTCTGTCCTAATACTCCTCCGCTCTAAACTGGGTCAGGTTCTCTCTTATATGCTCCCACAGTGCTCTGCTACACACCATTACACACTAGTCTATTACACTCCGCATCTTACATGTCTGATTCCATGTCTCTCTTTGTGCTTGATACTTAAGTTCAGAAGAGCACAAGTTGTATCAGTTTTGCTCAACATTCTATCCCAGTTATGCATACTACCTGGCACATAGTAAACACCCCAAACTACTTTTTGAATAAATGAGTGTTTTCTGTATTCAGAGCTTTATCTTACAGAGAAATCCTAATATTTGTGCGTTCCAACTAATTACACTGTCTTATGGGAAATATAATCCTTTGAAGATTTTTCACTTGCTTTCTAGAGAGTCAATCTGAAGATAGAAAAACAAATTAAAAATTAAAATACAAAAGGGGGGGCTATAGTTTATGAGTCTTAACACATAGATACAAATGTGATGTGTGAAACTTGTCTGATATTGATTTGAACAAAACCATAAAACAGACAGTCTGGGGACAATAGAAAAAATGTAAACACAGACTGGATACTAGATGATATAAATGATTTTAATTTTGCTAGGTTCATGATAATGGCATCATGATGTTTTTAAGTCCTTACTTATTAGAGATAATGTATTTACTGGAAAATGACATGAGATATAATATCTTGGATTTCAAAAAATATTCCAGGAAAAGAAAGTAGAGAAGAGAAATAAAATGAGATTAGTAAAGTGTCAATATTTGTTGAAGCTGGGTGATGGAACATAAGGATTCATTTATACTATTCCCTCCCATTTTTATGCTTAAAATTTCTATAATAAAATTTTAAAAAGCAGATGAAATGGAAAGAAGTGCTGTGCACAAAGTTATTGATTTTTAAAAATTTTTCCATGCAAAATCAAACCTATAATCCTTTAGGGGGATTAATTCAGTTATAGTGATGGTGGAGTGTAATGGCAACTGGCCAAAAATTAACTTTGTTATTTTATTTGAACTCACCAAGTCACTGGCAAAACAACTTGTCGTCCCTGTCAATATTCAGTATCCTGGGGGACAAAATGGAAGAATATATGTCCCATAATAAAAATCACATCGTGAACTGAATACATAAAAAGGCAACTTGGAAATTTTTGAAAGTATCATCAAGAGTAAATATATAAAGTTTGAAAACTTATGGTGCTTCATATCGATGGTTGAAATAGCATGAAAGGTAGTAAAATCACCCCATTCACTCCTGAAGAGCAATCTATCTTGAAATCTGTCATGAAGTAGGGGCCTTGTTGAATTTAAGAATTAATTTTTCAAATGATTGAGGTAATTGCAGTAGTAATATTGAGATAAAAAGACTCCTCCTCATGATGTCATATTGAGTCACTTTATATTATTATTTATATTTTATAGATATGATGTAGAAATGCTGAGAAATGCACTGCCCACAGGGATCTCTTTCATTGTGCCATAAAGATAACTATTCAAAAATAAACTAGTAACCTGAAAGATGAATTAAAGGGAAAATAACTCTTACAAAGTGCCCACTTTTTGATATTAACTAATCAAGGGCAATATTCATTCTTTCATTTAACATACAAATAATTTATTTGCATTATAATCTATCAAGTAGAAATTATCCTAAAGATAAATTGAGAACCAGAGTATTTTAGGCAATTTTCCCCAGGTTGCACAGCTAATAAAAGAAGGGCTCTGATTAAAACCCAGATGTATATGACTCCAAACCTGTTTGCTTAACCACTTGTGTACATTATGTTGCTACATTTATGAAATATCCATTGAGCACTGGAGGAGTTATAAATACCCTGGTTTAAGGTTGCAACTTGAGATTTAAAAAACAGAAAGTTGATCTAGGATTACTGGTTTTTTGTGTAGGTGAAATGTCTCAGTCCTTTGGGGTACTATAACAAAAATACCATAGACTGACAACTTAAACAATAAACATTTATTTCTCACAGTTCTGGAGGCTGAGAAGTCCAGGATCAAGGCACCAGCAGATTCAGTATCTGGTGAGGACCTGTTTTCTGATTTGCAGATGGCTACCTTCTCACTGTGTCTTCACATGGCAGAAGGTGCTAGAGAGTCCTCTGGGGTTTCTTCTATAAGGGAGCTCACCCCATTCATGAGGGCTCCACCCTCATGACCTAATCATCTCCCAAATGCTGGTCTCCTAACACTGCCACACTGGACATTAGGATTTCATCATGAATTTAGGAAAAACACAAACATTCAGTTCATAACAGAGTCAGACCTCATAATGATCCACGGTCTGGCCCTTCATTGGAAGGTTCATGGAACTATTTTGTCAGGTCCACCAGAGTTAATTAGACTCAGGGATCTGACTGACTGCTTCACAACCACAGACTCAGTATCAACTGGTCCTAAGTTAGGAATTAACTAAAAGATTTCTGCCACATAATATTCCCCAACACCAGTTTACATAACTTTAAATAATGTGAGCAGGGACTCAACAAACAGCCAAATAACAGTTTCTTCAGGCTGTCTCACCACATGTACAGCACAGTTTCCAGACACTCCCCCCCAACTACCACCACACAGGCTATGCTTCCTGCAAGAGCTAAGGTCAAAGTGGGTGAGGACCACTTCAATATGGAAAACCATACCCCCTCTGGTCCCTGTCTAGCATTTGCATTATACTTGTCACAAGATCCCTTTAAGAGTACTTGGGATCTTTAATGAAAGGATATCTAACTATTTAGAAGAAAGATATTGCCACAGTCTCTGGACGATTTCCAAGGTTGTATTTATACTGAGCTTCATCTTTCCAGAATGATCAAAACACTCTCCAGTCTTTGTTCCAATTTTATAATAAATTGTGCACATTCTTCTAAAATTTTGGATATCACATGAATAAAGAAATGCATGTATGAAGGTGTATGTGTTATATATATATATATATTTATATATGTTGGAAAATGTTTGTCTTGCTGTAACGTAAACTATGAACCTTAGCTGATAATCATGTGTCAATATAGGTTCATTGATTGTAACAAATGGTGTGCGATGTCCATAGCAGGGAAAGTTGTGGGTGTGTGGAAATAGGAAATACATGGAATTCTCTGTACTTTCCACACAATTTTGCTGTGAACTTAAAACTACTCTAAAAAAAATTAAGCTTATTAATTTAAAAAATTCTTTCAATGGATTTTATCCTTAAAACACAAGTAATTAATTGTTAATATCATTAATTTTTTTTTTCTTTTTTCCCTGTATTTACTGAACTATTTATGTATGTATCTGGTCATAACAGTAAATTAAAATGGAGTTTAAGGCATTTCACCAAATATTTCTCATCTTTTAAAAAGTGAACATTAAAATTCATTTTTTTTAAGGTAAACTAAGCTATATGTAAATTATACATCTTTCTCATAGGAAAATATTAATTCCTAATCTTGTGTTGGTGACTTTTTGTTTCAGAGATAAATACAAATGTATCATTCTTTCCAGCATAAAGAAACCACTAAAGGAAATGCTTTCACACTCTTTTCAGCTTTCCTATTGTCTCCATAGATTCTATCCAGATGAACTTGTGTAATTCAGAGCAAACCAATTATTTCAGTCTTTTCGTATGCTTATATTTTAGAATCAGATCAGTGAACTGAACTGATTAATGGGGAGGTTCAAAAAGAGATCAAAGTTTTTAACAGATTTTCCAGTGAAGAAAATTACCAGTAGGCTAGACCAAAAGGCTAGACTGAATCTAATTATATGAAAAAAATCAAATACAACTGCAGTCAGTTTAAATAATAACACATCTATTAAGCTGTAATGCACAGAATACAGTTCTATTTTAGGCTCCTTGAGGATTATTTAGAGAAATTAAAATCTTATTTAAACCATTTTGTGCTCAAAAGTACAATGCTTAAAAGAAATATGAACATTATTGAAAGTTTTAAAACATAGAAATTTGAAATGGGTGCACCTAAGATTTGCCCCTCCCCAATTCCAAAATTGACTATTTTCATAAACATTGGTTCATTTACTTTTCTGAATTAATGAACTGAATGTCCCTTTGCCATAACCCCTTACCCCCAGTGGGAATTATTAACCTGGGGGAAGGGGGTGGGGGGAGTTGGTGGCCAGGAAGGGAATAGAAGTAAAGTACTTGATTAATTTCTTCTCAGGCCCTTCTTCCCATTTCCACAGTAGAAGAAGGCAAGAATTATGACTTTGTGTCTAAGCAGAACTAAGTTTCGAATAAGTTACATCTCTTGTGATTCTCAGAGCAATATTGGAGACTACAAAGGATGTGAGTCAGTGTGGAGATGCCTGGTGCTGTGTTCAAGTTCTAAAATCTTTGAATATTAGTGAACCCCACAAAAAGAATCCCAGAAGATCTGATGTATAGATTTTTGAGTTATCTCTTAGATTGAAAAGAATATATGTTGTGTACTCATATCTCTTCTGGGTCAAATAACAATTTGATTCCTATTATCCCTGTCCCCACAGAAAACCAGCATCAGAACCAGTGCTGTCTATGAAATGAACAATTTTATAAATTTTCAGTAAATATTTAATATCACAGGTAAGATACCTTATTTTTCATACATCTTTTAAGACATTGATTATGCACCTCATATACTTGAATATTATGATTATTATTCTTTATCCATTTAAAGCGACATTCTTAGGAGTGAGCACAGGAACTTCCTAAATTATTTTCCTTATCAACACAGCCAGCTCCAGCGTGTTTTCCAATATCACAGTAATTTAACAGCTGAGCTGGCAGCAAGACATGGGCCAGAGCTGCAAGGAAAGTGAGAGCCACAGTCTTTTTAGCGAAAGCTAAAATGTGCTTTTGCATCTCACAATGGTTTTGCAGCTGCCATTCATCTAATCCCAGCAGAATGCCTGTGCCCAATTCAGCTATTTTCTATTTTTGTACATAATCTGGTACCTTTTAACAAAATAAACGGGACTTTCTAATAAGGAGCCAACAATTTAATCTTTCTTTAATGGCTCACCCTACACCTGTGTGTGTTCATCAGAGCTAGACAAAGCTCTTCTGTAGCTTAAGTAATAATCATTGTCTTAACAAGTATGAAACAAGTATAATCATGGAGAATGCAAACCAAGCAGGGATCTTAGGTTGTCAAGACATTCCTTTTCACACATAGCCAGTGTAACCTTGTTTGGTTGACTTTTAAAATTGATTTATACAATGGAAAAGCCACAAAACTGTTATTTTCTAATATTGGTATGTTGTTCACAATACATTGCTAAAAGAGATGCTGAAAACAAAGTTAAGTGGGAAGACACTGGATGTGGCTAACTCTTGATACATTAAGTTACTTCCAAATAGAAAACAGTTCAGAATATCTCAAAACACAGTAGCTCCAAATAGTCTACAGAGCTATGCCAATTCCAATAAAAAAGAATGAATATTCACCTGCAAATGTACACATTCATTCTGTACTAAAATATTTTTGGTTAGACATTAGACACACTCCTGAAGAGTGTATTAGCTGTCAGATCATATAGGCCTTATAAAAAGGCTACATCATTGGACTTTATATGTTCTTTTAGTTATCTATTGCTGCATAGCCAGTTATCTCAAAACTTAGTGCTTAAAACAGAAAACATTTAGAGTTGATTCTCACTATTTACAGTAGTTATATTTTATAAAGTCACTGCAAACACAGAAGTAGTGAATACTGAACATTGCTCCTGGGGAAACACAGGCTTAGGCTTCTGCAAGCCTCTGGCCACAAACTTTTTATCAACCAATCGATACATAAATTTGTTTTATGTGTATTACTCGTTAAAAACAACTCGTTTAATATATATTGTTGATTCATTAATACTGAACTCGTGGCCAACAGCTCTGTAATTCATGCCTGAGAGAAGTTTGTCTAACACATATATTTTCTCCAAAAGGCACATCACAGCCTTCTTGTACTTAGGAACACTAGACACACTTCAGCACTTTGCTTGGGGCCATTGTAAACAACGAAATAACCATCAAAATACACCAAAATTCGAAAAACACAGCACCAAATAGACAATGAAAAGGACACTTGTTTACAGTAGGAGACCTTATAGAAGATGGCAGAGATCGCCTTGCTTGATCTTAACTGGGAAGAGGCACAATCATTGTGCCACTCAGATTTTTCACTGCTCTGCACATGGCGGTGAATGACTGTAAAAATGCCATGATGTTGATTTTGTGGTTATGAACATATTTTAGCAAGTAGGCGAATTTGCATATAGAGAATCTGTGAATAATGAAGACAGATTGTATTTTTGCAGTCTCTGAGGGACAGGAATCTGAGAATGGCTTAGCTAGCTCTTACTCATTCCTCAGAATTGAATTTATATGACATTTCCTCCTAGAACCCTGTCCTAGATAAGACTGAGTTAAGTCATCTCTCTCTGTCTCTTGTGCCCACTTTTATCATATCATTTGTTAAACTAAGCCATCAGGTCATGGTAACACGTCTTTCTCAATACCCAATTGCAAGCTCCTTCAGGGCAAGAACGGTGTCTTACACCTCATTATATTTCCAGCACCTTCCACAAGAGTTGGCTTAATAGGGCTCTCAATAATTCTTGAATAGCTCAATAAATTAAAATCTACTTTTAAGTAATGGGGTAGGTAATGTCAACATGGAAATACTGAAGTACCTCCCAGTGTATTGTGTATTTAATTTTTAGTTATCAATGAAATGAACACATTTGCTTATTTAAATACTAGCTCTGAGGACTACTTTGCATCAAGGAATTTACAAATATTGTACAAGTATTAACGGAATGAGATAGCTGGAAAAAAAAAGCTGGTAAAATAACAAATGAATCATTATTAACTTTAAATCAGTCAAATCTTGGACTGCTGAAAAATTTGTCCAGGTTATTGTCAAGGACTGTGAGAGCTTTCCCTCCCTGCAAGCTAAAATGTTAGCCTGCCGTAGTTTCATGAAAGGAGAACACAACGACAACAGGAATAAAAAGGAAGAAATCATTAGAGACACTGTAACCATTAAAATGACTATAAGTGAATATTTTGAACAACTTTATGCCAATAAATTTGACAATTTCATCAGACACATACACACAAAAAAATAGACAGTACAAAATACCGATAACTGTAAAGGAAATTAATATCATGTTTTTCCCACAAAGAACCGTGGACTCAGATAGCTTCACTGTTGAATTCTACCAAGTGTTTATGGAAGAAATAATACCTATTATACACAAACTTTCAGAAATTAGTGGAAGAGAGAACACTTCCCAATACATTTTATAAAACCAGAATAACTTTGTGGTGAAATATTACAAGAAAATAATCAGACCAATATTTCTCACAAACACAGATGCAAAAATTCATAACAAAATATTAATGAATTCAATCAATCCATGTATAAAAAGGATAATATGTTATGGCGAAGGTAATTTAGCTCAGAAATTTAGTCTAGTGTTTCATTCAAAAATCAATGTAACTCAATACATTAACAGAATAAAAGAGAAAGCCATACGACTTTCTTAGGAGAACAAAAAAAAAAAAAAAAAAAAAGGCAAAATTCAACACCCATTCATGGTTTTAAAAAAACAACACATCAAACTAAGAATAGAAAGAAACTTCCCCTTAATCCAAGAAGGGGAATTTAAGAAAAGTCTAATGCTGACATTGCACTTAATAAAATACTGAGCCCTTTTCTCCTGAGATAGGAAAAAAGGTCAAGATATTCACTTTTACCACTTCTGATTAGCACTGTATTGAATGTCCAAGCCAGTGCAATAAAGTAAAAATATTTAAAAATAAATTAAAAACCTAAAATCTGGGAATAAGTAAAACTGTCCTTATGTGAAAATGCCATGATTATGTATAAAACTCTATGTAGTCTACAAAACAATGGCTAAAATTAATAAGTGAATTGATCAGGATCACAGGATTCAAAATAAATATATAAAAACGATTTGTATTTTTATCTACTAGCAATGAACAATACCTTTAAAGGTAACATTTCAAAGTACTTTATTAAATCCAATGAAATATATGCACAACCTGTATATTGAAAAATCGAATACATTGCCCAAAGGAATTAATGAAGACCCAAAGGGATAGATTTACCATTTTATGTATTGGAAGGTTCAATATTTTTAAGATGTTCCTTCTCTAATTTGCCCCATGGATTCAACACAATCCCTAACAAAATCCTAAAAGGATTTCTAGTAGAAATTGGTGAGAAAATTCCAAAATTCTTATGGAAATGCAAAGAACCTAGAAAATATCTTGAAAAAAAATAGAGTTGAAGAAATTACATGAACTGATTTCAAAATTTACATAACTAAGTGTGATTTTGGTGTAAGATAGAGAGATACATGAACAGAATAGAGTCCAGAAACAGACTCACATATCTAGCCATTTGGTAAATAAATTGAGAAAGAAGAGGGTTTTTTGACAAATGTTGATTAAACAACTAAATATTTATATGAAATATGAAAGTAGACCCCAATTTCAAACAATACACAAAGATTAATTTGAGATAAGTCATGGGCCTAAATTGAAAATTCAGAACCGTAAAACTTCTAAAAGGATCCAAACTGTAATATTCTAATAACCTTAGAGTAAGCAAAGATTTCTTGGTAAGGACAAAAACAAAAAGACAAAACCACTCAACTTTTAGCAGAAGTGAAATGGATTAATTGGAAATTTTCTGCCCATGAAAAGATTTCCCTTAAAAATGAAGAGATAAACCAAATTCACGGAGAAATATTCATGACATTTATATGACAAAAATACATATTCAGGTTATACAAAAACTCCTACAATAAACAATGAAATTATGAATAGTCTAATTTTTTAATGGATAAATTATTACAACAGGCAATTTCCAAAAAACGATATTCAAGTGATATTCAAAAATTCAATATTCAAGATATTCAAAAGATAAGCACATGAAAAGGCACCCAAAATCATTTGCGATCAGGGACATAAAAATTAAAATGAAAACCACAGGGGTGGGAGGCTCCGCGTGGCGGGCGACACGTTCCGGGCGCCGGAGAGCGAGGGAGGCCGGGCCGGCGCCAGGGCCATGAAGCCCCCGGGAGCAGAGCCGAGCGATCGTCCAGAAGCAGCCGCACCTCCACGCAGGCCTTAACACGATGGCATCTAATATTTTTGGACCCACTGAAGAACCTCAGAACATACCCAAAAGGACCAAGCCCCCTGGGTGGAAAGGAAGTGGTATATTTGACGAATCCACGCCTGTGCAGACTCGACAGCGTCTGAACCCCCCTGGTGGGAAGACCAGTGACATTTTTGGCTCCCCAGTCGCTGCTGCTTCACCCATGGCACACCCAGCAAACTCAAGGACCACGTGCTCCTGTGTGAGGGAGAGGACACACCGGACCTTAGAGCCGCAGCCAGCGCCTCCCCCAGACAAGAGCCGGGGCGCCTGGTGGCCCGGGAGGAGCAGCCCGTGCCCAGCAGCCGGCACCTGGCATCGGCATCCATGAGCCCAGGCTGAGCCTGAGGCCTCGCTCCCACAACAAAGTCCTGAACCCGCCTGGAGGCAAGTCCAGCGTCTCCTTCTACTGAGACGCTGCTGCGTCCCCCAGAGCCAGACAGGAAACTCGAGAGATAGCATATCAAAGTTGTAGTTTCTTTAGCCCGAAGGAGCAGGGTGGGGAGAGGGTCTGTTGGGTGGACCCCTGCAGCTGCTGCTCCGACTTCACTGCCGTCACGAGAAGCCGGAGACCTCGCCTCCCGGAAACCAAGGGAGGAAACGTGATGCCTGGTGTGGGAGGAGCTCTCGGGTGGGAGGGCGGGGAGGCGGTGCCAGGCCAGGCGCGCCTGAGGAGTGGGCTCTTCGCATCCTTGGTGTGTTGGCTAGCTGGGTATCTAGGAATCACTAACACAGTAGCAGAGTTTAAAGCCTTTGAGAGAAAACCAAAAACCACATGTCCGTTGCTGTGGGATAGAAGAGCAAGACACACTGAAACCCTGGCGGGGTGGGGAGGCGGGTATCTGGATAGAGCCCTGAGGTCCTGACGCCGTTTACCCTTCATGGACACGGTCTCCATTCCTGCGACTTCGGCCGCAGTGTTTTTCGCTTCAGTTCCACAGATTTTCTTGAAACATCTTCATTGCTTTTCCTCAGCAGCTGTCAACAAAAAACCAAAATGTTGTTCTCGGTCTTACGCTTTATGGAAAGATTTTGCCCCCTGATCTCCCGAGGTCCCCCGCTTCGGCCCGCTCAGTCCTTGGCCAGATCTTATGTAGAAATCTCTCCCTTTAATCCAGGAGAGACTAGTTTGGAGCTCTTTACAGGCAGTTTTGCTTGTGAATTGTTCCTTTTTTCCTCATCAGCCTTAAGTCCAGTCCTTTGTTCCTCACTAGTGATGTAGACAGTTCCCTTCACCAGCGACATTTCCTTTCTGCAAGGCCACTAACTTCTACAGGACTTTAAAACTACCCAGATATATCCAGGTAATGGGACTGTTTAACTCCTTCATGTGTCTTCCTTTATATTCCTGCTGACAGTGGGAA
>NW_006786333.1:121830-133750 GCF_000442215.2 Lipotes vexillifer
CTGCTGACAGTGGGAAGAAGAGATGCTTGAGAACCTTGGGTTCTTAGGTTTGGATTCTGTCATAATAGCTCAAGAGCTGTTCTCAAGTACCAGCTTTACATCAGTAACTGTTGACTCTGGTCTGTTTCTGATACCTTTCTAGAAAAAAGTCTGTTGCTCCGGTACACCAAAGAGGAAGGAAAGTTTTCTTAGGCCACCCTTTATAAAGCTTTGCAGAACCTCTGGACCATATTCACAGTTTCCAGACGAGCCTTAGAGACCTTAGGCTAAGACATTAAATAGTTTGACAGTAAAGTTTCAACCGGCCCATTCCATGGTATTTGCCAGCAAAGATAATGGGCTGGCAAGAATCGTGCTGCTGTAATCTGTCAGGCAAAAGTTTCTCCCATCGAGACTCTATAGGGCTATGGTCTCGGTTCCTGTACTGCAGTCATGTGGGACCAACAGTTTGGGTTGGAGCTACCGGTACGAGTGTCTACAAAGCTAATGCAGGTGCTAAAAATGTCTTCATCATTGTTAAAGTGCAGTCGCACTCCTAGTGGCCTGGACGCTCACGTGCCTGCAGGAGCTCCCTGCCAAACTGCACATCCTCCACCAGCGCTGGGGGGTTCGCACGGTGCTTTGCCAAGCAAAGACACTTTGCCTTTCTGTCCCCGTGCTGATTATGGAACCGAGAAATACTGACTCCATGTGACTCTATCAAGTGCTTCCTATCTCTTCCATCCTTCAAATGGTCATTTATAGGAACGTTGTCTGGAATTCAGAGCATTTTTTTCCACATTAAAAAATGTCATACATGGTGGTTAGCTTTTATGCTCAAACAAACTAACTTAGTTAGTTAAACAAACTAACTTGTTTAACATACAGTAAGATGCTCCAAAGGTAGAAATGAACTGCTATTTCTAACTTTTTTTTTTTTAATGTACAAGAAAATGATTTGTGAATTCCAAATTGGATCGCCAAGAAGACCCTGACGTGCTGCTGGCCCTCAGGCCTGCAGTCTCACTGTCAGTTACATGAGGGGAAGAGCTTTCTAGATCTGTCCCCTGGCAGGGACTTCTGGGGCAGAACTGGGGATAGAGGCCTGGGGGAAGGAGGAAAACAACCAGAGCAGAGCCTCTGGGCAGCAGTGACCACATCGCCTTACTTTTGTCCCCATCTTCCGTCTTCCTTTCCCTCCTTGGGGCCGTGGGCATGGCTTTAGAGCGCTCCGGGCAGCCTGGTCCCCGGGAGGAAGAGCAGAAAAGTTTTTGCTCCTTTGAACCTGATGGCGGAGGCCATTTGCATTTGGAAAATGCTCTGTACATTAGGGACTGCCTGTATTTGGAAGCTTCATTAACTCTTGGCATCCAAGCTGCGTTAAGATATTACTCATCTGTATTTTTATTAAGCATTAAAATTTTTTTATGTGCAATTGGTGCCAACTTTTTGTAAGGCTGTATCAAAAACAACAAACCAGTGCTCACATGGCAATGTAACTTTGAGAAGAGCATTCTGTTATTTTTACAAGGCAGGAGTGGGTGTAGCCATTGAATTAAACTTAGCAGTCACATACTCTTTGCCTGTTGGTCGTGTGCAGTGTGTGTGCATGCGGGTGGGCAGGCAGGCAGGCGGGCAGACGTGTTTCCTCCACATCTATTCTCCAGAGTGCCTGAACTCTGCTCCTTCCCTTACAGATTTTCATTGGTTGAAGGGGTTTGCCTTTTTTTTTTTTTTTTAACCAGAAGATGCCCAAATTAATATTCTCAAAGTTTATGGATTTAAGGTTTTTTTCATTTGAAAACCAAAGACTTAGCTTCAAACAGAATGGACAGGAATGTGGCAGTGTTCTTTTTAGTTTCCACAAATTGAAGGTAATGCTTCTTTTTTCTCTTAACACCACTCGTTTTCCTGAAGAACTTGCCTCTGAGTTGACTTTGAAACTGCCATGAAAGCCTGGCAGTGAGTAGATGAAGTGCTGAGCTATTAGAATCGATCTGCCTGTAGATTCAGGTCCTGTAGAGAAAGCATAGATTGTTCTTCCTTCTTATATATTAGCTATTTTCATATGTCCTACAAGCAAACTTAATATCCTTATGTGTATTAAGTGGACTCAGGATGACGGAGCTTCTCAGACTGCCTGCCCGGAGAGCTCCACTAGAGGAAGCTTCCTTCTAGAAGCCTGCTGCATCAGGACCCCAACTAACTGGACAGCACTTCAGAAAGAAACCCAACATGGGGGACCTGACACTCTCTTCACTTGTTCACCTGAGAGCATGTTCCTGGAACAAGGCTAGCCACTGGCACCAGTACATCACCTATTTGTAGCAGCTGCTCCAGCCGCAGGCAAGCACTGAGGTTTTGGAGTGTCACAGCCTGTTTGTCTCCAGAGGCCAGGCAGTGGCTGAGTCAGAGGTGCAAGGTGGGCTCCCGTGCGTTATGGTGAAGAAGTGGAAGACATCTAAGGGTTCCCTCTTCAGGTCCTGTGCCTTGTCCAGAAATACACTGACTCTTTGGATGGAGCATAACTTGTTCTAACATCTTTGTGAGTTGAACCCTGCAAGGATGTCTACACCTCCTCCTATGTTATCCCATTCATTTCTTCTTAACTCGTTATATTCTTAATCCTTAGCATTCTTGGAGCTCATGCATGAAATATTCCAGTTCTGTGTGTGACTACAAAGTGCTATCTGAATTTCAACTTAGGAAGAAATGAGAGGGACATTACAGGGACCTAGGTGACGTTTTAGCAGGCATTTGGGGTGGATACTTTGAAATTAAAGTATTGACAAAACTTTTGAAACCTGTGTGCCCAACTTACGTTTTAGGGTCTTGTAATGAGAAAAAGAAAAAGTTGAATAGCAAATTATCTTTACAAATTGGAAAGGAAGCAAGTTCTAATTCAGTTAGCTTGAGCTCTCAATAGTGTACTAGTATTCTTCAGTAAGCATCAAGAATTATCCAGCATATCATTTTGTTAAAACTCCTTTTTCTTTAACCAGCTTCAAGTAACAAATCTGCCCAAGCATGTTAGTGATAAAAACTAATACAGTTGATGCCAAGTCAAGAAAAAAAAAAAAAAGAAAGAAAACCACAAAAAGATACCTTTTCACATCTACTAGAGTGACAAATAAACAAACGAACTACACTAAATATAGTATGGAATGTGGAACAATTGAAACTCTCATATACTGCTGCTGAGAGTATAAAATGAAAACCACTTTGGAGAATCGTTTGCCAGTTTCTTATTAAAATTTAACAGACATCTACTCTACAACCCATCAATTCCACTCTTTGGTATTTACACAAATGAAGTGAAAATATATATCTGCAATAAAGATTTATAAGTATATTCATAGCAGTTTTATTCATAATTGCCAAAACCAGGAAACAACCCAAAAGTCTATCTACAGGAGAATGGACAGATTGGGATAGTTTCATACAATGGAATACTAGTCAGCAATGTAAAAGAATAAACTACCAATACACATAGCATTCTCAAAATTATTTGGCTAAAATGAAAAACCCAGACAAAGAAGAATACATTCTGTATGAGTCCATCAGTATGCAATCTGAGGATTCATAAAACTATTCTACAATGACAGAAGTCAGAAAATCATTGCTTAGGGAAGGGGAGTTGAATCAACTGGAAAAAGACATGAGGGAACTTTCTGAGGTGAAGAAAATGTCCCAGGTATTATTTTGTGCTGTGAATGCACCAGTGAATAAAATAATCAAAGCATGTCAAATTGAATACTTAAGATTTGTGCATGTTATTGTATGCCAATTATGCATCAGTTTAAAAAGCACTGAATTTACTTTATTCTTGAACCTGATTTTACTCCATTTATAGCTTTCTTTCTTAGTAAATGACAGCACAGACAGTTGTTTCAGACAAAACCTAGGAATTCTCTTTGAATCTGCCCTTTATAACCCTATTTCCTATCATCGAATTTTCCTGAATCTGTCTTATAAATTATCATCATGGTGCATTTGGACTAGTAGCCTCCTAACTGGTCCCTCTGCCCCACTTTGCCTTGCAATCTATTCATCACAGTTTGTGTAGTATATTTTTATAAAAACAAATGTATGGAAGCTTTTAAGGTTTTCATATTGATCTTATGAAAAGTAACAAAATATTTAATATTACTAATATTTTCTACAAAGTCATACATAGCTAAAGACTAAATTTGTGTCATAAGTATTTGATCCCCATTTCAAGAAAATGAAATAGAAAACAGACCACAAAAACAACAGTATCAGTAATAACTGATTCACCTACTAGAAACTTGAGGACATTTGGCAAGATGTGCTTAAAAAAATGCAATCAGCACTGTGTACTAAAGGCATAAAGAATATGTCTATTTTTCAGAATGTACTGAAGGTAAGAAGTAATTTTCTAGTAATAGCCAAATACATCTCAGTCATTCAGGGTTTGGAGGGAGGCTTACTTCTTTTTCTCACTTACGCTTTAATGTAAATCTTTGTGAAAAGTGAAGCGTAGGAAGGAAGAAGGTTGGCTTGAGATGAGTTGTTGTATTTCATGTCGTGGCCAAAAGAAAGTAGTAAATCAGGAGACACTGGGGTGCAGTGGATACTACTAGCAACGTGGTGATTCAGTGGATTCATGTGCAAACCCTGGAGAGTTTAACATGTAATGTGTACAAAAGTATATTAGTTGACACAATCTCACTTTGGCAGGCATATAGCCTATAATATAACCTATAATAACCATGCATCTCTACTGGTCCAGAATAATAAATATTTTGAAGGGTAGATCACAATAAATCAACAGATGTCTCTTGGCGCTAAGTTCCTGCCTAACTTCTTTCTTCTTATAATATATTCAAATGTGTTATTAGAGACATTATGATTATCACTAAAAGTATACTTCAAAGGGTTTTGGGACAAAAAGTGAGGAAATATGAACATACATATTTTTTTCAGAAAAGCTGTAATGTAAGTGAATATTACATTTTTGCTCAAATGTGAGGTTCTATTTCAAACTGAAGAAACAGTCGGTCAGAATTCATCAATTGCACTGCACTGTGGAAGCATATTTCAGTAATAGAATGTAAATATGTCTTATATTTGCACTAAAGATGGTTTCATGAAGCTAGGGACAATTTCTATATAAGGTACAAGTGTATAAGTATAAGCAAATTATCATTCAAATTGAATAAATCATTCTCTAATTTGTAATAAAATGTGTATACAAGCTGTCAAATTTTTATAACAGAGTTGAACTCCATGGTCTGTTATGGACTTAATGTTTGTACCCTCTAAAATACATGTGTTGAAACACTAACTCCCAATTTGACTGTATTTGGAGATGGGGCCTCTAAGAACATAATTAAGTTTAAATGAAGACATAAGGGTGAGGTCTTGATCCCACAGGATTGGTGTCCTTATAAGACGAGACATCAGAGCTCTCGCTCTCTTCCCACTCTCCTTGCACACCAGTGAAAGGCCTTTTGAGGAAATAACGAGAAGAGAGCTGTCTACAAGCCAGGCGGGGAGTCCTCACCAGAAACTGAGTTTGCTGGCACCTTGATCTTGGACTTCCCAGCTTCTAGATGGTGAGAAAATAAATGTCTCCTGTTTAAACCAACCAGTCTGTGGTATTTTGTTATAGCAGCCCTAACTGACTAATACATGGACCTCAATTTCAAGCTGCCACAGCATTAGCTATGCAAAAGAGGAGGCTTCCCTAAGAAAATCATAAGAAATTGTTTAGTGATGTAGGTCTTTTAAAAGTATTTATTTATTGTTTATATTTAGTCAAGGTAATTTTGAATATAGATACTTCCTTAAAAGATTTTCAAATGATTGCGATTGAACATGAAAAATATCACTTCAATTAGATGCCTGCATATGTAGTCTTATCTTCCTAAATGTAATAGCTGGAATGCATCATTTCATTAGTCAACATGTTTTCCATTGGTAAATATTTTCCCTTCATCATGCATAACTCTTTGGTGCTAATGAAAGCTAAGGGACTGGCATGAACAGCTGAAAAAATATCTAAGCTATAGTTAAAGACCAATTTATTTTTTATAAGAAGGCACTGCTTTCTGGAAATACCCAGGAGAAATATTGATAATTGATCATTGCTTATATACAAATCTGAAAATGCCTTGCAATTATGAAATAGTTTTCCACAAGAAACTCAGAGAACTACACAAAATATATCTAACTTGGATAACAAGAAACTTTTTAAATTTAAAGCACCTCTTGGACACTTACAGTAGAGGTATTTTGATTTGAATTGAACTGAGTTCATTTGAATTAAGTTGAATATTTTATTTCTTCCTATAAAAATATAAGATACAGTGAGAAGATACTTACCAAATATGGTAATTATGTATTTTTTTATTTCATGAAATTTATTTCATACAATAAATACCCCCTATAAGCAAAATATTTAGTTTTTATCCTGAAAACTAAAGCATATTCACCTTAAGAAGTACACAAGAGAAGATTATAAGGACAGAGATCTATTGCAAGTAATGGAATTTGCCATCATTTCCTTCCATTTCTGCCTGCTTTCGTAATGTAACCCAGCCACTGTGAGACTGCAACTATTTCTTACACAAGAGGAGTCTCTAGATGCTTTTGTGATATTAAACGATAAATCGTAAAAGACCTGCTTGTGTATCATACAAATATAAAATGAACACATGTCAAAGAATTTATTTAACTGAGGTAACTGGCATGATATTACAACCAGTCCAAAGGAGAAACCAAAGAACTGCAAATTTATATGGAATAAATAAGTGTTGAAATAAATGTGCAAATGACTCAAAACTGGCTTTTTCCAGGGGGGGTACTTGAGGAGTGAGTCAATTAAATTGCCACCTGACACAATTCATTAACTTATTTGCATGTTTATTGACAAGAATTCTTTCTCATTGCTAACAGTTATCTACAACTTGCAGGGTTCTAAATTAGCTCAAAGGCAAAAAAAAAAAAAAAAAAAGCTAGAATTAGTAACCCAGAAAGTATGATAGTCTAAACAATGCAAAGGTTTCCGTTGCAGACACCTAGTTATTTGTTGTTGTTACTGTTTATTTCAAATTTCTTAATATGGGTCTTCCCTTGCTATTTAGCTAAGGTTATTCTGGAGATATCAAGTCTACGTGCCAGGAATTACAGGAGTAATCAAAGCAGCCTTGCAGCCTAGTCCATGTTTGGCCTGTTAGGATGATAAATTCAACCTTAGAATTTTCCTTTCCTTAGAGTTTTAGCTAAGGTCCATTGTCCTCATATTACTAAGTCATCAGAGACATGACTACTGTCCAGGAGGACAGACTAATCGAACTCATGTCTAGACAGTGTAGGAAAAACTTTGTGCTTCAAAGGAAAACTGTACATTTTCTATAAGACATCCTTCTGGGTTGTCTGATTCTGACTCTGTGGAAGCTATTGTACAAAAATAATTCTTTTCTATCAACATACAAATAAATTCTGTGAAGAGACAAACTTCTCCTGTTGTGGAAAAGCCAATTTTGCTTCCACTTGTCTATTCATTCCAACATTCCATAATTCTATATATATTTGTGTTTCTTTAACTTCTTTGAGCAGGTTGTAACATCTTAGCTTCCTCATTAATGAGTTAAATAAAATCTTTAATATGTACTCATTCTTGCATCTGTATAAGAATCAAGATTTTCCTTTCCTTTGAAAATTATTCTTTAACGACAGTGGCAAAAATGTATAGCATGACAGCCAACTGAAAACTATGCCTTAATTATAGCCAAATATATCATATTGTATCCATTTCTATTAAGTCTAATAAATCAGCACTCTCTTTAAAGACAGGAGAGTTGAGTTGGACACTGTCCACGGAGTTGACATAAGCCTCTTCTTTGAAATCATACAAATATCATAAGACAAATATATTTCTCAATAACTTTTTGAGACTTATAAATTATGTACTTCACCCAATGTAATGAGGAAACTAACTCTACTCAAATTAACTCCGTAGATTGGGAGAAATAAGTTTGCATTCGAACTATAAGGAAAGAAGAACAATAACATATACCAAAAGAAAAAGTTCACTATCTTAGAAACTGGTTTGTAAAGTAAAAACTCAGAAGAAGAAATAATGATGCAATAATAAATTAGTTACCTATTATTAAAAATACCAATGATCATATATAATAATAAAGACTTTTAAAATAGGGCATCTGTATCAGTGCAGGTTTTATGCACAGACAGTGGAATGTTGACTGCTTGATGGAATTAAATGACTGCTACTTGGTTTCCCAAATCCAGAGAATTCCCCCACTATTGACTAAAATACTATCATTATTTAATTTTTTCTTCTTTTAGTTAGCCTTCTCCTTAGGACTTTAAAAAAATCTATAATTCTGAAAAGAATGGCACAACAAGTCACACATCACTATGAATGTATTTATAAGATCTTTTTCCTCCACTAACTACAGATACTGGAATAATGTTGATAACATTAGACCCCAGTGGTGAAGGTGAGAGAGGAGAGAATGTTTGTAGGGGACTTTAAGAGAGATTAAGGTGTCTGAGTCAGAAACAAATGTAAATTTAAAAGTTCAATACATCAATAACAGCCAAATTTGATCAATTTGTAAGTCTGTATTTATTATTTACTTGTCCTGTCAAATGAAAGCTCTTTTCTTCATATCATGCATATTCACAATGTTAAAGAAAATTAGAACTGGATAATAATTAAGAAGCAAAACCAGATTTCATTTAAGAACTGTTGCAATAGGGGAAAAGAGATCTCAGTATAGAACTGGGCTCAATTCCAAATACAGCATGGAAAAAAATGGGAATTTTTAGCCCAGGAGTAGATTGGAGGTCAGGGGATGGAAAATTACTAGGAGGAAACTCAAGGATAAGGGGGGACTCTGGCTAGATCTACTTGATAGGATTCTTGTCGAGGTCAGACCTGGGGGATCAGATACTAAGGAAGAGGAATAAGGAATTTGACCAGATATGGAGAGTGATCAGATATCAAGGACAGACATTGAAGATGGAGGCCTAGAGAGGGATTAGAAGAACATGACTACAGTTATGTCAAGAACAAAGTCTATGTCAACAATGATGCATCCAATACTCCTCTTTAAATGCAACCCAGTGAATTATAATTGGGTGAAGAGAAAGGAGTTTGCATGGGTGGGATTTTCTCCAAATGGAACTTCTACATGCTTATAAATGAATAAATTTAAATAAATAATTCATATAGTAGACAAATGGAGAGAAGAATCTAAAAGCATATGAGACAACCAAGGTCTTTCCATAAAACTTCAACAGAAGAGCCGCTCACTCTAAGATGCATAAGTCTGTATCTGTCACATAATCTCTCTAGAGAATAGTTATTAAAATTTTGGAATATGATACTGGCAAATTCTACTTCTACTGCCAATCCTGATGGAACTAGCTGTTAATCTAATTCAAAGTACAATGAGTGCATATAAAGCCAATTCTACCAGAGAAGAAAGAAATAAGTTCAAAGAAGAATACCCAACCCTAGGACAGACAAATGTTTCTGAGATTAGATGTGATTTTATTGCATTTCATTTTTAATATTTTAGCAGGTATCACTGGATATATCAAACTACCTCATTGTAATTTTGTCTCTGATAAAACACTTCATCACCTGGCCTAGTTCTTCCCAACACCTTCACCAGTTTTCCCAAACTGATAGCAAAAGAGAGTCATTTGTTTTATTTCTTGATCTTTTTTTATATCACATTGAGTGTTTCCCATTTAATACATCTCATGAACTGTTACTACAGAATGTGAAGGAATGCAAATGATCTGGCTGGTACAATTGGAAAAAACATTATAATTGCCATGAACTTAACAAGGTGCCTCTAATTAGACACATTAATAGGACAAAGATGCACAGTGTTCTGTTTAATGATATCAGTTTTATGGTTGGGATTTCCAGCATTTCTCATATTATGCTGTATGTCATATTAGGCAATTAGTAAATTAATCCATACTGCACAGGGTGGTTTTAAAATCTAACTATACTTGTACTGATATGTGTTTCCTTTCTTTTTACATTTTCTTATGACAGGAAATGTCCTTCAATACTTAGTAAGTTAGTAAGACAGACAGGTATCACTTTCCCATCAGAACTCTACTAATAACTTGGTATTGATGTATTTCTACTTAGATGGCCCTGGGTTTAAAATGTGGGTTAAAATCTTTTTGTTATAATCTAGCCTGTAAAATAGAGATGCACACTTAACAAAGGCTAGGCATGCTTATGAAAATGCATCCAGTAAGATATGACATTTACAGGGCACATAAAAGCAGTAATATCCAAAAAGTGGTAGAAAAAAAAGTAAAGCAGGAAAATTACTTTTGAGCTATTCATATACTTCAAATGAAAACAATGTTATTCCATTGTTATAACTGAAAAGCAATATCCAAAATGTGTCTGAAAAGCAATACCTACAAATAGGTTAACAACTGTATATGCAAAGTTATTTGGACAAAAATATTTTCTTTATTGTACTTGATAAATAGCTATTCCAAATGGAATAGAGAGTTTTGAAAACTGTGCAGTATTTTTTTTCTATCTCTTTTTAGGTACTTTGATTCGTGGCATAATTTCCCTTTATAATTTTTTCAAATAAAGTTGTTTCATCTGCAAAACCTAGTGACTTTATGACCCCTGGAAGCATTTTCTCCAGGTGCAGTTTATAATATGATCTTAGTATTTCAGATTTTTTTATTATTATTACTTCAAGCATTAGGAGAACCTGAGAGGAATCTCTTTACAGTCAAGAAGGTCATTAGGAGTCGGCAGTACAGTTTCATAGTTCAGTGATATAAACTATTATTCTTTTCAAATGTTCAAAAGATCATGCCAACGTCCATTTTGGACTGCCATTAGAAAGGAGAGCCTGTGACACTTCCGTAAATTGGACATTGTGAGCATAGTTTACATGATTATATCTTGTAAGTGTAGCATTTAAAGCACTGCATTGTGATGACTTTATCATAACTGACGCCAATATTTCACCAATATTTTGTGAGGTACTGGGCTAAGTGCTGTGATGGATACAATGAGTAAAGAGAATACCTTTAATTTAGAAGACTGCATATGAAAAGGTAATTAACAATGCATGATGGAAGGAAGAAGAACATTTGAAATGGATTTGGTGCTCTACCACTAGCAGCGTGACATTGGCCAAACCCTCAACACTGCTGAATCTAAATTTCCCAGGTTAACTGACGACCAGGACACACACAGCGCTGTTGTAAAGATAAACTGATGCCCTATAAGGTAGTGTGTAATCTGAAAATAAATTTTTAGATTTTGTCTGTTTTTAATACTGATAGAAAAGGGCAAATATAAAGAAGTTGAAGAAACAAGAAAGAAAAGAGGATTGATGAATCAACATTATGAAAAATCTCAAGAAATGACTGGCTTTAAGAACAAACTGGGGGTTAGTCTCAGTCTAAGAGACTGAGGAAAAGAAGACTTTAGAAGCAGACATAGACATGTTTACAGGAGGATGGGGAGTTAGTAAAGAAAGTTCATGCTTGGTGGTTTATGCTCTTCTCTCTTTATAATAGAAGTCAAGGTTGTCTCTCAAGTTGCCAGAAAACAAAGTAAGCTGCATGACATACAAATGGAAGAATCAGGATAGTTGTTGAAATAAATCAGAGAACAGCTGTTGAATTGTGTGATTGCCTCTGGTCATACACACGTGTAGAGAAGTGAAAGGCAATTTTTAACATTTTTCATTTGCAAGAGGATTATAGGGGATGGCAGAGGTCAGGGAGGCAAAGGAATTGAGGCTGTTAGCCAAGGGACCCTTAAAGTGAACCGAGTGTTTAGAAAAGGAAGGAATGCCTCAAGTAAGCCCAGAGACTAGAAGAAAGATTTGGATGTCAAGAGACTGAAAGTTTCAACAAGATCAAAAAACAACAGTGTAGG
>NW_006786333.1:133791-140521 GCF_000442215.2 Lipotes vexillifer
ATGCCGTAATAGAAAGAAAGACAATGCAGCTTAAGCTTTTGAAGGGGTTCAGAATAAGCCTCCCCAAGATGTGCCACTTTGGCATGTGGATTATTTTGAACAAAAGGCAATTAAGACCTTGTGAGCTCAAGAGAAACTTCTGCCCCACCCTTAACTACCTAGAAGAATTTAAATTCGGGGCTCTTTCAGAATAAGAATTATTATTAGAGATGAATTTTATATGAGTGACTCATCTGTATGGCAGAGCAAACATCTAACTACCAAACATCTGCTCCTCTTTTTTTTTTTTACATCTTTATTGGGGTGTAATTGCTTTACATTGGTGTGCTAGTTTCTGCTTTATAACAAAGTGAATCAGTTATGCATATACATATGTTCCCATATCTCTTCCCTCTTGTGACTCCCTCCCTCCCACCCTCCCTATCCCACCCCTCTAGGTGGTCACAAAGCACCAAGCTGATCTCCCTGTGCTATGCGGCTGCTTCCCACTAGCTATCTACCTTACGTTTGGTAGTGTATATATGTCCATGCCTCTCTCTCGCTTTGTCACAGCTTACCCTTCCCCCTCCCCATATCCTCAAGTCCATTCTCTAGTAGGTCTGTGTCTTTATTCCTGTCTTACCCCTAGGTTCTTCATGACATTTTTTTTTCTTAAATTCCATATATATGTGTTAGCATACGGTATTTGTCTTTCTCTTTCTGACTTACTTCACTCTGTATGACAGACCCTAGGTCCATCCACCCCATTACAAAAAACTCAGTTTCATTTATTTTTATGGCTGAGTACTATTCCATTGTATATATGTGCCACATCTTCTTTATCCATTCATCCGATGATGGACACTTAGGTTGTTTCCATCTCCTGGCTATTGTAAATAGAGCTGCAATGAACATTTTGGTACATGACTCTTTGTGAATTATGGTTTTCTCAGGGTATATGCCCAGTGGTGGGATTGCTGGGTCATATGGTAGTTCTATTTTTAGTTTCTTAAGGAACCTCCATACTGTTCTCCATAGTGGCTGTACCAATTCATATTCCCACCAGCAGTGCAAGAGTGTTCCCTTTTCTCCACACCCTCTCCAGCATTTATTGTTTCTAGATTTTTTAATGGTGGCCATTCTGACTTGTGTGAGATGATATCTCATTGTAGTTTTGATTTGCATTTCTCTAATGATTAATGATGTTGAGCATCCTTTCATGTGTTTGTTGGCGTGCTCCTCTTATTGTCCTGTGAACTGCTCTCCTCTCCTTTGAAGCCTCTGGTTTCTTTCCCATTCCTTAGCTCTGGATTGCATATATACCTCATTTTACCCTTCTGTCTTTGAACCTCTCATGTATGCGGGAGTTCCTGTGCATACGAAATTAAATCTGATTTTCTCCTGTTAATCTGTCTCATGTCTATTTGGTTATTAGACCAGTCAAAAGAACCTTTGAAGGGTAAAGGAAAATACTTTCTTCCCAACACTCTCTAACCCTACTGTGTGGAGGCTCCATTTCAGGTGAGGGCAAACTTCAGGATATGACAATGAAGATAAATTACTGAAGAGAAATATAATGGGAAGACACTAACATAGAGGAAATAAGGAGTCATGAGATTTGGGATATTTTGGGGTGATGTATATGGTGAAATCATATAGGATGATAGAAGGTGAAAGGGTGAGGATGACTGTGAGAATGGAGACATTGTCCTCAATAGATGCCTGAAATGTGAATTAAAATGTATATTTTTTATTTCGATACATTTATGTAACTTTTTATACATGGAAATGAAAAGTAAATGAGGGAAATAAGATACAGGCAGGTTAGCAAATGGTCTCACTTTCATGTTGAAAGGTCTTTGTATGAGTTTTAAAATCTTAGGAAAATGACAGTACTCACAATCTCAAAAACAGTGAGAAGCCCAGGGAATGAAGAGATCTACAGAAGAAATGATGTTTTCTGGGGATAACCAGTTTTCTGATTATTCCCAGAAATGATAGTCTTTTTAAAAATATATATAGATAACCTTCTATAATATAATGTACTATCAATATTTGTAATTCTCAAAATGTGGTTTCTAGTCAGACGATAAACATTATAGACCCTGATATAATATTACTTGTTGACTTAGGAGTTCAGATAAGTATTGAATCACGCTGAATTAAAGTAACTAAACATTAATTGCATTAATTTAATAACATTAACATTTGCCTATTTTTATTCCCCCCTTTGTCTAATTGAGACATTTGCTACATGAACTAAGTTAATTCTTGACATCATATGTTTCTTGGTTCCAGTTTTGCCTCTATCATCCATCATGTTTTTACATTTGGATTTGAAATGTACATTAGTATGATAAAATGTTTTCCCCATCATTTTCCCATGAGCTGCTTCTCATTTAGTTAAACACCTCTTCAGAGGGCTGCGACTCCATTGATTTCAAAGTGAGATCAGCATGCAGATGAGATTTTTTAGACCTTAATGAATAATGAAAAATTGGACTCCTTATCACTCTTCCCCAAGAGGGAAAGGCTGCATTCAGCAGAGCCAAGGAAAGAAAACACAAATGAAAAAAATATAGAAACCAGGGGAACAGCAGGTAGAAGAATTAGTCATGGTTGCTCTGGAGTATAAAATTTTACCTCCAATATACTGCCAAAAATACTGACTGATTTCATACAATATGTTATTCTAGCTTCTACAAAAAATGGGTTTCTGAGGTTTTCTTTCTTTTAATGCCCTTGTGTTTTCTTGACTTTTTTACCTGGTTCCAGTTTCCTTAGATATTTTCAGAGGATAGCGTTTTTAGAGCACATTGCCAAAACTTACCCACACGAGTCCTATTGACCTTGCTCAAGGCCACAAGGCAAAATCCCCAGTCCTTAGCTTTGAAAATTAACCTGATATTTCCAGTCATATTTTCATCTGATTTTGCTATTCCACATATGAGAATTATTTCTCTGAGAGTTTTGATTTACTTCTATTAATTATTATTCAAAAATATATGCTGTAAAACAATTGCAACCAAATACCAAAAGAATGAAAACAGATGGCACTGTAATCTAGAGAAAGAATTTTGCCTGGAGATGTGGGAGAGGAGTGAGGAGAAAGATACAATACAGATAAAATTTCCTAAATTGTCCTCAGAAAGTTAACATTAAAAGTGACTAAAATAAGTTTTGCTGGTATCTCTTCCAGTTTAAACATGTTTATATTTCTAAGGTAAAGATCTATAAAAATAATCCAGAATTTAAAGAACTAAAATAAATCACTTTGTTTCATGGTCCCTCAGTTACAACATTTGAGCCCATGTTAGACTGAAGAAAAGATTTACAAATGAATTTAGAAAGTATGACATCTGAATGATAAAAGTGAGCTTGAGAATTATATAATAATTTGAATAACTCATTAAAAATCTGCCTCAGTCTTTAGGAAGTTTATGGCCCCTGTTGTTCTAGCATTATCTTTGTAGACTTTACCCACCCAAGATCCAAACAGTTGGTCAATTTCCTCAGCTCCTTTAAATAAAGCATCTAGAAAGTGAAAAGCAGTCTGAACATCTGAGGACAATACCTTTCACCAGGTTAGGAGGGGGTCCTTTGATCTCATTAATATCCACAAAAAGGTGCTGAAGTGAGGGCCTTCTCTGGGAAAGCAGGCCTCCAGGGCACAAGATGAAGATGTAAGGTCAAGTTCACCAGATATTAATCAGTCAAAAATACCTCTGCCTGAAAAGCCTAGTCCAAGATCTGCATGAGGCAATGTACTTAACACCGCCCAAACTCCCTTTTCAGCACAGATTACCCACTACACTTACAGCGCCAGATGGAATCTTGAAAAAACTGTTGCAATGTAATCAGGCATCAAAGTTAAAATGAATTTTACAAACAGTACTAAGGCTAAATACATTTCCAAACCACTTTTGGCATATTTCTTTGGTCTTCTCCATACATTTTGCCAGCAGTCGTTGATTTAAAAGGTTATATGAATGTGTGTATTTTTTTTTCAAATGTTACATTTACAGAGAAAGCACTTATGTAAATAAACCTTTGGAAAATGAGGCTGTTATGATTAAAGCACTGATGTGGGCATATGCTGTGGAGAATACTGTTCTTTTTCTTTAATACTATGTTAAGGAAAAGTTATTTAAATAAATTCCAAGTAAACATTTTACACATATGTTCACTATTATAGACACTCAATTTTCCACAATATTATAAAAATGTGTGTGAGTGCTTTTAAATTGGAAATATCTTTCATGCTTTTCCTAGTACAGAGATCATAGGGAACACACACTCTCGTATCTCATATATATGCCATATATATATGTGTGTGTGTGTTAAAACACCAGAGCCAACTCTGGCTTTTATTTTACTATTCTGTATAATTCTACAGGTATTGACATATGACACCTCTGATGCAGCTACATTTGGCCAACTCTGCACTCACCAGGGAAGAATCGATCTTCAGCTTTCATTAGGTGATAGAAATAGATGAGTGGCATAAAAAATTGTTCTTAAAAATAAATAAGAGAGTTTTCTGCCTGGTGACTACCCCACTACTGTTCTCCAGGAATTTGAATTATTGAATGGGCTAAATAAAAGCCGTTTCTATTCTCTTTTTGCCCAGATGAACAACCTGAAATGCAAGTTGATTTTTTTTTTTAATTCTTTTATCCCCTCAGCTTGGTAGGATTTATCTTTGAATGTTTTGTTCTGTGCACTCTGCACAGAGTGCTGCCACATATTTATCTAGCAATCTCTAAAAAATAGAGAGCTTTAAAGAAAATAAAGACCATAAAGCCCATAATATGTGCCAAACTATTAACAACGATGTGCAATTGTGAGATTGCTTGACAGGGAACTTCACAGAAAGCTGAAACTTTTCATTTCTGTAAAGTCTTTTTTAATCAATGGCTTCAAAGTTGTTCTCGCTGTGTCTGTATGAACACAGGAAATGCACGTAGCGATTTTAATCTAATTAAATTCTACCAATGTTTGTTAAGCATCTACTATGTGCAGGAACATGGTTTGGTGGGACTGTGGACTATAATATCCATTTCCTCACTAGTCAATGAGGTTTAGTTTCAACACTAAAACCTTAGCTCAGTGTCAACAATTCCTAAAACTTTTTCTTGTCTTCCACCTCCCCAGTGACCAACTTAGATTCAGTTCACTTTTTTGGTTTTGCAATGTTTGCTTCTATGTCTTTGCACTGACCCTCCTGGATGTAATTGTTTGTTGTAATTATCTCCCACCCTAGAAGGTTTTTCTTGAGGTCAAGAACTCTGTCTTATTCTATGCTGGGCAGAGATTAGCACAATGACAGAGAGTTGAGAGAATAAATGAGTGAATTAGGATACAGTCAAGAAGTTTATAATCTCATAATGCAGATAAGTACAAAGTTCCCAATAATATAAGGTAAAATTTAATAAATAGCCAAAAAGGGGTAAATAAAGTGGTTATAGAGTAGTAAAAAATGGTACCTTTGTGTAGTCATAAGAAAAGGTGACTTTTGAGATCAACCTTAAAAGATGAGTAGGGGTTCAATAAGGAGAACAGTTTTGATGGTGGAAGGAAGCATTATAGAAACAACAAGAACAGAAGGTGGGAAGCAGACTAACACATAGCAGGCAAGAAGGAGGCAAAATACAGTGATTAAAACTTCAGGCTCTGGGACCAGCCAACTGAGTTTCCAGTCCTGACAGTGGCCCACCTCTAGTTCTATGACCTTGGGCAAGCTGCCTAACATCTTCATGTCTTGCTTTTTTTTTTTCCTTTTTTCTTTTTTCCTGATTATAAAATGAGGATAACAATGGTAACTACCTCCTAGAATTGTGAAAATTAAATGATTCCATACATGTGAAATGCTTGACACATGATGAACACTCAAAACACAAATGCTACTTGCAACTCCCATCTCACTATTGTGGAATTTTTGTGAGAGAAACAATGGGTAGTAGACCTTAGAGTGGGTGTGGTCACACTGTGGAGAGTATAAAATTCCAGAATTAAGTTTACATTTAATTTGTATCACAATAGGGAGAGACATGGTTTTACTATGTCTCAGTTTAGTGCAGTGTTCAATGTACACTTGACTAGCTGGCCACGGATCTGTGTCTTGTTTTTCAAATAAATAGGAAATCCCTGAAGCCACAAACTATGTTGTGCACTACACAGCATAGCACCTAGAATTTATTAAATGTCAAATAAATTATTAGTAATCTATTCCTGGACTAAAGAGATATCTTTAGACCTCCACTCTGGAGAGCTAAATAGCAGATTAAAAGTTTCTTTCCATCCCTTATTTAGAGGTATTAACAAAAAACACTCCCAGGCTCAGACCTTTTTTTGCTCTGGAAATTGACCTGGGCACTGCTAGAATCAAAAGATAAACAAGCTCTTTCTGCTTAATAATACTTTTTACAGACAAGTTTATTCCCAGTAAAAGTGATATTTAATAGAGAGATAACAATCTATATTAATATAGAGGAATATTATTTAACTGTAAACTAAGTCTTCCACAATCCATGATACTTACAAACCTTTTCTTAGCAGGTTGCCCTAAGGTATTTTAGTATATTCACACATTAAAACTTTGAAGGCAGAGAAAAATCATTATAAAACATAAAAAAATTCAAAAAAGTAATTAAATAAACAAATATATATTTGAGATAAAAAATAACAGATTCAATTAATTTCCAAAATACAATAATGAGCTTGGTTGGTAACACATTTGCTATTCATTGGA
>NW_006786333.1:140649-144623 GCF_000442215.2 Lipotes vexillifer
CGGACGCGCAGGCTCAGCGGCCATGGTTCACGGGCCCAGCCGCTCCGCGGCATGTGGGATCTTCCCGGACCAGGGCACGAACCTGCGTCCCCTGCATCGGCAGGCGGACTCTCAACCACTGCGCCACCAGGGAAGCGCCAACATGACTAATTATTAAAAAGTGACCGGAATTCAACTTCCTAAAAACGGTCTTCTACTTCTAATTAAAGACACATTATTAAGAGAAAATACTTGATCTTAAATATTCTTTTGGAAATTAACCTAAGTATACATGCAAATGGAAAATTTAATATTGATAATTTTTGCATATTGCTTTTATTTTTCGTTTTGCTTTGATTTTCGGAAATGAGAGTTAAACTCAAAGTGGAGGAGTCATATTGGGAGGCGGCTGGCTTTTATTAATCATAGTGAAAAATTTACTTAATCGAGGAAATTTAGTAAAAGCTTCCTTCTTCTCTGCTTGAATTATAATATTACCTGAAATAATTAACTATCCAAGATTATTTACATATTCGGCACACAAAGCCACTTCAGTCATTATGTGACTTTTCTATTTGGTTTAACACAAATTCCCAAGACAGCTTTAAAGTTGTTTGGATTGTTCTTTTCAACATAATTGCAGATTTGTTCATGGAAATGGAAATTATTTTTTTATTCTGCTTGGAAAATGAAATTCTCAGAAATTGAGGATTTATCAGCAGAAAGAGCATTTATTGTACTTCCTCTTTGAAATATTCCAGGAATCCCTATCAGATCATAGAATGAGCAATTGAGGACCGTGAGTCTTGTTGGGTACCTATGGGGATTAGTTGAAAATATCAGTTATTTCATCTGCTTTTAACCAAACTATTCTCTGGTTTCTGCACCCGAGTCTATTTTCCAAATAATAGCTGTATTGTGGAGTTCTGTCCTCTTCCTTCACGTATATTCATCTCTAATACATCTATTAATGTCACAACCCTCTTGAGCTAGTTGCTCAAAGTGAATTTGGACCCAGACTATTGAAAGCAGTCTTCACTTTCTAGTCATTGTCAGGAGAGGATCCAGCACCTCCTTTTCCTCTTACTTTTTTTTTTATGGTCTCACATACTCCCACTTCAAATACAGCAGATACGCGATATACCAAAAACTGTCTAGAATTCTATTTAAATATCAAAGAAGGCACACAAACAGACTCTTCAAGTTGACTTGTGTTGCTTTCTTATTTATGACTGACTAGCAGAAATGTTAACCACCTGAAGTGATTACATAATAGACCTAGACAGATGAGCTAGGTGCTCCTTTAGAATTATACATGGCATTTATAAAAACTTGTTTTTGTTTTTAATCCCCCTAGGGAGAGGGTTACTGGATTTAGCAAACACAGTACAAAACACCCAGGTAAATTTAGATAAATCAAAAACTTGGAAAAATAACATGAGTAAACAACAAATTTTTTGGTATATGCCCCAAATATTATGTCTTGTATTTTTATATGACAGTTCTACACAGGGAAGTCATCAATTTGTCGAAGAAACACAATGTCTTTGGAGTTTTCAAGCCCAGTGCCCTTGTATAAAGCAAATATTTAACTCCATAATACCGTGAAGAAAAAACTTAATTCATTTAAACAACATCTTAATGTTATGAAGTTGGTAGTTTAAATTTTCTTCTAAGTTGTTATTTTAACGTTTTCAGGCCTAATCATTCATATTTATTTGACAACTCTTGTGGTCTGGTAAAAGCTAGAAATGATAACAATTTAAAGAACCTTACAGCTTAAAAAGATCTCTGACCTTAGGGTGAATTAGTCAAGTCACTATTTATAAGAAAGACTGTTAACTTGAAATTGCTAATTAGATACAGCGGGCACACAGACGGCTAGGGTGGAGATCTGGGTACTGATAAACATACACAAAACTTTTGCAAAAAAAGAAAAATAAATCAAACAAACAAAACAATCAAAACAAAAATCAAAATCAAAAAAAAAAAAATCAAGCAAACAAACCAAAATATCAGATGAAATAGTAGACACTTCACATAATGATCATGACTTATTCATATGTTCAAAATACTACATTCCTATAGCACTCATTTTGCAACACAGCCCTATAGAATAATCATTTTGGGGCTATTTATATATAAACATAAGTTAATAGTCCTTTGTGAATTACAAAAGCACAATGGGCATAATATATGTTGACCAAGTCTTGATTTCATTAGCTTAATCAAATATTTGTTACCTTAAAATAACCAATGGTCCAAACACAAAATTTTTAAATTGTGTCAATATGTACAAAATCCACTGGAGTAAGGTCTTAAAATATTGTTCACTAGTTTAGTGTGGACAAATGCTGTAGTGGATTTGGCAGCCAAAAACTAGAAATACTGGCATCGTTTTTTACTAGAGAAGGATAGTTTAAGCAAGGAAAAATATAGCTTTATCTCATTTATGAGTATAGATGCAAAAATTCAAATGATAGATATACAAACTGAATCCAAAATAACATAAAAATATACACTATGACTAAGTTGGACTTATCTTAGCAATACAAATAAGTTTTAACATTGAAAATCTATTAAACCCTTTAATAATAAACCTACTATATTAAAGGGAAAAAGCACAAGAGCATCTAAGAGATGTAGAAATCTTATAAAATTCCCACCTGTCTTCATGTAAAGAACCAATAGAAAACTAAGAATAGAAGGGAGCTTCTTTTTTTTTTTTTTTTTGACATCTTTATTGGAGTATAATTGCTTTACAATGGTGTGTTAGTTTCTGCTGTATAACAAAGTGAATCAGCTGTACATATACATACATCCCCATATCTCCTCCCTCTTGCGTCTCCCTCCCACCCTCCCTATCCCACCCCTCCAGGTGGACGCAAAGCACCAAGCTGATCTCCCTGTGCTATGTGGCTGCTTCCCCCTAGCTACCTATTTTACATTTGGCAGTATATATAAGTTCATGCCACTCTCTCAGTTCATCCCAGCTTACCCTTCCCCCTCCCCGTGTCCTCAAGTCCATTCTCTACGTCTGCATCTTTCTTAACCTGGTTAAAGATATGTACCAAAAGTCTACCACAAAAATCCTGTAGTGCTAAAGCATTAAACGTATTCCCTTCAAAATCAGGAATAAATCAAGGATGCCCATATCACTACTTTTATTCCAATTTTATCAGGGATCTTTTCTAGTACAGTAAGAAAGGTGAAAATAAATCAAAGGCCTAAGTATTTGAAGAATACTTAAAAGAAAATATTATTCATAACTGATATAATTGACCACATAAAATACCCAAAATTATTTATAGACAAATTGCTAGTATTAATAAGAATTTAGCAGGGTGGCTCGTTATAAATTCACTATACAAAAATAAATGGTATCTCAGTACAAAAATAAATTGTATCTCAGTATACAGTAAACACTGAAATAATGTTTAAAGCAGAGAGAGCCAGTGCTAGAGAGAGACAGAGAGAGAAAGAGAGAGAGTGACACGATTGCAATAACAATAGAAATGAAAGATGTAGAGATACGTGTGGAGAAAATTTTTAACATTATTGAGAGACACTAAAGAAGATCTAAATCGAGAGATATCCCATGTTCAAGAATAGAATGAGCCAATATTCTAAAAGCGTATACCCTCCTCAATTTCTGCCACCTCCACTGTATCATCCTAGTCCAATCCCCCATCATCTTCTCCATTTTTCTAATCCTCTCCTAACTGGTCTCCATACTTCTACCCATGGCCTCAGAACATGTAAATTCTGTGCTCAAAATCTTCAGTAGATTCACATTTCACCATATTAATGCTAAAATCCCTAAAATCGGGCTTCCCTGGTGGCGCAGTGGTTGAGAGTCCGCCTGCCGATGCAGGGGACGCGGGTTCGTGCCCCGGTCCGGGAAGATCCCACATGCCGCGGAGCGGCTGGGCCCGTGAACCATGGCCGCTGAGCCTGCGTGTCCGGAGCCTGTGCTCCGCAACGGGAGAGGCCAC
>NW_006786333.1:144848-165618 GCF_000442215.2 Lipotes vexillifer
CCACAACTAGAGAAAGCCCTCGCACAGAAACGAAGACCCAACACAGCAAAAATAAATAAATTAATTAATAAACTCCTAACCCCAACATCTTCAAAAAAAAAAAAGAAAAAAAGAAATAGGCAAGAGGACAGATGTACTTAGAGGGCTGAGCCTGCGCGTCCGGAGCCTGGCTCCGCAACGGGAGAGGCCACAGCAGTGAGAGGCCCGCGTACCGCAAAAAAAAAGGAAAATCCCTAAAATCACCTATATGTTGCATGGGTGATCTGGGTCCACAATTACCTTTCAATTTCATCTATCACTCTCCCTTCACTCAACTTACTCCTGATGTAATGGCCTCCTGGCTATGCTTCAAACATTCCAGGATCCTTCCTGCCCTGGCTGTTCCTTCCGCATCACTAAAGGCCTTACATATGTCAAGTCCTTGCTGAAATCCTCTCTCAGAGACATCAACCCTGGTTACCTTATTTACAACTGCAACTGGCCCTCTACCCACAGATTCCCCATCTCACTTTATTTTTCTCAATGGCAATTGTTACCTCCTTATGTGCTACATAGTTCACTTATTTATTATGTTCATTTTCAGTCTGCCCAGTTAAAACTTAAACTTCATGAGGGCAGGGATTTTTTTTTTTTTTCTGTTTTATTTATTGCCATATCCACAGCACAGTCAACAGGTACCTAGCACATAGGTACTCAAATATTTCTCAAATACTGCAATGAACGAAATGTAATTTTGACTACAATGAGATAGGGATTATTAATTAATTAATTTAATTATTTGTAATTATTACACATAGCCACTAGAGTGCCAAAAAGTTAAGAAATATGACAATCAGGGAGGATGTAGATCAGCATTCAGAAAACCTGTTGACATTTAAGTTAAACATTCACACACCCTGCAAACCAATAATTCTACCCTTATGTACAACTTTTAGAAAAATTATTGCATAAGTGTACAAAAAGACATGCAAAAGTATTCATAATAGCAACACTAATAATAATAAAATGCTGGAAGTCACACAAATGTCCTTTGACAAAGGAATAGATAAATATATGATGTTATAATTACTGAATCAAATATTACAAAGCAGTGAAGATGTATGAAACACAGCTATTTACAAAAATATGGATGTGACTTAAAATATAATGTTGAATAGAAATGTCCTGTAAGACTACATAAAACATAGAACTATTTTTATAAATCTCAACACAAGTACAGTTGGATCATATATGGCTTTGCCTTACATACGTATGTCCGAATAATGACATATATAGTTAGTTTTCTATACTAGTGTAGAAACTACTAGTGTAAGCTACTAAAATACTCCACAGTAGTTTTCTCGAGTGGAAAGCATGGCATAGTCAATTGTACACAGGTAGGTGCAATTCATATTAACATTTAAGTTCTTAGGTTACATAATGGCTTCACCAATGTTTATTATACTGTTTTGCTAGCATATGTGTTACATATATTTTAAATATATACATATACTTTGAATACATCAAAAATAATTGGTGTATATTTTAAAATACTTAAATATTTAATATAAAAGATTAACAGAAAAGGAACTATAAAATGCCCATAGCACTGTTTGGCTTGTTTTGAAAATGAATTTGGCTGTTAGTGTTGTTAAATGACTGTATATTCAGCTTATGTTTCAAAATTCTGAGAGATACTTTGGCACCCAGCTTTATGGTCATTGATTAATCTCAAAATCTGTGGTTTGGAAGACAGACCACTCAAAGTTTTGATCTTTCAAACCTCCGAAATAAGTCCCTCAGTTCATCTTTGAGATCCAGATTTTCTTCTTTGGTGTTTCATGTTGCTATCTGTACCAGCTGAAATAGACTTCCTCAATTATCCTGACATAGACAAAAGAGGAAAAAGGGAAAAGTGCTCTAACGGGGTGTGTTTCCTAACCAGTTCAGCCATACCACATTCTTACAAATAATTCAACTGTTCTTATTTTCAAACAAAGCCCTTGTGTTATTCCAGTAAGGGATATTCAAATTTATGCTATACTTATGCTATATTTTCTGACATGCCAATTGCTTAGATGGAGCTAAGAATATGGCCACAGTGATAGGTGGCCATGAAGGTTTTGTGAGAGACATTCTCTTCCGTTAGGCAGACAAAATGCTTGGAATGAAGGTTTAAAAAAAAAAAGGAAAACTTATTTCCATTGCATCACGTATTTTGATGTATTCCTAATATATTCCTTTTTTAAAATATCCCTTTGCTGAAGTAGAGGCAAAGACAGAATGAGCAACAGTTGCTGTTCTATGCACACCAAGTACCCATTTTTAAAACTCTTAAAAATGCAGCAGAGCAATTTAAAAGAGCAAGTGGCATGCTTACTTTTTTAAAAATATGGATTCTCTGTAGCTACATTTACCAGACTCAAAACATGCAAATTACACAATACATGAATTTATATATGGCTAGTCTCTCTCAAGACTGGCTAATACAAAGATATTAAACCCATCTATTTATGTATTAAATGCAGATTTCTTATTACAGAGCCAACATTTCCTTTGAAACCATTCAATAGCTTTGCATTTGACATCAAGACATATTTAAGATGTTGAAAATATTCCACTCAACAATATTCCTTGAATCAACAATAGTTTTATTAATTATTAATCAGATACATTTTTTTCTTCACTTTAGGTCCTCTCCTTGACTTTCTGTAAGTACCTTAGACATTTCCAAGTAAAGTGAATTTACCTTGCCTGTTGAAGTCAAGTTATTTTTGTGTGTTTGCATTACAAGTTGAAGGAGGCTGTGGTTTTGTTAACTCGATTTTTATACTCAGATCCAAAAGTTATCAAAATCATTCTATGCCTGTGGTCTGTGATTGCTCCTTTTGTGTCCCATTCACCTCTCCTTTTGAAGTCATTGATATTTTGAGATGAAAAAGTATACGTGTCCTATTAGGCAAATCAATATTTCTATTTAAGGAAAAGGTCTAAAATTAAAAATTAAAAACTCTTCTCACATCAAAATAAATCATCTCCAGCAATGTAGTTTCTAAAAGAGTTTGTGTTTTATGCTTATGCAAGACTGACTTTTTGCTAAACCTTCACTCCAAGGCATTTCATAATGGAGATCCCTGGTGTTTGCTCTTGTCATTTTGTAGGATTAATTTGATCCACTGTCATCCAACTAAACTGCCTCGTGTCTCTTGTTAGTGTGCAGTCCATAACTAAGCCCTAGTAAATTTGTTCTTTACACTTTATAAAATGGCTCTCCTTTCACTTTCAGTGTACCACTCATCATACATTCAGTGACTGAAGAAAATGTACTATCTCATTACAACATTTTTAATGCTCCAAAATATTGTTTGTTAAAGGAGGGATTATGATGGAAGTATTGTCCTTCTAGCTTAAATTTTATAGTTTTTCAACACTTAGCATAAAAGGAGCACATTCACAACGAAAATTTTTCTAAAGTTAAAGGAATAAAATGTTCAGTCTGAAAGCTTAAAAGGTAAATGACTATAATGTTTAGTCTGAAAGGTTAGAGGGAAGATGAGGGGGGGGCATGAAGACAAAAGAAAAATGGGAAAGCTAAAGCAGTAAGAAAGAAAAGAAAGCCTCAACGATGAATTGTAGTAGAGAGAAGTGTTTATCATTATTCTCAGAATATATAAATCTCTCTTTTTGTACCAAAATATTAAGTCCTTTGAAATGTTCTAAAAAATCAGAATCTAAAATTGATTCTCACTCTTGTATTCAAAGATTAGCATTTCATGAGCTTCCGCCCCCTCTTGGTGAATCTTTCCTTACTAACATTAAGATACTTGGCATTTTCTCACAGCATGCGTGAGTCACAACACAGACACCTCTATCCTCAAAATAAATGGCTGTTGAACTTTGAATAAAACATGCCTCTTTCATCTTAATCTCAAATATGTGCATGTGCACCTCCTCCCTCTTAGGCTGTTTTTAGATTGTCTTTAAATAACACTTCTTTCTCTTAAGCAATCCAGGTTGAAAAAGGATGGACCAAGGATTTACCTTGGGGAACATCTGTCCATGAAAAGAAAGAATCGAGGAAAGTGTACCATTTGCTGCACTGAGATTTTTCCAGGGCTCCAAGACACTTTCATTAGGCTACACTTCTAAGAGATACTAGGTTCTAAGATTTCACAAAATATACTTGCCTCTTGGTAATACAATTCAATTCAATTCAATTTTCTAAAGTAAAATTATTTTTATTTTCCTAAAACGTGACAGTCAGAAAGCTTATTCTAAAACAGAATATGGAAATATCTTAGTCAAATAAAAATATACTCCATTTTGAGATTATCATCTACTGTAATATTCCTGAGTCTTACATGTCTGCTATCTGGTTTCTATACAAGGAACTGTCTACATTGTAAGGTGGATAGAATGGATATTTTCATCTCATTTTATAGATTAGGAAACTGAAACAGGGAGTCATTTTTTGTGTCATACTGAAAGTCACTGGCAAACTCACAGTAAGAACTGGAGTTCTCCTAATTTTTTACCAGGATTATTTTATTTATTCATTCATCAGGTATCATTGGTTGAGTTTCTGTTATGTACCAGATATTGCCCTGGGCTCTAGGAATAACACTGTGCTGCCTTTTAGCCTATTGCTACCTACATATAAATATATCAATGTGTAATACAGATATTACAATATTGAAATATTATAATATTGAAATATTACACATATAAATTAAAATATTTCAAGTGAAATGGAAACTCAGCCCACTTTCATTATTATTTATCATTATTATTGACTCAATTTGCCAATATAACTGATTCAGTTTTAATAACAATAGACTGTAAGCTCTACAAAAACTGAAATGACCATCCTCTTCTTCATTATTCCAGCATCTCATAAAATTGCTAGCAAATAGTAGGCACCTAGAAAATACGTGTTGAGAGAATAAAGTAATAGCTTTTCTATATTCACTGATACTTATTCACTGTACTCCAAATCAACATTCCCACTCAGAGCTGACACTCAATACAACTAGAAAATAGGTAAAAGTCTTCACTGGCTTCATCTTTCCATCTCCCATCTGACTCAGCCCTTCTATATTCTCTCCTTCCTCAGGCCTCTATACTGAGTTCCATGATCACTAGAGCCTTTTCCTAGGCTAAATCTTAAATGATACTAGTATTTATAGTACAAGACTATTTTAATTGTATTTTGTTGTATGGCTCTTTAAAAGTTCCGAGATCAATGGAGTAAATCCCTAAAGGCAATATTTCAAACAAAAGCTAAGAATATATGTCTGAGAAAAGAACACACACACCCACACCCCATTCAATGGAAATCACAATTTACCAGACACTGTCTCTTGATTCATTTGACTTTAGCCCTCTGCTGAATAGTTGCATAAGTAAACCATTTGTAAATCAAAGCTTCACTAATTCTAAAATTAAAAATGCTCTAAAAAAAAAAGAAAGAAAAAGAAAGAGAGAAAGGAAGGAAGAAAGAAAAGACTCTTTCCAAATGAAAAAAAATATTCCTTTAAAAAAATTCCTTCTCACCTAGAAGCTCTCCTTATCAGATTGTTCCATATTTTTAAAAATTCCTAAAGGTAAGGACCTAACGAATTTGTTTTAAATGGAAAACCATCACTTCAGCAAATGTCACGGATGTTTGAGACACATAAATCTAAAGGACAATCAAAGATGCCCTTCCATTGTGCAGAGTTGTTACCAGAATGGCTGCCAAGCAATGGACTGCATTTCCCAGGCCTCTTTGCATGTCACTGGAACCACGGGACTGGTTCTTGCCAATAGTGTCAGCAGAAGTATTGATAACATGAAATACTTGCCAGCTAAATTGATAAAGAAGCGAGTGAGCCCTCTTCACCTTCTCCTTACCTATCTATGAACAAAATTCAAGGAGGAATCAATGGCTCCTGAGGAGGACAGAGCTACAAGATGAAAGGAGCTTGGGTCCTCAAATGTGGAAAGCTGCCTGCCAACCAAGAAAACCCAATTTGGATTTTATGTCAGAGAGAAAGAAACCTCTATTTTATTAACCCATTGGGATCTTGAGCTGATTCACTACAGCAGTTAGCATTATCTTCAGTAACAAAATGCTCCACTATAAAACAAAATTGAGACAGATATTCATTTGTTAACTATGTATCTTAGTCTGTTTGGGCTACTGTATTAGAATACCACAGACTGGGTGACTTATAAACAATAGAAATCTGTTTCTCACAGTTCTGGAGGCTGGGAAGTCCAAGATCAAAATGCTGGTAATGTGATGTCTGGTGACAGCCCACTTCCTGGTTCACAGAGATAATCTTTTTGCTGTGTCTTCACCTGGAAGAAGCAGGGAGAAAGCTCTCTAGGGTCTCTTTTATAAGGGATCCATTCACAAGGGCTCTGCCCTCATAGCCTAATCAACCATCAAAGGCCTCACCTCCAGGTGCCATCACATTGAGTTTAGGATTTCAACATATGTGTAGGGGTCACGAACGTTCAGTCTATAGCACTGTGGAAGCAGATAAGTTATCAGATGGGGTCTGTGTATGGCATCATTTTTTCTTCTGTGTTGTCCTTTCTATCATTAATAATGCTTAGTTTGGTCTATTGAACATTTATATAAAAGGAAATGTTACAGAGCAAGCACATGAATGGAATTTTCCTAGGAATCCAAGATGTAGCAGTCTGAAAAGTACCTCCAGGATATCAAATCTAGCACCATAAGTTTTTAGGGGACCCCTACAGCTAGTTTGTAGTCTTCCATGGGTTCCATAGAGTTAAATCCTGAAATATAGATGGTGCTTTCAGGGGATCCTAAGAAGGTCTCAAATAGATTGACCATCCTCAAGAATGAAGATAAGTCTCAATTTAACTGGACCTCCTCCTTTTTGCCTCCAAAAGCAGCTATGTTTTAACTATGTCATCTCTATAGAATATTGCATGACATAGCATCAGCTTTAGTTGCTCAGAAGGTTTTGGCCACAAATGTACAAAATAAAAACAAGATTACACCAGCTAGTGTACACAATGTGTGCCAAAAGATATTTGGAGTTAAAACTCTTCCAAATGAATTCAAGGTGAGTAGGAGAATTTTACATTACCTTCTTGTTCATTTGGTTTAGACACTGTTGGGGAAATAATTAAAATGTGTTTACTGAATCTCCGAAAGTGAATCTGTTTCTTAATTAATGTGAAAATGCTTTGCACCAAACAATGATGTAAATCTCTAGAGAAATTCTGTAATTTTATAAACTATGATAACAAAGCAATGGTTGTTTACCACTCCCCATGCTATGTACATTCTTGTTTGATTACTCCAGTTCATAAACAAAGAATTAAAGAACAGAGAGATATGTCAGCCTTCTCAACCCTTGTAAACAACTCTTTGATAAATGAAGGGCAAACTCAGTGGTAAGAAAATAACTCAGTCTGATGTAACGACAGGGTTTCTTTTATATTTTTCAAATGAGCTCTTTCCTGTTCTTAAAGCTACGTTATCAGAGGACCCTGAAAAAGGGAGTTGTCTCTTTAGACAATTTGCTTGGAGCATTTCTGATGTTTAGTATACTCAAAGTAAAAAAAAAAAAAAAAAAGCCCCGTTAAGACATTATACTAAAAAAGGAGCAGGTCAACTGCTTTCTGCCTACTGTGAACATCAGAAATAGGATTCAGAATTCAATCTATTTCAATGGCTTGAAGGAACTTTTTTACTTTGATATTAAAAAAAAAAACACGTTCATTAAGAATGGCTGAATTCAAAGTAATAATTAAAAAGTGTATACAGTTCTCAAGATTTAACTTTATTCTTATGTATTCAATACATTCAGTTATTAAAAAATAAAAATGTAATAACCTCATGTGTAAAAAAGTTACCACAGCTATTTATGTTGCTGCCACTGTTGCTGTAACTCCCACCATACATGCTTGCTGGGGTCCTTTTTCTGGAGTAAACAACGGAAAGGAGCTATTAACCTAACACAGCAGGAAATATATTGACCACAGTTAGAAATATATTCTCTCAGAATGCAATATGGAGTTTACTTATTAGTTCTAGTATCTCTTTGTAAAACTAAAGAGAGAAAAAAAAAAAACCCAGAAAACAAAAAAGACATGTTTTGATTGTTGATGTGTATTCTGCAAAGATAGCAGACTAAAAATGCACAAAAGTATTCAACTGTGACTATGGAGTATGTGTTATTTTACATAATGTGGCTCCTAAATATCCTTGTCCATTTTAGATGTCTCAGAGTACGTAAAGGGAGTAAAATATTCAATTACTTTTTAAAGTCTCAAAATCAGTCTCAGCAAAAGGAAATCAGCACAGTTTCCATGAGCACTCTTTATAGGATCAGCTATATTAATTAAAGATATGTCTCCCTCCCTCAGTAACTTTAGTTGGAAGATTGTTTACTACGCTTAACCCCTGGTAGGAATTGCATCCCATACTTTCAAGAATGAATAAGAAATTGATCATTTTAATGATAGGTGGCAGAGATATATCAAGTTCTGCAAAAAGCAGTCAATAGAGTGCTAGAAGATTATAAATTTAACCTGCTAAGTGACGTATTCCAGTAGTCTAATACATCAACCTGGAAGCAGTAGAAGAGAACAGAGCTGTGCTCAACTTTTCATAAGATTCATTGTGAACTGATTTCACAAGAGATAAATTATGGCTAAAATATTGTTCATGGTCAGGTTTGACGCAAGCAGACACTGCATGGTTGGCCTATAAAAAACTTGCGCTCTTGGTATTTTTCTAAATTTAACTAGTGTGACAGGAGCTTCCTCACTTCCAGGTACCATAAACATTTTCTCCATATGCTTGTCAGAGGAACTCAAGCTCTGGCTCACTAAGGGTCTTCAGCAGTCCTTAAGAACTGCATATGATTCAGATTATCTCAACTATGCTGCCACGAAGGTCCACATTAACTCTTGACCAGTTTTGCTTCAGCTCTTCACTTTGTATGTTTAATATCACCTTGAGGAGAAATTTGCTGTCAGGACCCGGGGAGAAATTGAAATAAGCACATTCCCTATTTTTCAGTTGCACAAAAGACTTTTCTAATGAAGTTGGATAAGCAACCAGGATGACCTTCATGTGATAGAAAAGACTCATCTGTATACATATTTTAAAAGCGCTCTCTTACAGAACCACCTTAAAGCTAAATAAAGTGTATTCACGTAAAGGCAAACAATAACAACTTCCTGGTAATTACCAGATTTGTGAACTTATTTGAAGAAAAGGAAAATAATAGTCTTAACTGCTGTATAGTATTAAGCCAAAAAGTTTCTGGCACCATTTGCAGATTTTGACTTAAAGGTTTAATTCAAGGTGAAAATTGCACTGGGACACACCCTGGGAGAAATAGTTATGGTTTTGTTCATTCTTTCCACTTAAAAAGGAAACTGTTTTTCCGAGTCTACACTATTTTAACAGAAGCATAAATGCATCTCACCCCTCTGAATTCAGATGTAATATCCTATAATGAAATGGGAGTGTGAGGCAGAGAGCACGTCATATGCCAGATTAGGGTGAGTAAAATAGACAAACAATAGCAATACCAAACCCATCCCTGAGTAATTAGTGGCTCTAAAAAATATATCCAGCAGTTAAAAAAAAAAGTTAGACTGTTAGATTGAGAGGGAAGACAATCACTTTACTACATGCCTTTAGGAGGGCATACTAAACATGTTACCACATTGGAGATACCTACAAATAGTAGTTGTAAACTGGAAAATTAAATGAGTTTAATTGCTTCAAAGATATTCATATAGTATTTGCCTGAAGTAGATATTTGAAACATTGTCTACACTTTGCTGAATATCCAAGGTGATAAAAATTCCAATTGTATCTAGAGACAGATATATTGATAACTTTGCATCTTTTTTATTACAACCACTTTGACATGATTAACTTCTGCCTTAAACTACACATTTCTGAAATGGAGAATATTTTTAAAGTGAGACTAATCTGATCATTAATAGAGGAATACAGGGCATTAATGATGTTTATCCTTCCTCCCAAAGTAGAAAATTAATTGTCTACATCATTATTAACTCAACAGCAACTTTTCTTCCTGTTGATGGCATGGCAAAGTTGAAGGACAATGATTTTAGGGTCAGGTTCAAACCCAGACTCCATCGTTTTCAGACCAAGTATCTTTGAGTAATTCATTTAACTTCTTCAGTTCTCACTTTCATCAACTACAAAAGAGACATATTAATATATGTACTTAGGGGCATTGGGAGGATTCAGTGAGATGAATGTACATAAGAAGTTGACTAGTATAGTTTGTGGTACATAATAGGTACTCAATAAATGTTAGTTCTCTGGAAGTGCATATGCAGGTTCTATGGACTTAAGTTTATTTTATAGCAAGGAAAACTGAAGCTGATAAAGTGGCTAATACGACATCAGTGACCTATTTAGAGGCAGAGCTGGACCTAGAATCTGATCTCCTGACTTATTAGTTAATACATATAGTGGGTACCAGGAAGGCTAGATATCACAGAAATAAAAACTTTGGACCAGAGCTAAACTCTGACCCAATGCCTACATCTAACAAGTCCTTAACCTCTCTGAGCCTCAGTTTCCTCATCTAGAAAATGGAGAATATAGCTACCTCACAAAGTTACCATAAGAATTAATTGAAGTGTTAGATGTGAGTAACGTAGCAGTATCTAGCAGGTAATACTTAAAGCTCAGTAAATGGAAGTTATTGTTATTAAATACTTACTGTGTGTTAGTATCTTGGAAAGTACCATGAGATACCCCCCAGACAGCAAGTTCCTTGTCCTTGAAGAGCTATTTGGGAAAATAACACAGGAAAAAAATTATTATTGACACTAAGTGGTATTTAAATGACAAGTGATATAGATAAAAGGCTAATGAGTCAAAATGATGGAGAAATAGATCTTTTTTATTGCTGAAATGGCCAGAAAAATTCTCACAGAGGAGTTGGGACTGGAGTCAAGCCCAAGAGCAGATCCATTTAACCAGACTTTAGTTATCTTTTCTCTTTTTCCTGTAGAAATGTTGAAAAATGGTTTCAAATGTCAGAATTATGAAAGAGAACCGAAATTCTCTTTGGGGAGTTGTTAAGAAATACAACTTTCTGGCTGAAGCCTGATGGGCAAATAGTCTATCTTGAATATCAAAAAGATAAGCACATCTAAAGTTTCCTGTGTGTGTGCATGTGTGCACGTGGGTGTGTGTGGGCACACACATCCTTGTTCACAAGTTTTTGTGAGTTTGCTCACTTAAGCTTCAAAAACATGCATTATTTTCTAAACCAATATAATGTACATCTTAAGAATTCCCTTTTCCCAAACACAGCAGAAAAAGAATCTCATCAAGTTATTTCTCAACATCTCCACGGACAGTTGATACACCCATTAAAAACGCTGGCTGTGTGTCTGGTTTGGTTACCGTTTTGATGTGCTTTCTAATGGTGCTGCTTGCCTTTGGCAATAATTGTAATTCAATTTATGCCTCTACAAAATCATCCAATCTTATTGCCTGTGCAGTTTCACAAAATATCTTTTCTCTGTAGAGTTAATCAGCCCTACATCGGATGTTTTCTATTACCTAGATTTCACTGCATCGCCCAATAACTTTCAAGCGGAACAAGTCTGCATTCCAGAAAGTAAACACATTAGAAGTAAAGCGACCAACCTTGAGCAGATGGCAGGAGATGCCACTCATAAAAATGGTGACTTGACTCTATTGTAAAAATTGGTGTGTGTGTGTGTGTGTGTGTGTGTGTGTGTGTGTGTGTGTATTTTGCTCTGGATAAAGAGACTATTTTAAATCTTTAATTGTATACACAGTTCTGTGGTAACATTTAAAAATAATTGTTTGCATAACATTTATTATTTCATTTTTATCCAGACTTTAAAATGTGCTTGAAAAATTTTCTCAAGGCAAGTGTTATATATGCATAACCACTTTGTCAAGCAGTCTTAATATGGAGAAGAATAAATATGAAATAACTCTGTTCTCTAATCACTGCTTTCAGATATGTTCTGTATAATCTTCCTGCGCTTTGATGTTATCTTGGGCCAATTCTATCACTTTCAGTATTTAAAAGTTTAATTCAAATCTATTAGGGTTTTACATGCTGCCAGCTGTTTGCCAGATCCTTGAGCTGGAACCCTGACTCTGGTCTCAGCGGGTAAAGGTAAGACATGATCTTTCTCTGAGTCATCTCTTTCTAGTGCCCCTTTCAATACCAACTCCGTCAGAGTTGAGGTAGGGGGAAGGGAGAAGAAAAGAGACAAAGGTCTCTTTCCTTACCTGGGCTGCTTTGATCTTTCTTCATTGGTTTTGCACTTTTAGTGAATCTAACTTGCTGGTTATCAATAACCAGAATGTGTCTGAGTCCAAAAGTTGAATCTCCTGTGGCACAGAACATCTCTCCACATAATGTGGTCCTTGGACCGGAGGCGTTGGTATCACCTGGAAGATTGTTACACCCTCAGCCCTCATACCTGCTGAATCAGAATCTGAATTTTAACAAGATCCCCAGGTAACTTGTATACACATTAAAATTTAAACTATTGGGTCTTCCCTGGTGGCGCAGTGGTTGAGAGTCCGCCTGCCGATGCAGTCCGGGAAGATCCCACATGACGCGGAGCGGCTGGACCGGTGAGCCGTGGCCGCTGAGCCTGCGCGTCCGGAGCCTGTGCTCCGCAACGAGAGAGGCCACAACAGTGAGAGGCTTACGTACCGTAAAAAAATTTAAATTATTGTGGTTCAAAGCAGCTCTTTCTTGTTTCCCTTCTGTTCCAGACTGATATACGTTTAAAGTATAATGAAAATAGATTGTTAAATAATTTTTTTTAAAAAAGCAAAGACCTGCAAAGCACAAGCCAAAGTTTTGTTATTTGATTCATTAGACAGACCAGGATGGCATAAGAAGTACCAAACCTGCCCTCCCACCGGAAACATATATGAAACAAGTTACTTTCAAACGTTAGACAACAGGCAGTACAGGTCTTTGATTTCTAAAAGAAGGAAAACAAATAAGAGGAGCCTTATTACCACCTTTTTACCTAGAGGGATGGCACAGGAAAGGGGAACCCAAGCAGAGCAGAAAAAGCTCACAGAATTGAGTCAGACACCACAGTTCAGTGAGGTTGTGGTTGACTTTGTGGGCAGAGTCCTGAAAAGGAGGTAGTGAGGAAGACAAAGGACACAGGAAATCTCCTTGAGTTCGTTGCTGAATTCTAAGCTAGGCATTAACTGTGCATTAAGTTGGAACATCATGTGGATGGGCAAAAACTGCCAGGGTCCTCTAAGCTGAGCAAACCAGAAGCTCACACAGAACTGGGAGACATTTCTGTTACAACCAACCATAGGGGAGAAATCTTTTATAGATTTTTCCCCCTCAAACTCAGACATACAATTTCCAGATTAACTTAGTGAAAATTTAGAAAAAAAAGCTTTTATAAAATTCTGAAAGACAGGTTTCTCTCCTTCTAGACCAGCTGTAATTTTATCTTAACAAAATGAAACCATAAGAAATTATTATTCAAGTTTAGTTCAAACAAAAGGAGAAAATAATTACCAATCAGAGAGAATCTAATGGATAAAAATTGTTGGTAATTCTTGTGTAATTACAAAATTTTAAGAAATTTTCAAATTCTCTCATCAATCTACCAGTCCTTTAGTTTCTTGAAGGATGAGTCCACAACTTACTCATATCTGTTATCATTAGAACTTGACAATTTTAGGAAATTATACATCTATTAAAAGAATATGAATAAAATACAGTAGGTGAACATCAACTAGGTTTAAAACAGAAGTCCCAAAGTATTTATTTGATCCATCATAAACATTAAACTAGTTTAATTATGACTAAAACAACCTATCCATGACTATAAATTTACATTTAGTACCACAGCTGCAAAATTCATAATATGAGCATAAGCATATGTAATAGTAGAAATACAAATCAACCACACTGCACCAGTCAAAAGCTATAGAGACTCACTCTTCCATTAGTGAACTAAAACTCTTTATTCGTTATTTTTCAGAGTTCATGATCACAAGCATTAATTTTAGCTCTATACCATTAAGCCTTTCAACTGGACAATTTTCAGACAACTGTATAATGCTCATCAAGCATATTGATTTTATTCAGAATCCTGACTGTAAAATTAAGCCCCCTAGCTCAAAGGCATTTATACAACTTTTCTAGATGTTATAAGTATAATTAGAACTATTTAACCTGTTGGAAATATTAGCCTATGAACTGAAATTAGTACTTCCTCTCATTCTGGAAAATAAAAATATATTTTGCATCATTAAATCACCATTTAACTTTGAATATCATGCTGATATTGATAGGTGATTCTGAATATAAGGGTTGATGTATTTTTATTATATCTTCTACCAAAAAGGAATTTGAAAATAGTTAATTAAACTATACATGATTATCACTTGTAAGGTAGTGAGTCTCTTAGAATATTATAGATATATTTATTTATAAATAATTTTCTCTTGAAAATAAAAGTTCACTTCTAAAATGTAATAGTTTATTTCCAAGTGTGTTTTCACATATTCATTCTGTAGCATGCCATATTTAATGCTGTAAAACTCTTAGGATTTTTCTTTCCTTAGGACACGTCAGCTTCATGTTAGTATGCTAGAGTTAGTGCACTAATAAAAGGACAATGTCTGTCCGTATCAATCTGAATTATAATACAGGATAACAGCATTTAAAATGTCAGTGCACCTTAAGGTTCTCAGATATATTCTGACTGGTATTGCCTATCTGTGTTTGTTCATAAATATCAGAAAAAGGAAAATCTAAAATTTTTTATTATATTGATTATTAAACATCTGCTAAATCTCAGGAAAAAAAAAAGTGGGGATCGGCCATGTGTGTGAGGTGGGAAAAGATATTGTAGCCCAGTGGTTCTTAACAAGGAGAAATCACGTGAATGATCCAAGACCCTTTTGAAAAATACAGAGGTCTGTATCAACTCTCTGAAATTCAGATATTTATTCAGATGTCAACCCACAGTTGAGAATCACTGTTTTAGGCAGAGCTAATGGCAAATGTTAACCATAGATTGACGTGGAATAAATAATAAAAGAAGGAATATGAATGTGAATATGCAAAATAATCAGAAAATCTTCTTTAGATTTTACTTATACACTATGAACTACTGAGATATCGAGTGATAGTCTGATACATAATGATTTAAATTTTAATTCTTCCTGATTTTTAATGTCATCCTTATGGATCCTTAATGTTTGCGCAAATAAATTTCATCATTAATTCTTTCACAAATATTCCTTGACCTCCTACTGCATGCCAAGAGCACATTAGGTGCTGGGGATGTAAAGAAAAATAAGATGGGGGCTTCCCTGGTGGCGCAGTGGTTGAGAGTCCGCCTGCCAATGCAGGGAACACGGGTTCGTGCCCCGGTCCGGGAAGATCCCACATGCCGTGGAGCGGCTGGGCCCGTGAGCCATGGCCGCTGAGCCTGCGCATCTGGAGCCTGTGCTCTGCAACGGGAGAGGCCACAACAGCGAGAGGCCCGTGTACCGCAAAAAAAGAAAAAGAAAAAGAAAATGGGGTTCCCATTTCAACAGGAGAGATGTTTTTACTTGAAAAACATGAAGAACTATCATTTTTATTTTAACCTCATACTTGCATAATACGTCTGACTTAATTTGTCCAGAGTCTCTGTAGTTTTGAAATTATTGTATGTTCCTTAAAAATATTCATAGACTTTAGTAATCATCCATTTCGACTATCTCAGCTTCCTAATCTCTACCATTTCTTTCCTTGCCTCTCAGCACCATGCAATAGCTAATTTTTCATTCTAGTTTTGTCTTTGATCTTGACATTTCACCAGTTTCATCTCTTGTTATGGTTCTGGCCATAATGCCATGATACCTATTTTATCTCACCTTACATAATACCTTAGTTTGCACAGAAACTAACCTCCTCCTTGTAGAGGTAATGGTGATGGTTTCTGTTATTGTTCCTCCGTTTTTGTCTTCTTTATTCTTGGTGTTTTGGTTTCTAGGACTTTAACCTGTCAAGGACCTAAGAGGTGAGTCGTCAAGGAAAACCTGAAGAAGTGAACAAGCTGAGCTCTAAGAGAAGTTCTTGTTCATCAGCACAGGATCCCAGTAAACCCAAGTCCTGGAACAGGACAAAAGTGAAAGTCTCTGACTAAATGAGGCAGCAGATGTGTCTCCTCCAGCGCAGTGCCTCTTCAGGATAATAAATGTTCATCAAGTAAGTGTCCAACACTTACTTATGAATGGGTTACTATATGGAAAGTTCTTAAAACAGTACCTGGCACAAAATAAATGGCCAATAAATGTTAGTGGAAAGGGAAAGGGAAGGAAGGAAGGGAGGGAGGGGAAGGCTGAGCAGCACTGGGGAAAAGTAGAGAATGAGATTTCCTTGGGACAGAGCGTAACAATTTTTCTATTAATGCCTCCAAATTGAACACTTTGAACACTCCTCACAATCTTCACCCCACAAAACCAAAGCCCTGCCACCTTAAAATACAATGCCATTTCCAGCTCTTGTGAGGTTTCATGCCCCACCAAAGGGGCTTATCAAAGTACTGCATTCTTTCATCCACATTCAATTTCTTCCTGAGAAATACTGACAAATGCAATTTTCTTCGTTTTACTCTATTTCATTAAGGTTCAAGCACCCTGGCCATGTTTGAGAGTCTCTTAGGGGTGTGAATTTGTAAGCTTTCTTCCTGGACTGCTCATTAATAAGTTTTTCATTTATTCATCCAGCCATTTATTCCGTTACTCAGTGTGAAAAGCAGGTCTACAGGAGGTTAAGTGATTTGCCTGGGTTGTGGAGTTTGTGGTTTAGTGGGGACTTGAATCTAACTCTCTGCCATGATTTGAGTACTCTTGCCTTTCTATTAAAGATTTTTGCTTAAAATTCAGATTGGAGAACCCTCTATACTTCATATTTCAAATGTGGAAATTAAGAGCAATTAAAAATGAATCCTCTGAAATTGTAAAAACTAATAGAAAATAGATAGGCAGCCTTTAAAAAATTCTTCCCTGGTTTTACTGGAATCAGTGTCAGTGGACTAAGTTATTATGACTTAGTGACTTAATTTGTGTAAGCAGTGCATTTATTTACAATATGATCTAACAGATGCTATTCTAGGCTCTAATTGTGGTAATATATTTGTAGATAATATAATTATTTATATAATTATATAAATATAATATAATTTAAAAAGAATTGTTTTTCTGACCAGAGACACTAAGATCTGTGCAATATGATTTGACCTGTGTAAAGCCCAAGGGTATAATAACAATGCAGACTATCACAGGATTATGACATATTTTCAAGGATTGGGTTGGAACTGGGTTAATAATACAGTAGAAAATGATTCTGAAGTTTGCCATCAAATTTTCATGTTCTTCAGATAATATTGTACTTCACAGTCTTCAGATAATAAGAAAGTAGATTCTGAATGCTTTTATTTCATTTTTTCTACTTCTAAAAACTAGAATTGACCAATAATCAAAACTTAAAGTATTTCAGGGTTAATAAAATGTAGAGAATCTTTCATCTTCCTAGAAACATAAAATGAGAAATTCACATTTGCCAATGTTCTAAATGGTTTTTGAAAATAATATTATTATTCAGTTAAGCTTTTATTTATTCACTTAAGCTATTTTTCATCTCCAGAAAAAAGGGATTTGTAAGTTTCTGATTAAGAATCTTCCTAGCTCTCTAAGTAAAATAATAACACAAGATTGAGTATTGTGACAGATAGTATTTTTCCAAAAACGTCTGCACCCTTACATAATCCATTCCACATATTCTTCTAAAGATATGACATTCACGCTCCTTCATGGAGACATGAGGTCTATGGGTCTTCCCCTTTAATCTGGGTGGACCTTTGTGACTGTCTCCACTGATAGAGTACAGCAGAAATGATGCTATGTGATTTCCTAGGCCAATCTACAAAAGACAATTCAGCCTTTATTTCTTTCTTGAGACATGCCTGTCCTGAATCACTGTATAAGAGACTAGCTATAATGAAGAGTTAATTCAGCAGAGACCACACTGAGAGAAAGAGAAATGCGCAAAGAACCCCACCACTTCTAGCCCTGGGCAATTTGAGTCTTCCCAGCCCCGCCTTCAGACACATGATTCAGAAGTCTTCAGAGGATTCTAGCTCCCAAACATTGGACTGCCTCAGCCATACTGAGTGAAAAGGAAATTAGGTGTCCTTACCAAACCCAGCCCAGACTGCTGATTCTTGTTATTTAAGCAAAATAAAAGATGTTGTTTTAAATCATTAAGCTTTGGGTTTGTTACACAGACAGAGTAAATGAAACAGACCTCTATTCTACACAATCACCCTGAGTAGAGCAAATATGGCAGAGAACAGCTACATCATTCATTCATTCATACAGTTCCATAAATATGGATTAAGTAGCTAATATGTGCCAGTCACTATGTCAGCCAGTAGCTGATGGTAAGTAAAACAGGCAGTGTTGGTCCCCATGGAATTTAACGCACTGGAAATATGCTGACAACAGGCAGGCCTATGAACAACCTGGTGTCCTCTAACAGTGGGCATTATTATAAGGATCTAGAAAAAAAATCATTGTTACAGAAATGGTGATGGAAATAGCTGACAGATTTCCTTTCAATGATGACATGTACTCTCCTGTTGATCTCAGTCAGAATTTATACTAAAGAACAGTAGGGAAGAAGACCAGGTGAATGAGACAATTCAGAATCTTGCAATCAGGTCTAGTGTTTCTTAGACATCTCTTTCTTTGTATTAAATTGTGCATAACAGACACCGTATTGGGTTAGTATGACATTTTATGGTGTTTTGAAATCTGTGGGTCAGGTTGGTCAGGAAAGTGTAATTCTAAGATGACCTTAATATTGTTTGATTCAGCAAATAGATGATGCTGAGAGTCCCAACTCAAATCTACAGTGTAATTTGGATTGTTTTAAAGGGATTTAAACATTCTTGTATGCAATATACTTCTCATAAATAGCAAAGCCAGGGAAAAAAAATTAGGAAGCTTTGCACATTCTAGTACAAACTTAATCCAAATAGAGGCTCTAATACTCATCTCTGTACCATGATAAACCTCCATGAGAATTTTTATTGGGAGGATGAATCATATTATTCCATTTAGATTATTTCAGCATTAAAGGATATGGCTCATTCATGCTGCAGATGATAAAGCCGTGTGGTCGGGTTAATGCTAAAACTGACAAATGCCATGCCAGATTTGAGAATATATGGGAAATTTTAATTAGGAGTTTATAAAAGTCTGAAAAAATCTCCAAATATCATATCCTTAGGAATGAACTTAAATTTAGAGCTAATATATTAGCTAATATGCAGGCAGTGATGAAGGGAAAACAGGTGGCTGGTGCATAATTTGTATAATGGTCTCCTTTTTAAGGCTGGTTGTGGAAGCCAACTCTGGTTGCTTGCAGAGGTTGTTTGCTCTCAACAAAGAGCAATCAGGAGTATGCTTCCCTTTGTCAGAGAACATGACACACTCTCAAACTTTAGGCTACTTTTGTTGGACTGAGACATTTGGCTCTACTTCTAGAAACTATTTTTAGATCTGTTTATATCTCCTACTATTTATAATCATCTTACTTTCTTCACAAATTTGTCAGTGAACTTGACTGACTGGAAAATTACAGGAGAAAAAGAAGCATTGTTCAAGGAAAGGAGGGAAATGGGGAGACAAGAGATGTTAATTATTAATTGTGCATGCCTGAGTGACCTTTTTCCCTTGACTATCATCTCACAAGTTACTCTTAAGATTTTAAACCACTATTACCATGAAGGGACATCTTAGCTACAAAGGGATTATAATAGATACAGTAAAACATTTTTTAAATACACTCTAAAATAAAGATAAATCCAATGCAATTCACATAAAGCCTAATGCATTATGTACAGTCTGTGCTTAATAAATTCATTACTCATAAAATATACATCCACACATCCTCCTTTCTTATCAATAAAGCAATAAAGCTGAGCATAAGATTACCCAGAAATTCTGCTGCATCCTATACAAAAATATAATCACATTCTTCCCTTTTTAAATGCTCAGATGAAAAGAAATAAGAAATGATTAGCTTTAATATTTCATTGTATAAAGTATTTCATATTTAGCCTGCTGAAAATACTGCACACATTTTTTTTCTTTCATGTTTCCCAGTATAGAAGAGAGAAACATTGCAGCTTTTTACACCTAACTCAGGAACTAGTCTTAAAGTATAATATAAATCAGTAGTTGAGACTGGTTAGAGTTACCCTGAAGCATTCAGGGACTTTTTGTGCTACAAGGACCATGTTTTGAGTGTCAGTAAATGGACATAATGCTAGTTCCTGATCTCTAAAAGAATTTGACTCTGTGTTTGTTCTTTTAATATTCTTCTCCATATGTCAGATTGAACAACCCTTATCCACTGTATGAGATGATAGGCATCCAAATCGCATTTCTCTAACAGAGTTTGCCCAAAGCATTTCTTCAGCTAAAATCAAGATTCTGTCTTCAAAATGAGGATTAAACTGGGTGCTGGCAATGTGGTCCCCTCTGATCTCCTATTTTTCATTTGGACAAATGACCTTTAACTGCTGGTTATCCTCATACCTCTGTATATTTAAAGCCCCATTCAATTGATAAACAATTAATTATCAGGTTAAGTCAGCCATGGTTCATTTTAGTATATAGTTAGGCAGATTCTATAGAATGTCTGAAATGTTGGTAGCATTCCTG
>NW_006786333.1:165634-187316 GCF_000442215.2 Lipotes vexillifer
CTGCAGTCAAAATTATGGTTTATTATTATGGGAATAAGAGAATCTTTAGAAAGACAAAGTAATACACAACAGCTTTTACTTCCTCCTACCCCCACTTCACTGCAGCCCAACTTCAGATCTTTTATGATTATTTGCTGCACACCAGCAGACCCTACGGCTCTCTCCAGTACCCGCTAAGGCATCTTTGTGTACTTTACTAGAAAACATGCCATTTGGAAAGGCAAGTACCAATTTACACGAGGCAGGACTCCATATATTTCTCATATTCCTTTTTCTCTCTGACAAGCAAAAAATCATAGGTCTCATTTTCCAGTCCTTATTAAAGAGTGTGGTCCTGGTTGTTTGGAAGGCTCATTAGTGCCACTGCTCTGCGATGAACCGCACATCTTTATAAGAAAGACAGATTGCATGAATGCATCAGTCCGTCAGCCATAATGAAACCCAAGTGCATCCCACACAAGCCTCAGAATTTAGATCTTCATTTGTTTTTGTGGAAAATGAGAACCCAAATGGGCATTTGAAAACACAACTAGTTCCTTTTTTTCCCAGTAATAGGAGTGCCCCACTATTGCACTCATGACCTTCAGGGAAAGTAAAAGAGACAGTTAACTATGTAATGCTTTGCAACTAGAGTGCTGAGACCAGGCAAAAAGCAGAGGGGCATTAGCAATGGATTAAGAATGTACACAGGAGTAAACTCAGAGAATTGCCATCTCATCAGTGGTGAAACGCTGGTCTCTTGGGTGATGATGTCAAAGGTATTTAATTTTTGTACTTTTCAACTTCCCTTCCAAAAATATTAGTCATAGAGTGTCTTTATCTAGATCTAAAGACTAAGATCTAGATGGGCTAAATGAAAGATTATTTTCTCAAAAATAAACAAAATCATGGAAATAACCTTGACAACAATAAAACAATTATAACAGTTCTGAATCTTGAGGTAAATGAAGCAAAATTCTGCTATGGAGTGAGTAATCCAGAGCTCTTTTTGGTTTTTTAAATAAATGTGTTTCTCCATCTCTAATGAGCTATGTGTATGTGTGTTTCTAAAGTATTTCACAGAAGAGGACTCCATGGGATGGAATGCACACTGGTCTTGCAGTCCTAAGGCCTTATTTTGCCTCGGAGCTGGCCACTTACTCACTGGGTGACATCAAGAATCATTTAACTCCAATGGGCCACAGGCCTTACCTGTGTCATGGAGTTGCTACTTTTTGAAAAACATACCAAAGTAAAACATAGGTAGAGGATTTCTGGAGTCAACTGGACCTTTGAGTCCATCTAACTCAATCTCTTTATCTTTGTATAAGCAAATTTAAGCACAGAGAAGTAACTTTACCAAGGTCACCCAGTATTTAAGTACCAAAAATTAAATTAATGCCAAATTATGACCTAATAAGATAATTTGTATATTATTTTTATTATTCATAGTTATATAAATTAAAACTAAAAAAGTAGCATTTATCCCGATAAAACTAAAGTTCAAATGCGTAAATGACTATATATAATAAATAGCATATATAATATATATCATATCTCTCCTGAAAGTTACCTTAAAAGATACTGACTAAATAAACAATTTTATTTTCTGGGATTACACTACTTATTTTCTCCCGCATTTTAGAATTATAAAAGAGGGTTGGGACATTATATATAGAAAGAATACAGTTATATTAATGGGATTTAAAAGTCAAAACTTTCTAATTTCTTGTCACTTTATTACCTAATTTATCAAAATTGTGTTATAAACAAATTGATAGAGTTTGATTTTATTTTTTCTGGATATTTATATTTTACGAAGATACTTTTTCACTTAAAAATAGAAGTAATTAAATGTATTGTGGTAACTTTCATTGGATCATGTAATTGAAAAATTACACTTATGGAAAAATGGGTGAGATCTAAATAGAACGTTTAGTTTAGATAATAGTTATATACTAATGTTAATTTCTTAGTTTTGACAAATGTTCCTTGATTAGGTAGGATGTTAACTTTAGGGGAAACTAGGTAAAGGGTATGTGGGAAATTCTCTTTAGTATCTTAGCAGATTTTCTATAAGTCTAAAATTATACCAGAATAATTTTTTTTTTTTTTAGTATAGAAATAAAATTGAGAAATATCAGTAATATTTGAGGGGGCAACTGAGCCAGTCAAAACAATCTTAATTGATCAGAAAAAATGATGAAAGATGGTAATTTCAAATAAATAGAGGAACAGGGGAGTAAGAGAAGGAAGGAAAGAGGGAAGGAAGGAAGGAAAGAAGGAAGGCAGGGAGGAAGGAGGGAAGGGAGGAAAGAAGGAGGAAAATGTGTCCAACTCCTTATAACGATAGAAATACAGGGCCATATTTACCCTAAAACCAAAAACTGTCCAGTTCCTAAATATATTCATTTAATCCTAAAAAAAACAATGAAGTAGTTGTTCTTATTATCTCCATTTTAGAGATGAGTGACCTGAGCCACAGAAAGTTTAATTACTTGCCTAAGGTCATACGGCAAGTGTGATAAATACATTGTGGGGACAGGATTTAAACAAGGCTCTATTAAATACCAGTCTTTGCAGCAAAAGAATGACTTGCTTTCCTTTCTATGAAACTCTGATGGGCTTGTGCCCTATAATGATTTACAATGCTAAGCAATGTTTTTCTTTGCAGCCTTTTTAGTCTCCATATTTATGCAGGAGGCTGAACCCAGGATGGACTTCCATGAAAACTATTAGGCTTTACTTACAATTATAGCTTTGAGTGTTGGCTAAGATGAAGTTAGGCTGCTCCAGGCAGAAACTGAGAGAACACCCCATTCTGCATATTTTACCACCTAGGATCTAAAGCAAAATCTCACAAAGTCCCTCCCAAGAAAAGCTCTCTTCAGTTGTTTCATTACAGCTCTCTTTCTCTAAAGCTCAGAACTAGTCAAAGGGGCAGGACCAGGTAAGAGACTACTTTATAATTAATCCTTTTCATCTTACTGCTTGCTTCATCCTATTCCATTTTCTTGTCTCTCCTACTTCTATAACAGGATTTTTCATGAAGTTTCCTTCTCAGAGGCCACCTGCTCTACCCCATATCAACAAAAGCAAAATGGAGGATATGGGAGACAACATGTCAACGGACCTGCCCCTCCAAATCTAGGAGTAGGTTCAACTGGGACACCCCCATTTGTAAGCTAATATAGTGGACAAGCATAAAGTAGAGAAGAAAGCATGGTATTCCTGTGAACTTAAATAACTGTGCCTTTTATGTTGAATCCTTGAAGTTTTCCGACAGGCTAAATATCTGTGAATAGAAGCATCTTTCTGTACAGCTGGCAAAGACTCAGTAAATATCCACTGCTATTTAGCAATTTCAAATTTACAAATAAAAAAGAATGATGTATGAAAAGGTGCAGCATTTTCCCTAGGGTGGCTCCAGCTTCATGGATACCTGTATTTCCTAAGCCTGCTAAAACGACAGTCCTAGGAGACACAGCTCATTAAGTGATGAAATATATTCACACTTCCAGAGCTGCAAATGTGCTCAACCCCAGAGGGTCATTGTGAGAATTAAATGAGACGATGTTGTGAAAATACTTGAAAACACTGAGAAGTCTTACCACTGTAAACCATTATTGTTGTTAAAGTATAATTTTCTCATCTCCTAAGACCGCTGAGATGTGATGATATGGTGAGATATTAAATGGCGTGTTAATATCTCTCTTCCTTCCTTTTTCCTTGTGATCATCTTTCCTTAGGGTAGCTCATCACCTCAAGGGCAAGAAGTATGAGAGAAGAAAAATGTCAAATTCTGGTTTTAAAGGTCAAAAAGCCCAGTCCTTTGGTAAATCCATGGGAAACAGTAGAAATATTTAAAATAACTTGGGGAAACACTTTTCCTTCTGCCTCCATTGCCCATTTAATAAAAATCATCCAAGTATGGAAGAAAAAAGATTTGGAGAAGAAGGGGCCTTAGTAACTGGCCAGGTGGCCTATGCTCTGCCTATAGCCTCAGAGTCCCTGGGGAGGAATGAACAAAGGCCAACACAATAAACTGAGGACCTATGGACAGAGAGGTATGTGTCTCATTACCCTACTGGAGTCATGGGGGAAAGCAGACAGAGCAGCTACATAGAAATACCCAAGAAGAACACTCAAGGCTTCCCTACAGAGCTCCAGCATGCCCCAACAAGATGCTGGGAACCCTCTTGCACGGTTGGTGGGAATGTAAATTGACAGAGCCACTATGGAGAACAGTATGGAGGTTCCCTAAAAAACTAAAAATAGAACTACCATACGACCCAGCAATCCCACTACTGGGTATATACCCTGAGAAAACCATAATTCAAAAAGAGTCACATACCAAAATGTTCATTGCAGCTCTATTTACAATAGCCAGGACATGGAAGCAACCTAAGTGTCCATCAACAGATGAATGGATAAAGAATATGTGGCACATATATACAATGGAATATTACTCAGCCATAAAAAGAAACGAAATTGAGTTATTTTTAGTGAGGTGGATGGACCTAGAGTCTGTCATACAGATTGAAATAAGTCAGAAAGAGAAAAACAAATACCCTGTATAGAACATATACATATGTTATACATATAACACATATATATGGAATCTAAAAGAAAAACAAAAAAAATGGTTCTGAAGAACCTAGGGGCAGGACAGGAATAAAGACTCAGACATAGAGAATGGATTTGAGGACACGGGGAGGGGGAAGGGTAAGCTGTGACAAAGCGAGAGAGTGGCATGGACATATATACGTTACCAAATGTAAAATAGATAGCTAGTGGGAAGCAGCCGCATAGCACAGGGAGATCAGCTCCATGCTTTGTGTCCACCTAGAGGGGTGGGATAGGGAGGGTGGGAGGGAGACACAAGAGGGAGGAGATATGAGGATGTATGTATATATACAGCTGATTCACTTTGTTATACAGCAGAAACTAACACACCATTGTAAAGCAATTATACTCCAAAAAAGTTGTTAAAAAAAAAAACTTGAAATGATCTTCAAAAGAATCCCTGAATTGGACTGAATTTACCTGCAAGTGTAAGGAGGAAAAGAAAAACCTTCCCTGTCTTCAGTTGGGATATGGCTTGAAATAGAAATTAAGGTCAGCTATAAGAAAAGAACGTTATATTTTTGTACAAATGATTATATATTCTGTGAAAATTAATATTTGCTATGCTGCTGTTTCTGGTAAGACAGCATTATATAAAATAGGATACTAATGCTTCACTCTAAAATTCTACTCCAAATTTCTTGTGTGCATCTATCTTCTCTGGACCCATTAGCACAGCTTCTAATGATTTACCTAGTCCATGAATATTATCAAAACAATTGAAAAAAAAATTTTTTTAAAGAAAGAAACACTAAAATCATTACAGGGAAATTTTCCATGATTTTTATTTAATTCATATTTTGAAAGCCTTGTTTTTCATTTATTCTCAACACCCCATCTCCACAATTTTAGAAATTCCCCCCAAACTGTATTCTTTTGAAGCCCTTCTCTCTGAAGGTACCAATATATAGAATGGAAACATAACTATCTAGAGAAAATTAATTCTGGTTTTAATCTCCTTGTTAACAAATAGTTGTTTTTCTTCCATGCCCCACTTCAGGAAAAGCCACACCACCTGATTTGACCAACAGTATGTTAGCAGATGTGACACAAAACAAGGCTGAGCAGGCACTTGGGAAATTGTGCTTACTCACTGTGCCTCTGATATCACCCTAAGAAGAGCTTCCCCAGAGTAGCTGCTGCCCCTTCAGCCTGGGCCCAGAATAAGCGTACATGGAGCAGATCTGGGTTAAGCTCTCTGAGAGCAGCCAATTCCAGCGGCATCCACAGCTTGAAGCAGAGCTGCCTGTTGCACTCACCCTAGATCTGTTCATCCCCAGGCCACCCATGGGCAGGAATAAATTGTTTGACACCTAAATTTTTGATTCGTTTGTTAAACAACAAAAGCTGATGACCTAAGACCTTAGAGTCACTTGATTCTTAACCCTTAGCTTGTAATAATAGTCAGTAACTTTGCCCAGAATGTTTGGGTAACTTGTCCCCATTCATTGTTGAGACAGTGGCAGGGCTGAACTCTGTGCATACCCGGACTGATACACGCTCATGAAGTCACATTTCCCTGAACTGCATGGACATGCTTTGCTTTAGAAAATCATAAGCAAGGGAGAACTATGTTTCACTTCCCCCCACACAGTGCTTGGGCCTGGAGCCAGCATCACTCCTAAAGGTGGGATCCAGAGACAACAGCAATCCCCAGGATCTTCTTGAACGATGGTCAGTAAGCTCTAGAGAGCGGGTGCTGCCTCACACAGTGAAGATTACTCCTGCCTTGGCTTTAACTAACAAGGTGAGAGTGTATAATCCTCTCAGTAGTGAGAATCAAGCACTTACCAGGGGAAAAAGGAAAGAGAGAAAGCAAGAAAGGACAGAAGGAAGGGAGGGAGGGAGGGAGAGAGGGAGGGGAAGGGGAAAGGGAAGGAAAGGAAAGGAGAAAGAAAAGAAATAAAAAAGAAAAGTAGGGCTTCCCTGGTGGCGCAGTGGTTGCGAGTCCGCCTGCCGATGCAGGGGACACGGGTTCGTGCCCCGGTCCGGGAAGATCCCACATGCCGCGGAGCGGCTGGGCCCGTGAGCCATGGCCGCTGAGCCTGCGCGTCGGAGCCTGTGCTCCGCAACGGGAGGGGCCACAACAGTGAGAGGCCCGCGTACCCCCCCCCCAAAAAAAAAGAAAAGAAAAAAAAAAGTAAAAGAGGGAGGGGACATAAAGAATACTGACAAGAATATAATGTTACCATTCTTCAGCTCTACTGCTTTGATAGCAAATGAAATGGATCAAAAGCTTGATGGTCATTATAGTATTTTTGGCACCATGCTTGTGGTTGTGCCCTTGTAATAAAAGGCATCTAGGTGCAAGGATCTGTGTTTCTTAAGAGGAGCCAGGAGGTGGAGCTGTGGAAAGATGGCTGTCTGGAATGGTGAGTGGGTAGTTGGGAGGAAAAGGGAATTTGCCTTCTTTCTAACATGTCTCATGTCCCATGTAAAAGTAACCCAAGAAGTTCACAGACTTCAGACATTATCAATACACACACACACAGACATATGCACAAATAAACAAAAACAACAATAAAACAGGGCAAAATGTGTCATGAAATTGGGAAAAGGGATTCTGTAGATTCTGTAAAGATTGCTCTCTTGAACTTAAATCTATCTTCAAACAGACATGACTTGTGTTATAATTCTCTTGGGAACATGATCCTATACTAACTTTTTTCAAAAATGACAAACATTCTAAGCTGAATTGTAGTAACTTTATGTATATTTTCTAACAGAAGATAAAATATAAAGAATAAGATGAAAATTTGTGTGATATGGCATCCAATCATACCATAAAGAATGAAAGTTTTAGAAACATTCCAGGAAATAACAAAGGCCATATTTTCCCTTTGCTATGCATAAGGAATTCCCATTGAAGTCAATGGCATTTTACATAAAAACCAATGGCAAATTATGGTCCTTAATGAAAGAGGAAATTATAATTATAGTGCTGCTGGTAGCATCACTAGGGTTAAAGCTGTGCAGTCTTTTCCATTATCACTTATCAGGATTTAATAGCTCAGCTGTTTTGAGTTCTACTTGGCTGAAATGTGATATACAACTCATCAGGCTGGGTGTAATTAGTTATTGTTATTACACAAACAAATATTTTAATTAGTAAAGCATTTTTTAATTATGAAGCTTAAAGAGAATATTTTTTCCTGATGACAGGTACAGGGGTGAAGAACAGAGAAAGAAGGAGACATGCTTCAAGGAAGGTAAAATGTTGGCAGGTCCCTCAACTGGAATAACTCACTTTCTTTTTTTTTTTTTTCCTATCTCCTTAAAAGTTTATTTCTATTTTTTTTTAATTGAAGTATAGTTGATTTACAATGTTGTGCCACTATCTGCTGTACAACAAAAGTGACTCAGTTACACATATATATACATTTCTTTCTTATATTCTTTTCCATTATAACCCACTTTCTTTTGATTGTGACATCAGTGTGACTTGCTAGGAAACAGAATCTCCTGGGGGAAGCAGCACTGTAGAAGACTCAAGGAAGACCATTGGATGGTTCCTCTCAGCCCATTTTTCTACTATGGGCCTAAGGGCATGTGCAGTGCAATTAGATAGCAACATACTACAAGCTCCTAGAAATCCTCAGATTTCCACTTGACAATGCCAACCTTGCTTTTCTGGGTGAAAGTGCATCATCCTTGACTTATACATGTTCTCTTGTCACTCATAGACTGTAGGAAAGTCCATCTGAGATGTGGATAGACCTTAGATCAGAACGTTTTGATAGATCCAAAGTGGAGTTGTCGGGATATGTTGCAAATATCTTCCTGCTCTCCCAGGTTGGTGGCCCTCAGAGACCAAGGTATAGACCTTTATACTTACTGCACCTCAAGCACAGGTGAGGAAACTAGAGCAGCAAAGTCTTTTTCAGTGGTTTCTGTACTCACAACCTGAGTTTCGTGGCACTTGCTAAGGCCACCTGTGGATCCTTACATTGGAAACATTCATTACCTACAGAAGGGTTAGATCAAGGGAAGAGAATATGAGAGGAAAAGGTAAATACTTGTCTATTATATGCACTTAGCGTACATTGTTTTATTTAATCTCCATAACTACCCTTGTATGTAGCATTTTATCCCCAATTTACAGAGAAGCAAAATGAAATTCAAAGAAATTAAGTGATTTTTCCCAGATGGTTCATTTAGTACATGGCAGAGATCAACTTCAGTCTCAGATCTTATGAGGCAAGTTCAGTGCTCATCTTATTTCCTTCTTAACCTCCAAATCCAAACCTTCATTCTCTCCTCAACATGGTCCATTGGGGCTTCCATCCTCTTCTCTTAGAGAAACAGCTCTTGTCAGGTCCACTGACCACCTCCATTGCCAAATCCAATGGTCACTATCTGCCTTCATTCTTCACAACTTCTTATCAGCACTCAAAGCAATTGGCCTTTTTTTCCTTCTCCGACCTTTTCCAAGATGACTGCCATCTTGTGGTAAGTGTTTATCCTACCTTCCTAGAAGCTTCTTGGTGCCCTTTGATGGCTCTTCCTCCACTGTTCAGCCTATAAATGCCCCCATGCTCAATCCTGGGCCCTCTTTTTCTCTTTTCTCTTGCTCACTCCTGCCCTAAGGGCTTCCACTCAGTCTTATGGCTTTTCTTCCGTCTCTATGCTGAAAGTAACACACCAACCTCCATTCTCTACTGAGATGTGGACTTGTATATATAACTACATGCACAATAATTCCATGCATTTCTAATAAGCATCTTATATGCAACATTTCCAAAGTAAACTCTTGCCTCCCTCCCCTCGAAAAAGACTCTATTCCTTCTCTATTTTTCCCACCCCTCTTGTTGTTATTGAAACCAAAAAACAATGTGTCATCCTGTCTTTCTCTTGCCCTCTATTCATGATCTATCAACAAATCCTGATGATTTACCATGTAAATAATGTCTGAAATCTACCCACGCTTTCCAGCATCGATATTCCAAGTTTACAATTATCTACTAACTAGACTCCCAGTTTCCACTCCATTTAGTAGCCAAAGTGATTTTTTTAAACATAAATCAGATCAAGTTACTTTCAGACTTTAAAGTGCTCCAAAGAAATACAAAGTTACACACACACACACACACACACACACACACACACTCCAAAAGTGTCCCACAACACTTAGGCTAAAATCCAAGTTCCTTTCCAAGTTCTCACCATGATCTCACCCTACTCATTATCCTTCCTTATCTCATACATCTCACACTCTTACACCAGATTCTAAGCCAGACAGACTGGTCCTTTTGTTGTTGTCCTGAGCCCCCCGAACCCCTCCACAAGCTGGATGCCACCTCTGCCACCTTGAGGACTTTGCACTTACTGTTTTCACTGCCAGGAACACCTTGAGTTTTGCATAATTGGATCCTGCTCATGATTGATTTCTCAGCCAACTGTCACTTTCTTAGAAAGGCATTCCGGAGTAAGCCTTGTGATGCTGGTCCTGGCACACAAGCCTGAAATATTTATTATCTGTGCCTTTGCATTAGTCAGCTTGGGCTGCCATAACAAAATATCATAGACTGAGTGGCTTAAACAACAGAAATTTATTTTCACAGAGTTCTGGAGGCTGGAAGTCTGAGATTGGGGTACCAGTAGGTCAGATGCTGGTGGGGGCCCTCCTTCTGGCTTGCAGAAGGCTGCCATCCTGCTGGCTCCTCACATGGCGCAGAGCACACTCTGTATGTCCTCCTCCTCTTATCAGAGTACCAGCTCTAGAGAACTGCGGTTCTGCCTTTGTGCCCTCATTTAACTTTAATATCCTCCTTAAATGCCCTGTCTCCAATACAGTCAGGTGGAGAGTTAGGACTTCAACACGAATTTAGAGGAGCACAGTTCAGTTTGTACCATCAAAGAATATGGTATTGCCTGTCTGTCTGGCACAGATAGTTTACCAGTGTTTAATGCTGCATTTTCCATTAAAATTTGTTATATATGTAGAGGGGAGTAAGATTAGAAATAGCCATGATGTTGATTATAAAACACGAACCAGTTATGTTAATTTTGTAACATTCTCAATTTTCTTCTCTCTTCAAAATACATCGTTAGAACAAGAGAAAATAAATCTAAGAGTGGAATGAATTCAAATATCTCCTTGGTTTTTATACTTGTACTTGGTAAAAAATGTAAAAATTAGTAATAATGAGAATCGCAAAGCTGTTCTAGAAGTCTTAAAGGAACTGAGCCAATCTGTAGCAGAGACTGAGAATGCTTTTCCCAACAAACACCGTGTTTCCTCAGTTTTATTCACTGTTTATCACATTTTTAAAAGCTGTTTTACAAAATGTATTTTTTTCTAAAGTCTGACCATGCCCTGAGAGAAGGAAAGAGAAAAATAGAAGATTACCCCCAAACAACCAAGGTCTAGTTTTGTCCATCACTAAAGGAATAGCCAATTAAAATATAGCAGGTAAATACTATGGAATAATAGTAGGTAGCACTTAGAAGTAACAGCAACTTGAACATTTTTTAGAAACGTATTGTTGAGTGAAAAAGGAAAAACAAGAAACAAAAATCAACAATCTAATACTTTTCATAAAAATTAAAAATACATACATGCACAAAACATTACATATTTTACATATGTACATACACTGTCAAGCGTAGGTATCAACTACATTCCGTAAATACCTATGGGGAGATCAGTTTGGAAGTCCAGGAAAAGAGGGAAAATTTTTTTAAAAAGAGAGAGAGGGATTTTCAACCTGTGATGATGGTGAACAGAATATAAGTCAGATATTTGCACCTAAGGTACAGAGGAAGAGATGGAGGAAGGGAGGGAGGAAGAAAGGAAAATGAGCATGGGGGACAGAAGCAGGAAAATTATAATGGTAAATATAACTCTCTTCTGAGCACATCATTTCACTGGGTTTTTTGTCCTAAGTCCCTCAGCATGTGCTCATGGACCTTTGCTGAGTGTGGACTAAAACTGAAGCAGTAGCTCAGAGTGTCAAATAGGATCAGGGAGGCAAATAGCACTAGCTTAGACAGAAGGGTTAGACATGAAAGTAAGGAGTTACCAAATTGCCCTTTTTCTTTCCTTGAGCCTTGAGTCTATCCTGACTTATTGATGCCATCTACTGGTCCTATCAATTAATAGCTTTTCTAAAACTCTTGCTTGACTTGGACAACTTTATAATTATTTGGGAGCCAGTTGTGAGTCTTTTCACTCAAATACTCCACTGCTTGCTAAAGGTATCCTCTCTGAAGCAACCTCTTGCCCCCATACTGGTATGTTTCATCTTAAGCTTTTTTTGTTAGAGAAACTCTGCAGAATTAATTCCTTTGCTAGAAGTACTCTTTCAGGGAAGAAACAGAATGCAGTTTCTGATAGAGGCAAGGAAATCATTTCCCAAATTTGCTATATACATCAGCTTTGATTTTCCTTTTCCAAAGCTGGAAACATGTCTTGGAACTGGGGTGTCCTTATAGACACCTAAAATGCATTTGTAACACTTTCCCATTTGAATTAAAAAGACTTGCATAAACTGATTATAATCTTGGGGGTGAATTTCTAGTTATTTTTTAACTTTCATGTAAATTTCTGAACTATAACAACCTTACTCACAGTTGGATGTGTATTATCAAATGCCTTTATCATTTTATTGTCATTTCCCCTGTCTTTCTATTTTAATTTCCTCATATTTCAGACTATTCTCTGGCTTGACTCATAGAGAAAGGATAAATGTCGGTATTCGTAGTGCTGTTTCAGCCAGCCAGTCACTTACTTCATTACTGAACGTGTGAAAGAATCTAGTCAAGTCTTAGACTTGTTCATAAGTAGAAATCATTCGTTAACAATGGTAAAATTTCAACAACAACTAAAAAATCATGTCTCATTCCACATTCCCTTCTTGGCAGAACAGTACATCATATCAAATTATTTCTCATTCATGTTCAGTGTCTGCCACTTAAAGAAGGAGAAAAATCAAGCAAGTTATTTCTGGAGCAAACACTGAGAATAACCATGAAACCGACAAGCCATCTTCTCTTCCTTGATGACGAGGTGGTTATTAAGCGGCTGAAATTGATTCCAGGAACAGATTGTCTGCAGAATATTTCCCCGAAATCCCATATTACCATAATACTGTTGTTATGGGAAAAGAGTACTGAATCTCCTGAGGATCCTGAATATGAGGAAGGACTTGATGCCCTATGACAGGGTCAGCAAACACCAACGATGGGCCAATTTTGTACAGCCTACAAGTGAAGAATGTTTTTTTACATTTTAAATGGTGGAGGAAAATATCAGAAGAAGAAGAATATTTCATCATGCATGAAAACTATAAGAAATTTAAATATCAGTGTCCATAAATAAAATGTTATTGGAACACAGTCATTCCCAATTATTTACTTTTTGTCTCTGGCCGCTTTAATAATACACCAGCAGAGCTCAGTAGTTGAAACAGAGGCTACATGGTCCATTAAGCTGTAAATATTACTAACTGATCTCTACAAGAAAAGGTTGCTGACTCCTACCTGAAGGTCAAAACTGATGAAAGAGAGGCGAGGTGCTTCGAAGTCCTTGGTAGAGTCTCCAACCCGAGACACCACTGAATGGGCTTCCAGGGAAAACAGAAGCAGTGCAGCCAGACCCTCACTCTCAAAATCTCCTTCTATTTCTTTCTCATACATTTAGTCCATTCATCGTCAGACACTGCTCTCAAGAATCTTGAGGTTCCCTTATTGCTGTTCCCATGGTGTGTTAGTTCACTACACATGCAAACAAGGGAGGGCTTGTATTAGGTATACCCCTTACAAATCTCAGGTCTCTGGAGGCTAGATCCAAACAAAGAGTTGAAAAGCCCCAGGTATATACACAGAAAACAAGCTAAGGTTCTTCAAAGTAGGGTCATTCTTCATTGTGTAATATAGTATGAGGCCAAAAGCCAAGCAGATAGACGGTTTCACTTCTCCATAGTTCCATTTTCTTCAGGGCATTTCCCATGAAGTGATGAGTTCCTTGTTATCTCTGAATTCCTTTTTATATTACTAGCCCAGTGAGACTAAATCAAGCTTTAAGCCTCTGCTTTTATTTAGCTTTTGACCTTTAAAACTGTTAATCATCAAGTGCCTCAAGGAGTAAAATATGCAGAGAAAGAAGAGCTCACCTTGGTATATTTTTTTCTTATTTCTGGTTGACTTGGTTTCTCTCCAGTGCCTTTAAATAGGTGTCTTTATTTATTGTTTCTTTTCTTATTGTGTCCAATTTTTATTGTTTGTTCCAAGACAGGAAGTTTGTTCTGATGCAAGATACTCTCTTAAAACCAGACGTAGAAATGTTTTTTTTTCTCTTGTTAAAGGAAATAGTGGTATCAAGTCTTTTTCTACTAGGATTGCCAAATGATAAATCTGTCTGATTCATTCCAATAAAAAGTGAATTTAGGCTGGAAATCCTGGGAGATGTCTTCCTAGTATAAAGTATATTTTCACTGAGTGTCCAAGGAATGCACTTTACAATAGCAGAGATAATGTAATTGTGTGCCACCGAGAGTCCAAACTATGACCTACATAAGAACAGAATTTTGTCCCAAGGACACCTTTAGAAGGTAAATAAAATACCATTGAGAGACTAAATCTATGATAACTACTCATGTCTGAATTGCCATTGGATACCCTCAATTGTCCCTTCTATCATGTCTTCATGCAGATATTGAGCTCCAAGACAAAGTACTCAAAACTGAATTACCTCCATCTTTCTCTCTCCACTATTACCTCCTACTTTTCAGTAACCATAGAATGTTTATTTCCCCAAATTGTGGAAGTAGAAAACTTCAGTATGTGGTTAGTTGATTTCTTAAAGGCAGACCTTGCTGTAAGCTAGTCATAGGCAATGAGTGGTTTTTTTTTTTTGTTTTTTTTTTGTTTGTTTTTTTTTTTGCGATATGTGGGCCTCTCACCGTCGTGGCCTCTCCCGTTGCCGGACGCGCAAGCTCAGCGCCCATGGCCCACGGGCCCACGGGCCCACGGGCCCAGCCGCTCCGCGGCGCCACCAGGGGCCCCCGCAATGAGTGTTTTGATTCATGGAAATTCTAGAAACTCTTTAATTAACCTTATAAAAAGGCTGTTAACTTGAAACATCTTCCACAACAAGTAATACTTTCATAGATGGAATAGGTCTGTCACTATTCCAATAGAGGAATAGGCTTATACATGGTGAAGTATAAGGAAAGAAATAGTAAAGATAAAAGCAGAAATCAGTGAAATAGAACACAAGAATATAATGGATAAGATCAACAAAACCAAAAGCTAATTTTTTTAACTGACTAATAAAACTGATAAAACCCTAGTGATACATACCAAGAAAAAGTAGCATAAATTAAACTCAAAGTAAGTAAAAGTAAATAAATAACAAAAGATAAGAGTACAAACCAAGTAAATAGAATATAGAAAAGCAAAGGAGAAAATCAGTAGAACCAAAGCTTATTATTTGTAATGATTAATTAAACTGATAAAATTGATTAAAATCTAGCTAGACTGATCAAAAAGAAAAGAAAAATCAAAAAAGAGATGCATCACTGTAGACCTTAGTTTCATTTTAAAAGAATAATAAGGAATTATTGTGAACAGCTTTATGCCAGTAATGTTGGCCTGTGGACAATATACTTGAAAGATATGACTTATGGAAAGATATCCAAAATGAAATAGAAAACATAAATTGTCCTATAACAATTACAGAATTAGAATTTATAATCAAAATCCTTACCACAAAGAAAGTTCCAGGCCTAGAAGGATTCAATGGTAAATTCTATCAAACATTTAAGGAAAAATAATACTAATCCTACAAAAACTGTTTCAGAAAATCAAGGAGGAGAGAACATTTTCCAATTCATGTAACAGTACCAAAATCAGACAAAAGACATTTCCAGAAAAAAGAACTACATACCAAAATCCCATAAACAAAGACACAAATTTATAAATATATAAATGGAAAAATGCATAATGGCCAAGAATGGCTTATACTGATAATAAGGGATCAGTTCAACATTCAAAAATAAATCAATCACCATATAAATAAAATAAAGGGGAAAAAACCCATATGATCATCACAATAGATGAAGGGGGAAAAAGTAGACAAAATTCAATTCCCATTTATGAGAAAAATCTTTGAAAACTAGGAGTAAAAGGGAACTCCTTCAACATGATAAAAGGCATCTTTGAAAAATCTGCAGCTAATATTTTTGAAAGTGAAAGGTTCAAAGCTTTCTAGCTAAGATCACAAATGGATGTCTATCTCACTTCTTCTGTTCAACCTTGTGATGGAGGTCTTAGCTAGCCAGTTTCACCAGGCAAAGATAGATAGTAGATAGATAGACGGATGGATGGATAGACAGATAGATGATAGATAGGTAGATAGATAGATAGATAGATAGAGATAGAGGATTGATTGATAAAGGCAAGGCATAAATATTGGAAAGGAAGACTAAAAACTGTCTTTATTTGCCCAGGACATTATCATATACACAGTAAATTTCAATGAATTTATACAAAAGCTACTAGAAATAATAAATAAAGTTAGCAAGGACACAGTCAATAATACAAAAATCAACTTTATTGCTGTATAATCACAATTTAAAATTTTAAAGTAAAATTAGAAACTAACAACATTTACTAGAACAAGATATGAAATACTTAGGAATAAATTAAGCAAAAATAAGGGACGAAATTTGTACAATGAAAACTATAATACTTTGCAAAATTAAAGAAGATATATAGAGATATACTGTGATAGTGGCAAATATTGGCCTTTAATTTTATTGTTTTATCTTTGACAGATTTTGAAATTAATTTTGTTATGGCCTCATAAAACAAGTTAAGTTTGGAAGTATTCCCACTTTATCCTTTCTGTGTGTAAAAGTATGTAAGATATTTTGAAGAATTCACCTGGGGATGGGGTTTTCTTTGTGGATGAGTTTACTTTTCAAAATTTAAATATTTAATAGCTTAATTAAGGATTCAGTTAGGCAGAGAGAGCAAATCCCCCCTTCCTCCACCTTTTAATTCTATTGAAGCACTCAATAGATTGGAATATGCCTACTCATGTTGGGGGGGGGCAATGCACCTCATTCAGTCTATTGATTCAAATGCTAATCTCTTCTTGAAATAGTCTCACAGACATAACCAGAAATAATGCCTAACCAGACATCTGGACATCTCATGATCCAGCCAAGTCATAAAAAGAACTATCATATATAGATATGCTACATATACCACAATTTGTTTATTCATTCATCAGTTGATGGGTTTTGCTATTATAGAAAATGCTGCAATAAACATGAGTATACAAGTCTTTGTATGGACATATGTTTTCATTCCATTAGATAAATACCTAGAGTGGGATTTCTGGATCAGATAATAATATATGTTTAATATCATAAGATGATACCATACTATCTTCCTAAGTTAATGTGCTATTTTGAATTTCCACAGCAAGGTATGGGAGTCTCAGTTGCTTCAGATCTTTGTCAGAAGTATTGTCCATCTTCTTCACTTGAGTCATTCAGGTGAGTCCGTAGTGGTATCTCACTAAAGTTTTCATTTGCACCTTCTTGATGACTACTGATGTGGATCGTACTTTGTGATTATTGGCCACTTTTGTGAAGTGTCTGTCAAACCTTTTGCCCATTTAAAATTTTTCTTCTCTTTAAGAGTCTTTTATATGCTCTGGATAAGGTCTTTGTTTACTTTTCTGGATACCAGCCTTTTGTTGATATAGTTTCAGTTTTTTTTCTCTCAGTCTGTGGCTTTCTTAATGAGGTTCAAAGAAATTGAACAAATTTTGATCTAATCAGTTTTCCATTTTTTTTTCTCTTATGTGATTTTTGGATCCTGTTAAGAAATCTGCCTAACCCCATGTCATAAAGATTTTGTCTTAAAGCTTTCTTCTAGAAATTTAATAATTTTAGCTCTAACATTTAACTTTATGACTCATTTTGAGTTCATGTTTGCATGTGGGGTGAGGTAGAGTTTCTTTTCCCCATGCATTTGTTTTCCATTTATTCCAGGATTGTTTTTTAAAAGGCTATATTTCCCCATTAACTAATTTTGGAGCATTGAGTGGAAATCACTTGAGCATTTAAGTGTGAGTGCCTTTTCCGATGCATTTTCATAACTCCTGCAAGAAAATACCACATTAGAACAGTGGGTCACCCATTTGAGCCTAGGTAGAAACCCTCTTAATGAGTCATTTTCAGGAAGGACTCTCAGAGATGGAGGCAGTTTTTGTTGAAGGCTGATACAGCCAAGATCCCTGATTCTCCACTGCTGGCATATGAAGGTACTTTATGGCAGGCACCTGAGAAGAATGAAGTAAATGATGTTTTTCTTCAGATATTTTAAACTTAGTTTTACAGTGCACTGATCACTTTCCTTATCTTTGATTTTGGTAAGGGGATTTGATTACCCTGAAGTGTCATGTAAATTAATAAATGATGATTCAAAAGAGTGGATGGATTACAATTAGACCTTATGCATCTTTGTCTCATAATCCTGTATATTATTCTAAATTTCTGCAATATATGTATAATAACTGGCATTAAGGGAAAACAACAATAATAAATGTTGTGCAGGGAAAACATAGTTAATGTATTGTGGTTTTATGATTTACACTGGCTCTGATGCAACCAATTCATTTTGTGACTAATAGCAAAAAAGAGAAAACATGAAATGAGCAGCTGAACAGAGCCACCTACCCATCATCCTGATCAATGATCACTGTGGAAGCTCCCAGGGAGCTGTGAGATCATTCTTTCTCAGTGCAATCGGGTTCCCAGTTTCCCCAGTCCTCTCTGCCACTGCTCTGCCTTCTTCTCATTCTCCGCATGGACTGTCATTCTCCCCTCCTCCCCCTGCCCAGGTCTCATTGCCAATTATGAACTTGTCTCTTCTTGGTCACAGACTTAACCTGGTTGAAGTAATGACATGATATTCTCGCTTCTCTGGACATACAGTGTTGTCATTTGAGCCCATAAGTGACAAGACTGGAGCCAATTACAGATATTTGGTGCATCATTTGGTAATTTTAAATGATGTATGGAAACAGTATAAACATGGATCAGTTTTTATATCCTACTTGGATTCTACTTGGCCACGAATTGTGATAACACTTGTTTCGAATAGAAAACTGTGAAAAGGGGAGAGAAAAGTCACAGAAGGACGGTTTGTAACTTACAGGTGTCAATGTCTTTTTTTAAGGATTTCTCCCATCACTCACATAGTGAAGGTACTTTCAAAATCAAGTTATATCACTTAGAACCTCATGTGTCAGAGGGATATACTTTATAGTTTTAACTGCCTGTCCCATATATGAAAATATTTATATCAGGATATTTATCATTATAATATCATAGATTTTCAGACTTGGAAAAGAGCTTAGAATTAATCTTGTGAAGTCCAAGCTCATAACTTTACAAATGAAAGAACTAAATCTTACAGAAGTAAAGAAATTAACCTCAAATCACAGAGCTACTTAACAATAGAGCAAAATGTTGACTCTATGCTTCCAGAGTACAATTTGAATGTTACACGCCCCCCAAACTCTAGAATCTGGAACAATAACCTACACAGTGGAGATTCTAATGAATAAAAATCATGGAGGTTGGAAGGAATCAATTTTCTTGAATACAGCTAGGAGCCCATTCTTATAACTTACGATGTACATGATTTTCAGGGTAAGCATATTTTCCATGCATATGGAATGCATAGAAAATGTAGCCCAGATGAATGCTAAATGTTTTAAAAACAAAATATGCCTGGGAAAGGAGCAAAATTAGAACAGTAAAGAAATGAGTCTCAAAAACCAATAGTCTGAGACTCCTGAAGAATATCTCAAGTTTGTGGAGATTACAGAATAGTTGCAAGTTTCTAGATACTGATATCTTGGAATGACTGAGGACTGTATGTTGAAATGCATGCCCCTGGTATTGCTATGATGCAGTTAGACTATGTCATTTTAGACTAAGCTGGGCCCTCAACAGCTCCAGTCCACATCCTTGAAAGCAATTTGTTCACCATCCAGCTATCAGCGTGACCGAACTTTGTCCAGAATGACACACCCAAGACACTTGCACAGTTCATGGTACATAGATGCTCAAAAAAGAATGGTATTAAACAGGTTAATTTATCTCCTACAATCCTTGGAAAATTGTAGTTCAATGCACTGGGAAATATGTGGTTTGAAGCTACAGATACCGTGGTTACTGACCAACCCTACCATTTGTGTTAATAAATCATAACCACTGGTTAAGGAAAAGCATACTGGCCATAACTTTCTCACCCTCTGTAGCCTTGTTTTGAAAAATAGATGGAAACCTTCTGTATTTAGAAGAAGAAAATGATCTTTTAAAAAAAATTCAATGCACTTTTCTTTTTTTCCCTAAATAAATTAGACTCATGCCAGGATGGTGAATTCTCCAAAGAGGGTGAGGACAAAATCTTGACATCCATTGTAGTTTCAATCTCTCCATGCCTCAGGGAGAAAGTTAGCTCCCATTTCTGAGCTAATGGAAGTCTTTCCTGATGTCCAGAGGGAGATAGTATGTGTCATGGTCCCTGGACTATAAATGGAGGCAATACCATCTCAGGTAATATCCTCACAGTTCACAGTCCACACTGATTTTGGCACTAAAGAAAGTGTTGAACCTGTGGGGATTTTTAGTCAAGCAATAGCCAAATATGTTTTTAATATTAAGAGAAAAGGACCTATACATAGATCACCATACTGTAAGGCAAAAATTACTGCTACAAGAGAAACATAATCAAAGTACTATAAAGTACCGAAGGATTACACTATTTAACTGATAGTAAGAGAAAAGTTTTAAAATGGTGTGGCATTCCGACTGGACTTTGAACAATTGGTTAAATTCTAACAGGAAAAAAGCATAGAGATTGTGTTCTGTGCTGCAGGAATAGTAGTAAAGGCATGAACAGTTTCCCTGTGTTTAGGAATGGCCAGAAAAACAGAGATAGAAATGTAAGTTGTGAGGAAGAAAAGAAGTTAGAAGATGGTCAGCTGTACTTTTGCCTTCAGATCTATTCCTCAGGCTTGCATCCAATTCCACTCCATATCATAGAAAAGCCTGCCCCTGCAGACTGCTTTATCAAGGCTCCTACCTCAGCTAGTTTACAGCTGAGTTTGGCCAGTGGGAGATACCTGCTAGAGACTGGAGGGCAGTAGTGCAGCGATCTGGGCTCTGTCTGCTCCTTTCTCACTCTTGGGTGTGACCTCTGACAGCAACTATGTCTTCATGTCTCCAGCTTCCATGGGACAGTCCACCCTGTGCAGTTTCACTTCTCACCAGGAAGCCCCCACTTAGTTGAGTTTCCTCCAAAGAGCTTTGGCTTCTTGGTTCTGGTAACACCATCTCATCACATTGTCCTCTCTGCCCTAAGGGTGGTAGCAACTTCCTCTTTCACCTGAAGGAAATCAGGATGTGTCACCCCAAATACGCCTCTCTGACATAAAAATTATTTTGAGTTCAAGACAGCTAAGAAGCAGGAAAAGCTCTCTGTACCCTCCCCTTTTCTGTCTGAAGGCAGGATATAAATTCTCCCTTTACTGGAGACAGACTCTTATCAGCTCTGAGACAGCACCAGAGCAATCTGCAAACAAACCTCACTTTATTAAACAAAACCTCCTAAATATTTACCTTCCCACAGTTTACCATCCTTAGAAGCCGAAAATTGCTTTCCTTTGTCCTGCCATTTCTCTACAAATGTATTGTTCTTTGTTGAAGATGTTATATAAGCTGGAGTTCTAAGCCACAGTTCTGAGTTACTTTTCATTGAGGTTTCTCCTCCATGATGTGCACAGCACAGGTAAATAAACTATTTTCCTCTTGTTAATCTTTTTGTTAAGGAACCCCAGATGAAAACTTAAGATCAGCAAAGATAAAGTTTTGGCGCCCCTAAATGGCTAACCTATGGTTTGTTTCTCTATCCTTCATTTGACTTCTCAGCTTTCCCATCACTTTGCTTAAAAGACCCAGAGTTGCTTCTATTTTCTGCCAGGAGTCTGATAAGTACAGATGGCCATTAAGACTGACTTTGCTCCACCTTTCTTTGCCTTTCCCTATCT
>NW_006786333.1:187326-189183 GCF_000442215.2 Lipotes vexillifer
AATGTTGTAATTTTTTTTAACATCTTTATTAGAGTATAATTGCTTTACAATGGTGTGTTAGTTTCTGCTTTATAACAAAGTGAATCAGTTATACATACACATATGTTCCCATATCTCTTCCCTCTTGCATCTCCCTCCCTCCCACCCTCCCTATCCCACCCTTCCAGGCGGTCACAAAGCACCGAGCTGATCTCCCTGTGCTATGCGGCTGCTTCCCACTTGCTATCTACCTTACGTTTGGTAGTGTATATATGTCCATGCCTCTCTCTCGCTTTGTCACAGCTCACCCTTCCCCCTCCCCTTGAGTATAACTTTTGATTCCCCCAAAACTTAACTACAAATAACCTACTGTTAGTGGAAGTCTTACCAATAACATAAACAGTTAACACATATTTTGTATGTTATATGTTTTATATACTGTATTCATTCAATAAAGTAAGCTAGAGAAAAGAAAATTTTATTAAGAAATAAAGAAATTAAGAAAATTATATGGAAGGAAAATACGGTACTGTACTGTATTTATCGATACTATAAGTTTACATGGTTTGTTTACAGGATGAATCATCTGTCTGACAGTACGTACATCAATATTGTCTTATATGATACAAAACACAATAGATGTTCTATGTATTACTATCACTAGACTTCAAAATGAAAAGATAATGTGAAAAATGCATATTTATTTATAAGTATAATGATTCGTGCATTGATAATGAAGAAGCAGCAGTATGATTGCTTCATGGTAGCCTAGCCTATGCACTAGTGAATGAATCATTATAAAATTTTATGGCATACAATACTATAGTCTTATTCATAATACAGTATTAGAAACATTGTTACTTTTTTTTTTAGAAACCACCTACCTGTGATGATAGGCTGATACACAGTTTTTCCAATAATGAGAGAGAGAGAGGCATATTGTATGGTAATGTAATTCTTTGAAAGCAAAGTTATAAAACAGTAAGAAAACTAACACACTGTCAATTTTATGTTAAATATTACTAACCTTATGCCTATGTAAGATATGCTGTCCACTTCAATACAAGTCTGGTGCACCATGTTCTACCCGATGAATACTTAGGTGATGTTGATGATGATGACACAAAAATGTCTCCTATGGTTCTTGTCATATGGTTACTAGATTTTCACATGGAGACACTCACACGTACACAGCAGATAAGTTTATTAACTCTACGGCATGATGATCATTTACTCTTCGTTAAGTGGAAGTGGATCATAATAAAGGTCTTCACCCTTGTTGTCTCCATGTTGAGAAGGCTGCGGGGGAGGAGGGGTTGGTCTTTCTATCTCAGCAGCGGCAGAGAGGGAAGAGATGGAGGAGGGGGAGGGGGAGGGCAGGAGAGGCAGGCACACTCTGTGTAACTTTATGGAACTACATGGTAATTTCTGTCTGACTTTTGCTTTTTCATTTCTCTAAAACTGTTTCTAGATGGAATCAATCCCCCTACTGTTTTTCACTTTAGCTTCAGTACCCATTTCACAGAAGGGCCCATCCACATCGTAAAAGAATGAAAAAGCAGTCTTGAAAAATCAGAACCCTTCCGATGGAACGTCCAATGTCAGTTTGTGTGCTGGCACTGCTTCTATATCTTCTTCCTCATTGTTGGGCACTGGTTCAGAGGCATTCAGTCATCTTCTGTGAATTCCTCTGGTGTGGTGTCTATTAGCTCTTGAATTTCTCCAAGATCCATATCTTGAAACCCTTTACTTCCCACCTTTTTTGTCATAGTCACAATCTCTTTCAGGATTTCCTTGACTGGTTCTGTCATAAATCCTGTGAAGTCATGCACAACATCTGGACAGAGTTTTCTCCAGCAGGAATTTATTGTTTTGGGC
>NW_006786333.1:189201-216748 GCF_000442215.2 Lipotes vexillifer
TTGGGCTTGATGGCTTTCACAACTTTTTCTGTAATAACAATGGCATCTTCAGTGGAAGGTGTAATCCTTCCAGACTTTCATGATGTTCTCTCCATCAGGGTTCTCTTCCATAGCATTGATAATCCTTTCCATAGCATACTGTGTGTGATGAGCCTTAAAGGTCTTTCCGACCCCCTGATCTAGAGGCTGGCTTTGAGACGTTGTGTTTGGTGGCAAGGAGACCACTCTAGCAACTTTGATGTTGAACTCATGAGGCTCTGGGTGGCCAGGGGCCTTGTCCAATATCAAAAGAACTTTAAAAGGCAATCCCTTACAGGCAAGGTATTTCCTTCAGGGACAAATCATCGATGGAACCAATCCAGAAAAAGAATTCTCATGGTCCAGGCCTTCTTGATGTACAACCATGACTGACAGCTGGTGTTTATCTTTTCCCTTCAAGGCTCAGATATTAGCAGCTTTATAGATAAGGTCAGTACTTATCATAAACCCGACAGCATTTGCACAAGAAGTAGAGTTAGCCTATCCCTTCCTACCTTAAATCCTAGTGCTCGCTTTTCTTCTTACAAATAAATGCCTTTTGTGGCATTTTTTTCCCCAGAATAGGGCACTTTCATCTGCATTAAAAACCCATTCAGGAGAATCCTTTCTCCTCAATTATTTTCTTAATGGTGTCTGGGAATTCGTCTGCTGCCCCTTGGTCAGCAGAAGCTGGTTCTCCTGTTATCCTGACATTTTTTAAGCCACACCTCTTCTTAAAATTATCAAACCATCCTTTGCTGACATTAAATTCTACAGCTTTAGATCCTTCACCTTCCTTTGGCTTTCGGTTGTCATATAATGATTTCGCTTTTTAAAAAAATCATTTTAGAGTCTGTAGATATGCCTGCACCCACATAAAAGCTGCATTTTCAATACAAGATAAAAAGGTATTTTGCAAAAAGTGCAAGGTTTTCCTGCCTGCTGATGTAGCTGCAGCAATGGCTTCACGATTTTCCTTTTCTTTTTTTACAGGGGTCCTTACGCTGGATTCATTTATCGTAAAATGGCAGGCAACAGCAGCTGCAGACCTCAATATAGGGTACATACCCAGCAATTCAACTTTTTCTTGTAATATCATGACTTTTCTCTGCTTCTTGGGAGCACTTCCAGCCTCACTAGTGGCACTTTGTATGGATCCCATGGTGTTATTTGAGGTTTACAGTATTACACTAAACATGATGAAAACCATGCAAGAACTGGGAGAGATCGCTTTTTACCGTGATACGAAATTTACCAGAGAGGAACTGCACATGCAGAGATGATAGCATCACTTGGCGTTTTACACAATACTCGCAACACCTGAGCTCACCTAAACAGCAACAGGAGGTGGCTATGAAATTAATATGATAGCACAGTATGTACTGCAGTTAATTTTACACAGTTACAGTTTAATACCGCATCTTTACATTTGTTTACATTTCTCTCAGCTGCAAATGGCACCAAGTATAGTCTGTAAGTGTTTTATGAATAAGTTTTGATAAATGTTAACTTTTTATAATACATTTGTGCATATTTGATGGTTGTAAATGATAAAACAGACTAGTATCTATATATATTTTATGCATTCATGACATACTTAACTTTTTCTTCTTTTTTTTTTTTTTGATATTTCTAGACTACACGGTTTGTCTGCAAGTTTTTTCAAATTGGTGCAAATCTCCCCCAAAATTTCCAGTATATTTATTGAAAAAGATCTGCGTATCAGTGGACCTGTACAGTTCAAACCTGTGTTGTTCAAGGGTCTACTGTAGTTGTTTTGTTGTTGTTCTCAACTGATTTTCATGAATCAGGTTCACATCCCATCAATATTCATGTTTTCTAATCATTTCATTTAAACTCCCCAAACATTATTGAACATCTATTGTGTGCAGAAACTGTACTAATTGAACTGCCCACAAAGAGCAGTGTGCCAGGTACATGGCCGTATAGCTAAATAATTAACATATAGTGTGATAATGCTTGAACAGTATCTACAAAAAGTCAGCAGAATGCAAATGACAGAGAAATCAATTCTTATTTTTTATTTAATCTTGTTTATTTTTTTTATAGAGCAGGTTCTTATTAGTTATCCATTTTATACATATTAGTATATATATGTCAATCCCAATCTCCCAATTCATCACACCACCACCACCCCCCCGTCACTTTCCCTGCTTGGTGTCCATATGTTTGTTCTCTACATCTGTGTCTCAATTTCTGCCCCGCAAACTGGTTCATCTGTACCATTTTTCTAGGTTCCACATAGATGCGTTAATATACGATATTTGTTTTTCTCTTTCTGACTTACTTCACTCTGTGTGACACTTTCTAGCTCCAACCACGTCGTTACAAATGACCCAATTTCGTTCCTTTTTATGGCTGAGTAATATTCCATAGTATATATGTACCACATTTTCCTTATCCACTCATCTGTCGATGGGCATTTAGGTTGCTTCCATGTCCTGGCTATTGTAAATAGTGCTGTAATGAACATTGGGGTGCATGTGTCTTTTTAAATTATGGTTCTCTCAGGGTATATGCCCAGTAGTAGGATTGCTGGGTTGTATGGTAGTTCTTTTTACTTTTTTGAGGAATCTCCATACTGTTCTCCAAAGTGGCTGTATCAATTTACATTCCCACCAACAGTGCAAGAGGGTTCCCTTTTCTCCACACCCTCTCCAGCATTTGTCATTTGTAGATTTTCTGATGATGCCCATTCCAACTGGTGTGAGGTGATACCTCATTGTAGTTTTGATTTGCATTTCTCTAGTAATTAATGATGTTGACCAGATTTTCATGTGCTTCTTGGCTCTCTGTATGTATTCCTTGGAGAAATGTCTATTTAGGTCTTCTGCCCATTTTTGGATTGGGTTGTTTGTTTTTTTAATATTGAGCTGCAGGAGCTGTTTATATATTTTGGAGATTAATCCTTTGTCTGTTGATTCATTTACAAATATTTTCTCCCACTCTGAGCGTTGTCTTTTTGATTTGTTTGTAATTTTCTTTGCTGTGCAAAAACTTTTAAGTTTCATTAGGTCCCATTTGTTTATTTTTGTTTTTATTTCCATTTCCATTTGTTTCCATTCCATTTCCATTTGTTTTTATTTCCATTTATTTCCATTTTGATCTACGAAGTGGATCAAAAAAGATCTTGCTGTGATTTATGTCAAAGAGTGTTCTTCCTATGTTTTCCTCTAAGAGTTTTATAGTGTCCAGTCTTACATTTAGGTCTCTGATCCATTTTGAGTTTATTTCTGTGTATGGTGTTAGGGAGTGTTCTAATTTCATTCTTTTACATGTAGCTGTCCAGTTTTCCCAGCACCACTTATTGAAGAGACTGTCTTTTCTCCATTGTATATCCTTGCCTCTTTTATCATAGATTACTTGACCATTGGTGTGTGGGTTTATCTCTGGGCTTTCTATCCTGTTCCATTGATCTATATTTCTGTTTTTGTGCCAATACCATATTGTCTTGATTTCTGTAGCTTGGTAGTATAGTCTGAAGTCAGGGAGACTGATTCCTCCAGCTCCATTTTTTTCCCTCAAGACTGCTTTGGCTATTCAGGGTCTTTTGTGTCTCCACACAAATTTTAAGAATTTTTGTTCTAGCCCTGTAAAATATGCCATTGGTAATTTGATAGGGATTACATTGAATCTGTAGATTGCTTTGGGTAATATAGTCATTCTCACAACATTGATCCTTCCAATCCAAGTACATGGTATATCTCTCCATCTGTTTGTGTCATCTTTAATTTCTTTCATCAGTGTCTTATAGTTTTCTGCATACAGGTCTTCTGTCTCCCTAGGTGGGTTTATTCCTAGGTGTTTTATTCTTTTTGTTGCAATGGTAAATGGGAGTGTTTCCTTAATTTCTCTTTCAGATTTTTCATCATTAGTATATAGGAATGCCAGAGAATTTGGTGCATTAATCTTGTATCCTACAACTTTACCAAATTCATTGATTAGCTCTAGTAGTTTTCTGGTGGCCTCTTTAGGATTCTCTATGTATAGTATCATGTCATCTGCAAACAGTGACAGCTTTACTTCTTCTTTTCCAATTTGTATTCTTTTTATTTCGTATCATGTCATCTGCAAACAGTGACAGCTTTACTTCTTCTTTTCCAATTTGTATTCTTTCTTTTTTTTTTTGCAGTATGCAGGCCTCTCACTGTTGTGGCCTCTCCCGTTGTGGAGCACAGGCTCTGGACACACAGGCTCAGCGGCCATGGCTCATGGGCCCAGCCGCTCCGTGCCATGTGGGATCTTCCCGGACCGGGGCACAAACCCATGTCCCCTGCATCGGCAGGTGGGCTCTCAACCACTGCGCCACCAGGGAAGCCCCCAATTTGTATTATTTTATTTCTTTTTCTTCTCTGATTGCCATGGTTAGGACTTCCAAAACTATGTTGAATAATAGTGGTGAGAGTGGACATCCTTGTCTTGTTCCTGATCTTAGAGGAAATGCTTTCAGTTTTTCACCATTGAGAATGATGTTTGCTGTGGGTTTGTTGTATATGGCCTTTATTATGTTGAGGTAGCTTCCCTCTATGCCCACTTTCTGGAGAGTTTTTATTATAAATTGGTGTTGAATTTTGTCAAGAGCTTTTTCTGCATCTATTGAGATGGTCATATGGTTTTTATTCTTCAGTTTGTTAATATGGTGTATCACATTGATTGATTTGCATATAATTGAAGAATACTTGCATCCCTGGGATAAATCCCACTTGGTGTATGATCTTTTTAATGTGTTGTTGGATTCTGTTTGCTAGTATTTTGTTGAGGATTTTTGCATCCATATTCATCAGTGATATTGGTCTGCAAGTTTCTTTTTTTGTAGTATCTTTGTCTGGTTTTGGTATCAGGGTGATGGTGGCCTCATAGAATGAGTTTGGGAGTGTTTCTTCCTCTGCAATTTTTTGGAAGAGTTTGAGAAGGATTGTTGTTAGCTCTTCTCTAAATATTTGATAGAATTCACCTGTGAAGCCATCTGGTCCTGGACTTTTGCTTGTTGGAAGATTTTTAATCACAGCTTCAATTTCATTACTTATGATTGGTCTGTTCATATTTTGTATTTCTTCCTGGTTCAGTCTTGGAAGGATACACCTTTCTAAGAATTTGTCCATTTCTTCCAGGTTGTCCATTTTATTGGCATAGAGTTGCTTGTAGTAGTCTCTTAGGATGCTTTGTATTTCTGCGGTGTCCATTGTAACTTCTCCATTTTCATTTCTAATTTTATTGATATGAGTCATCTCCCTCTTTTTCTTGATGAGTCTGGCTAATGGTTTATCAATTTTGTTTATCTTCTCAAAGAACAAGCTTTTAGTTTTATTGATCTTTGCTATTGTTTTCTTTCTTTCTATTTCATTTATTTCTGCTCTGTCTTTATGATTTCTTTCCTTCTACTAACTTTGAGTTATGTTTGTTCTTCTTTCTCTGGTTTGTTTAGGTGTAAGTTTAGATAGCTTATTTGAGATGTTTGTTGTTTTTTGAGGTAGGATTATATTGCTATAAACTTCCCTCTTAGAACTGCTTTTGCTGCATCCCATAGGTTTTGGATCATTGTGTTTTCATTGTCATTTATCTCAAGGTATTTTTTGATTTCCTCTTTGATTTCTTCAGTTATCTCTTGGTTATTTAGTAACGTATTGTTTAGCCTCCATGTGTTTGTGTTTTTTATATTTTTTTCCTTGTAATTGATTTCTAATCTCATAATGTTGTGGTCAGAAAAGATGCTTGTTATGATTTCAATTTTCTTAAATTTACTGGGGCTTGATTTGTGACCCCAGACGTGACCTATCCTGGAGAATGTTCATTGCACACTTGAGAAGAAAGTGTAACCTGTTGTTTTGAGATGGAATGTCCTATAAATATCAATTAAATCTATCTGGTCTATTGTGTCATTTAAAGCTTGTGTTTCCTTATTAATTTTCATTTTGGATGATCTGTCCATTGGTGTAAGTGAGGTGTTAAAATCTCCCAGTATTTTTGTATTACTGTTGATATCCTCTTTTATAGCTGTTAGCAGTTGCCTTATGTATTGAGGTGCTCCTATGTTGGGTGCATATATATTAATAATTGTTATATCTTCTTCTTGGATTGATCCCTTGATCATTATGTAGTGCCCTTCTTTGGCTCTTGTAATAGCCTTTGTTTTAAAGTCTATTTTGTCTGATATGAGAATTGCTACTCCAGCTTTCTTTTGATTTCCATTTGCATGGAATATCTTTTTCCATCCCCTCACTTTCAGTTTGTATGTGTCCCTAGGTCTGAAGTTGGTCTCTTGTAGACAGTATATTTACGGGTCTTGTTATTGTATCCATTTAGTGAGCCTGTGTCTTTTGGTTGGAGCATTTATTCCATTCATGTTTAAGGTAATTATCGATATGTATGTTCCTATTACTATTTTCTTAATTGTTTTGGGTTTGTTTTTGTAGGTCCTTTTCTTCTCTTGTGTTTCCCACTTAGAGAATTTCCCTTAGCATTTGTTGTAGAGCTGGTTTGGTGGTGCTGAATTCTTTTAGCTTTTGCTTGTCTGTAAATCTTTTGATTTCTCCATTAAATCTAAATGTCCTTGTCAGGTAGATCCTTGTCAGCTAGAGTAATCTTGGTTGTAGGTTCTTCCCTTTCATCACTTTAAATATGTCATGCTACTCCTTTCTGGCTTGTAGAGTTTCTGCTGAGAAATCAGCTGTTAACATTATGGGAGTTCCCTTGTATGTTATTTGTTGTTTTTCCCTTGCTGCTTTCAATAATTTTTCTTTGTCTTTAATTTTTGCCAGTTTGATTACTATGTGTCTCAGTGTGTTTCTCTTTGGGTTTATCCTGTATGGGACTCTCTGCACTTCCTGGACTTGGGTGGCTATTTCCTTTCCCATATTAGGGAAGTTTTTGACTATAATCTTTTCAAATATTTTCTCAGGTCCTTTCTCTCTCTCTTTTTCTGGGACCCCTATAATGTGAATATTGGTGCATTTAATGTTGTCCCAGAGGTCTCTTAGGCTGTCTTCATTTCTTTTCATTCTTTTTTCTTTATTCTGTTCTGCAGCAGTGAATCCCACCATTCTCTCTTCCAGGTCACTTATCTCTTCTTCTTTCTCAGTTATTCTGATATTGATTCCTTCTAGTGTATTTTTCATTTCAGTTATTTTATTGTTCTTCTCTCTTTGTTCTTTAATTTTTCTAGGTCTTTTTTAAACATTTCTTGCATCTTCTCGATCTTTGCCTCCATTCTTTTTCTGAGGTCCTGGGTCATCTTCACTATCATTATTCTGAATTCTTTTTCTGGAAGGTTGCCTATCTCCACTTTATTTAGTTGTTTTTCTGGGGTTTTATCTTGTTCCTTCATCTGGTACATAGCCCTCTGCCTTTTCATCTTGTTTATCTTTCTGTGAATGTGGTTTTTGTTCCACAGACTGCAGGATTATAGTTCTTCTTGCTTCTGCTGTCTGCTCTCTGGTGGATGAGGCTATCTAAGAGGCTTGTGCAAGCTTTCTGATGGGAGAGACTAGTGGTGGGTAGAGCTGGCTGTTGCTCTGGTGGGCAGAGCTCAGTAAAACTTTACTCTGCTTGTCTGCTGATAGGTGGGGCTGAGTTCCCTCCCTATTGGTTGTTTGGCCTGAGACAACCCAGTACTGGAGCCTACCCGGGCTCCTTGGCAGGGTCAATAACAGACTCCAGGAGGGCTCATGCCAAGAAGCACTTCCCAGAACCTCTGTTGCCAGTCTCCTTGTCCTCACGGTGAGACACAGCCACCCCCTGCCTCTGCAGGAGACCCTCCAACACTAGCCAGTAGGTCTGGTTCAGTCTCCTATGGGGTCCCTTCTCCTTCCTCTGGGTCCCGATGTGCACACTACTTTGTGTGTGCCCTCCAAGAGTGGAGTCTCTGTTTCCCCCATTCCTGTCAAAGTCCTGCAATCAAATCCCACTAGGCTTCAAAGTCTGGTTCTCTAGGAATTCCTTCTTCCATTGCTAGGCCCCCAGGTTGGGAAGCCTGACGTGGGGCTGAGAACCTTCACTCCAGTGGGTGGACTTCTGTGGTATAAGTGTTCCCCAGTTTGTGAGTCACCTACCCAGCTGTTATAGGATTTGATTTTATTGTGATTGTGCCCCTCCTACCATCTCATTGTGGCTTCTCCTTTGTCTTTGGATGTACGGTATCTTTTTTGGTGAGTTCCAGTGTCTTTCTGTGGATTAATGTTCAGCCGTTAGTTGTGATTCCGGTGCTCTCACAAGACAGAGTGAGAGCATGTCCTTCCACTCTGCCTTCTTGAACCAATCTCCGAAAAATCAATTCTTGATTGTCAGGTGGTAGAGAGGTGTGTGGGATGGAATATTACAGAAGGGAAAGATGAATAATAATAGGCATTTATTTACTGTTTACTGTGTTTCTGACACTTTTCAAAAAGTGCTTTACGTATACTCTCTCATTTAATCCTCAAAACAACTCTCTGAGGTATGTACTATAATTATCCCCATTTGCCAGATGAGAAAACCATGTATTATAAATAGAAATTAAGTCAGTGTCCCAAAGTATAAACAACAGCATGGGAGATAGGATGTAAAATAGTCAGGAAGGGGAATTCGCTCAGTGGAGCTCTTGCTTTATTGTTTGAGATCAAATATGACCAGTTTAGGAAAACTGTCCTAAGAAGTTTGGACATAATACCATGTAGCTGAAGGGAATTCATTGTAAATTTCTGAAGGAAGAATTGCCAGGGGGCACATTGTCATGATTTTTGTAGCAAGGTACTATAGTAACTAATTTGCAAACTCTTTATTCATATAGAATAAGACTAAATCAAATATAAATTAAAATGGGAGGAACATGGCTCTTGAAGCATAATGTGTCTTCTGTTCTACAGGAGCGTAATTTTTTTTTTTTTTTTTTTTTTTTTTTTTGTGGTACGCGGGCCTCTCACTGTTGTGGCCTCTCCCGTTGTGGAGCACAGGCTCTGGACACGCAGGCTCAGCGGCCATGGCTCACGGGCCCAGCCACCCCGCGGCACGCGGGATCCCCCCAGACCAGGGCACGAATCCACGTTCCCTGCATCGGCAAGCGGACCCTCAACCACTGCGCCACCAGGGAAGCCCTACAGAAGTGTAATTTGACTGCACAAATTAACTCATGTATACACGGGTTCAAACCTCATTAACCAAAAGTAATGTAATTGGGGATAACATTTTTGAAAAGCAAAAGGCAAAAGTACCCACTTCATGTGTTCATTGATCACCATAAGCCTTGAGTATTATACATTCAAATTTATATTCTACAAGTTGACAAACATACTAAAATAGGATAGATTAATAGTAGCTTAAATTGCAAATATACATCAATAATACATCTGATATAATGCCAGGAATAACAAAATGTAGCACAGAACACAGCATTTCCAAATACTATCATATATTCAACACCAGGAGAAAATTATCTTTCAATTCAATATTGCATACCTTTAACAAAATTACACGTTTAAAATTTTTTCTGTTGTGATAGTTTTTTTTAAGAATTAGAAGTCTTTGTTTTTATTCAAGCTTCCAGATTCAACCTTCAGCAGCCTCTTCATTTAGTACAGCATTGACCACTAGGGGGAAGACATGACCATTTAATATGTTTCTATTTGCTATTTCAGATTTTGAATCCAGATGCAGTATGCTCTTGAAGGCAAAGGTATATTTTCTTTAAAACTGCACATCAAACAAACAGAAAAAGAAAGAAATAAAAAACTGACAATTCAATTTTAAGTCTCTTTTGTTTTCTTATGAGTTACCAAGTCCAAATCTTATCTTTGTTTTCAACTACAATAAAATTAAATTTACAATAGAGAGACTAACAGTTAATTATTACTTTTTTGTTATAAGATTGTCAATGTCTTTCAGAACCTAGGTTTGTGTTTCTAATTGCCTACACTAATAATTTAGTTATATATATTACCTAAATTTGTTCTTACAATACATCTGTGAATGAAGTGTTACCATCCTCATCTGTAAGATGGGGAAATTGAAGATTTTTAAAAGATCGCAAATTATGTGGCATAATAAGCATTTAGACCCAGTTTTGACTAATTCCAAAGTTTGTGTGTGATATTACTTCTTTTTTTCTGTTAATTATGAAATATACAGTACATGTGGAAAAGTACATAAAATACTAGTATTCAACTTAGAAATAATAATAAAGCAAATATCCATTTCACCACCACCCTGACTCAAACAAAGGACACTTTTAGCTCCTGCAGAAGCACCAGATGAGTTACTCACCCTTCACAACACCCCCTCCACGTTGGAAGGTAATTACCACCTTCATTTATGATCATCATTCCCTTTCTTTTTTTTAGAACGTTTGTGAGAGTTATATAAATCTATTCATAGTGTATAGATTCATTCATGTCTTTCTCCTTTTGGTCAATATTATATTTGTAATATTTATCTATACTGTGGTACATAGTTACAGTTCTTTAATTTTCATTGCTACATAAAATGAAATGCTCTATGTAATATACCATAATTTATTATCTATTCTACTATTGATAGGCATGGGAGTTGTCTTCAGTTTGGGACTATTATGAATAAGGCTACTACACACATTCTTACATACATCTTTTGATTCACATATAAAAATTGTCCCTAAGATATATAACTGAGTCAAATTGCTAGTTTATCAGGTCTGTCTGCATATTTTCAACTTTATTGGAAACAAAAGTCTATTGACAGGTGAATAAGCAAAGAGATGTGGTATATCCACACAATGGAATACTACTCAGCAGTAAAAAGAAGGAACTACTGACACATGCAACAACATAGATGAACCAGGTGGACTATTTTATTCTCTTATCCACTATTACTTGTAATACAATATTACTGTATTTTTATATGTATTGATAGATATTGAATGTATAACCTTCCCAAAATGAAAAATTAGTTTCCATGGGTAATTAGTTTCCATGGGTAATACACCAAATTAGAGTGGGGGGAATCATTTCATCCCGGCGGTTCACTGTCTTTGTAAGTTTTATTTTCATTTACATCTATAAATGAGCCTGCATATCCTTTATTACACTAGATAGTTATGGTAGGGTTTTAAATGAGACTTAGTACACCACACATTAATAATACTACTGTGACATTTTACCACCCTTTCCAGTAAAAATGACGTTTTCTGTATGCCATATATTTTCCCATAGCTGGAGAAGTCACCAGAGGCCACTGCTCTGTAAATTTTGGTTGCCTCCGGTCTGGATAAAAATACATATTTGGGCTTCCCTGGTGGCGTAGTGGTTGAGAGTCCGCCTGCCGATGCAGGGGACACGGGTTCGTGCCCCGGTCCGGGAAGATCCCGCATGCCGCGGAGCGGATGGGCCCGTGAGCCATGGCCGCTGGGCCTGCGCATCCGGAGCCTGAGCTCCGCAACAGAGTAGGCCACAACAGTGAGAGGCTCACATACCGCAAAACAAACAAACAAACAAAAAAACATATAGATATATGCCAGCCATCAAAAAAAAATACCATAAATAAAAATGTTTTTACTGATAGAAGCTTCTAGGTAGCATCTGCTTCCCATTAGGAGGAGGTGGTTGATCCTGATCCTGTCCAACTTCAACCAATTTTACTGTGATGAACATGACCTTGTTTTAAAAGTGGGTACACTGATTATGAGGAAGCAGCAGTAAGACTGCATTCCCAGGGATGGCTTGCCATATTAGGTTGACCCTAGTGATTCCATAGCCTAAGCCTCTATTCCACCCAGCTACTGCTTTCCCTCTCCCTCAACCCCTTTTCTTCTCTTTCAATTTCAGATAGCTTCATCATCTTTTAGATGGCTTATCTAGCAAGGCAAGTTTCCTGAGAGAGGACTCCAGTGTCCTATCTGAGTTAAAATTCCTCTCAGTACGGTGGTGAGCTTCCAGAAAAGCCATCTGCACTCGATTCAACACACCAAGTCTAATTCCCAAGGCTCCCAAATCCCTCTTGGTATGTTGGGACCAGTTTTAGTTAATCCACTACAAGTATAATTGCCATTAACTGCTTGTATTATGAGTGTTATTCAAATATATAAGAGGCACCTAAAATATTGTTATTCCAGGAGATCATCAGCTGAAACTGTTGGCTCCTAGCTGCAGTTCAATTTAATAGGAATAGGCTTTTCATAATCATCCTTTTCAAAGTTTCAGAGACAAATTCCATCAGTGATACTTACTCATCAAGTCATACATAATTCACTCTTTTGGACACCATTCTGATTTCCTGACTACCCTACTTATTTAATGTTCCTTCCACATTCATATCTGATTTAGTCAAAAGAGAAAAGGAGACTCTGACCTACTGGAAATTCAGTGGTGGCATATCTCCCTTCAGACCCACACCGAGCTTAGAGTCACAACATATCCTGCTCAGTTTGAAGGTAGGCTCCTTCTCCAAGACATGATAAAACCAATATGATGAATATAATCAACAAAATGGGACTCAAATTAGAATTGCAACTAACTACTATTGAGGTGGATCATCAAGGGTAGTTGATGCCTTTTCAATAAATAAACCAGAGTTCTTAGGTTAGTCTTGTAGTTTGGCTTCAGTGTCATTCTCTTTCCCAGAGGGGGGAAAAATCCAGGCTCTTCTCTCTGAATTAGCAATAACTTGGTATTATATCTGAGAGAAACAGTTAAAAGTGTTTTTCTCTCACTCTGAGACACTCAGGAAAAAAGTGATGCAACACTATAGATTTTATGTGCTTTCTTTCCATCTGCCACAATTCCCCCTTTGCTTTAATTTTTTACTTACTTATTACCATATTTCATTCCCTGGGTATGTCTCTATACTGTTTACCTCAAGGGCAGATAGCTGGAATCACTCTGCCAAGGCTTCCCCTTCTGTCCACTCCCAGCAAGAAGGAAAGACAAGTAGTGATGGGACCATCCTACGTGTCACCAACAGGGCAGCACTTACAGTCAGTCCTAGTTAAGGACACATAAGGGGCATCACTATCAAGTCCATTGTGCTTTTTACCAAGATGCCAGTCAAATTCAGAGAAATTGAACTAGTTTTCTGAGTATCAATGCCTCCCTTTGCTGGGATATGGTAGTGTAGTCTTGAACACAATACAGGTGAATCTGGCAAGATAAAATAAATTTTCTGTTCCAACTAAAATTGGAATGATACAGACATTAGCATGGCCCCTGTGTGAGTATGATAGGCAAATCCGTGAAGCATTCCATATTAAAGAAAAGAAAAGAAGAGAAGGGAAGGGAAGAGAGGAGAAGAGAAGAGAAGAGAAGAGAAAGAAAAGAAAAGAAAAATTTTCTGTTGGAGTTGTGTGATTGCATCATCACTGTTGGAGTTGTGTGATTGCATCATCACTGTTATCTTTACCCCTACATTCACATAGGAACCACCCCCCAGTGGTTTTTCTATGTTAGATTGACCCAGTCATACCAGCCAGTTGCCCTTATCATCACCAGTCTCTATCAACAAATATTTTAATTACCCATTCCAGGTCTTTTTCAAACTGCTGCTATATGTGTGATATGGAATTTGGTAAGTCCATATGATGTTATGTCTCTTCACTCATTTTTGTACACAGGCAACAGTGAAAAGTATACTTTGATTGATAAAATGTAACTTAGGAGACTGAGTTTATTCACGTTGTATTGTTCCATATCTTTAATAGTATCCTCAGCCATGGTTACACCCAAAGGATAAGCAAAGTCAAAGTCTAATATGTGGTTATTCTAGTCAGGACCCAGTTGAAGCCACCTGGGCTACCAGTAAGGGTCCAGTGTTGTCAACTGCCATTCCCTGCCCTTGAGGAATCTTACCCAAAGTCATCTTTTGGAAATTCTTTTCCCATTCACAGTCCAGATAGCATATTATCACATCAGCAATTTCCATAAAGGAGGATGTCATTGTTCCACCCAATATTTATAGCTCAAGTGAAAATATCCCCATTTATTTTATGTACCCAAGGAGATAACATCCAAGGAATAGACCAATGCATCAGTCTTTGTATTCTAACCCCATATGAGCCAGCAGCCAGGTTTTATCTGGTGGTCATTGATATGACCCATTGTAATTCTTCCACAGAATTTCCACATATTTCCATAATTTAATTCACCTCACAGTGGTATTTTTAATTGTCCAATCCTAAAGTGTTACTTTAGTAGGATAAAACTCATAGGTTCACCTTTTTTAACAAGAAACTAAGAATTCTTCTGGTGGTTCTGTCCTCTATACCAAAGGTGGGGCTGCAACCTGTTCATGGATACCGTGTACTTTCCCAGAGTCACATCTAGTTACTATTCCATTTCTATGTTATCCATCATTGGATCTGATCCATCATTATTGGAATAGCTCTCTGACATTACCTATAATATTATGGATATTTGATGTCTTTCAGTGATGAGAGCTATTTCTATCAAAGCCCAATTTCAGGACAAAGGTCTCTTGGAGTGACTACATCTAGCTATTGCCATCAGGTTACTTGCAGATCTAAATATCTCAGTAGTCACCAAGCGAGAGCAGTTATAGACTTCTTCCTGAGAATTTAGTCTGCATAGTAGATATTTTCAAAATAATTCATGTGACAACATTACATGGACTTGATTTTGCTACTTGAGCTATAGCTCTTCCTTTGTAAATATATCAAAGTCTCTTTTGTTCCAGATCCCATTCAAACTCAGATTTCTCTTTGGTCATTTGATTTATAAAGGATAATAACATCTTAGGTACAACATATGTACCCTCCAATATTCAAATAGCCTTAAAAGCCATTGAGCCTCATTCTAAGTAGTAAGCCCTGGCATATATTATATACTGTCTTTGGAAAGTCTCTTCTGATTACAGCCCATGTTTTTCACTCAAAATTGAACTGAATAAACTATCACAATTCTCATTTTCTCCCTGGCTTTCTTTTCTTTTAGAGAAGCTATCATGGTAGTATCATCGTTATGAAGCAACTGACTTTTGATAATGATCAAGTATAAATCTTGTCTTATTAGGTTATGACAGTATACTAGAGAATATAAGTATCTTTGAGGGAGGATAGAGAATGTATACTGTTGTTAGTCCCATGAGCAAGTAAACTAATCCTGGCTTTCTTTTAATATGAGAATGGAAAACAAATTGTATAATATGGTATATTATATGTATATACTAGATAGACATATACATACATTATTATTGGTCTCAATTCTTCACTCTCTTCTGCAGTCACACACTTGCCATGACATCACTGGGAGAGAGGGGTGAATTTTTCAGCCCCTTGGTTTTGGTTTGCCCATATAACTCGCTTTGGCCAATGGCAAGTGGGCAGAAGTGATGATGTGTTAGTTGTACTCTTAGCCTTTAAGGGACATTGCATGGCTCCCCTTGCCTTCTTGCAATTCTGCCACACAACAGGAAGAGCTGTCCCTAGGAAGCTACTGTCTTATCAGTTTCAGAATGCACAGATATGGAGTGGAACAGCCCCAGCCAACCTACCCCAGCAGCCATAACCTGAAGTATAACCTTTCAGATGATCCCAAGCTGGGATAACCGACCTTTAGCCAGACTCAGACACAGATGATAATAAGTGATTCTTATTGAAGGCACTAAAGTTTGACGTGGCTTCTTAGGCAGCTAGAGTTAACCAAAAATAAAGTACTGATAGGTCAAATTTCTTATATCTCTCATTTAAAATATCTAATTAAGTACTTAATTTGAACTTGTGGATTTAAGTTGAAATAGTAATACATTTTCATCATATATTGGGAAATTTAGAATAACTTTAGGTTCACTCTGATTCTAAGATCAAGATACCAGATCTGTAAGAATCTTTTAGTACTCAGGAAGGTTTAGTCAAACAATAGAATTGATAAAATAAGAAATTAAATATATTAAATTTGAGATGAATTTTTAAAAATTTGGAAGTCTTGACTCATTAAATTTTTAGATAAAACCAAAACATTTTTCAAATGTCTTTTAAAAGGGGTTGGTATTATCGATTAAAGCTAAACATGTACACACTCCATGACACAACAATTCTGTCATAGATATATATCCAACAGAAATATTTCCATATGTTCTCCAAAGGCATATGCTGGAATGTTTGTAGTAACACTATTTGTAATAGTGCCAAACTGGAAACTACCCAGCTGCCCATCAAAGGTAGAATAGATGAGAATGAATAATCTTTATCATTGTGCAATAATATAAATCAAATACATTATCATATTAAAATCAGACTCAGAAGAATAAATAGTGCATAATACTATTTATGTGAGGGATAAATAAGAACAAGACCAATCTACCCAATTAGGAGTCAGAATAGTGGGTATACTAGGTATGATCGTAGATAATGTTGCAATTAAAGGTCTGAACAGTGGATATCCTAGAAAACTAGAGCTGGCATAAACGGGACTTATTTGATGCTGGTGGTGTTCTATTTCTTATGTGAGTTCTAATTTGATGGATTTGTAAAGTTTGTAAAAATATATCCAGCTATATATTGTACTTTTGAACCATGCACTTTTTATGTGTATATGGTACTTTAACAAAATGCTTTTTATTAAAGTTTAAAAAGTTTTTCTTAATTTAACCATTTTAGACTTACTAATAAGATTTTTTAGCAAACTTTTTAATCTAAATGAGGAACTAGATACAAAACTTCCTGATCTATGAGATACATATTACAGTGCCTCTCCAGCTCAGTTAATCCAACAGTAGCCATGTCCATGATTAACTTTCTTCTTCTAATAATAAATCACTCTTCCTGGGCAGACATGACCTAAGATGGGCTGATCATACTTCCTTGCTCTTCTTGGTAAAGTAATTATTCCTGGGGGAGGGAGGTTAGGTGTATGACTTGAGCTAGATCAATTGCAGTCGTTTGGGGGCAGTATTTCACAATGAAACTAGAAAAGAAAAGTCCTTTCTTTTCAGGTCACAAGACTGAATGAATGTCAGCCTGCTGAAGCTTGGACTCAAAAGATGAAGAATTTATCAAGATTGTTAGCGTGAGAGAATAACAGCAATATACAGAAAGAAGGAATCAAAAGGCTGTGGGGTATGAGTGTGGGTATGTGTGTGTGTGAAAGAGAGAGAGAGAAAAAATAGCTTTTGAATAGCTTTTGAATCCCTAGATTCAACAATTCCTGAGGCCAATTCAATTCAATCCCAGCCTTTTCTATTGTTGGATTACTTGATCCAGTACTATAGTCCTCTATTTTATTCATGTAGTTCAGGTTGAGTTTTGTCACTTGAAATTAAAATAGTCGTAATTGACAGAGTAATCAAACTATAGTCCCTCTCACTTTTAGTCTTCTGGAATTCATTAATATTAATTGCCACATTCTTGAAGAAGTGTTCAGATATTCAAATAAAAATGGCTTTAGGTTAAAGAATACGATGTTAACTGGGGCCCAAAGAGAATAAAATCAAGCACGTTAGAAGTAACATAAGAAAGCAAAATTAAGATGACTTGGGTGAAGATCAGAAGATGCTGACAAGTCATATTAAAATAAGCTTTGTCAGAATCACATGCACATACCACACACACACATATGCACACACTCAAGTTAGACTCGGGTTTTACAAAAAGAAACTTTAGTTTTTCACAGATACAGAACATAATTTTAAAATAAATTATATATATATTTTTACAATTAATGACTTTAAATGATCCTGTTCCTCTTTGTAGGTATTATGATCTTGTATGTGTAACTTCATTCCAGACTTAAATAAAATACCCCCCTCAGGTTCAACTACTTCTCTTTTTCCTATGTTTTCTCATCTCGCACTGTTTACTCTTCTATGATGAGATTTAAAACTTTTTAATATGCAAAGCATTCACTTATTTTCTTTACTTACACCTGATCATTTCTTTCCTCTGATCTCTTAGTAAAGAGAAACAAAGCATTCTTGATGGATTATTTGGGGAAAATCAACCAGTAGGAAGAAGAAACATTGGGCTACAGGAGGTCTAAGCCAGCCCTGACTTTGGGAATGCATGCACCATGAGGAAGAGAAGGAATAGAAAAACCAAGATGGCAGAGTCAGGACAGCAAAAGTAGTAGTGTGAGAGTTTCCCAGGAGTTTGTGAGTGAGAGAGAGCTAGAGATGATATGATACTCTGATTTCCCACAAGCTAAAATAAGATTTGAGATTAGATTGATATTTCTGTCTGATCTTTGATTGGAACAGTGCAGTGTGTACTATGCACAGGCTGATAACAGAAAATACACATAACACTAAAATCTGAGGTCATAAACAGGAAAGGCATACACCTCTACCCAGAACTGACCACAGTGCATTAAGAGGGTCTTTGACAAGGGAGAGACATTGAAAAGTCAAGTCAATAACGGTGGAAGTATAAGGTCTGAAGGAAGAAAGGATCATCAAAGATCACATCTGATCAGAAACAATGCTGAGCCAATCCCATTCTGGGTCCCAAGCAGCAAAGCCCATTTTAACAGAAGAGGGCAAGGATACTGCTTGGGATGTTCAGACAGTGGGAATAGCAGAGGTCAATCATTTCAAATATTTCATTTTAAAATAAGACAAGGGGGATGAGAAGTAGTATAGATCCTCTAGGATGTACCCAGCTGGAAGTAGCCATATAGCTGACACCTTCAAGCTTCTACACCTCAAAAACATCTACTTGTTTCCTCAAGAGGCAAATCCTCTAAGAAGTCATCTGCAGCCCACAGCATCTGTCTCAATGCAGAGAGGTTCAGAACGTCCATGACAGGCTCCAGTTCCCACTCTGAGGTATAATTACTAACCACAAAGCGGTCAGAAGAACAAATCCAAGTTCTCTGTGAACTGCCTCTAGCTGCAATACAGAATTTAAAACCCAGAAATCTTAAAACAGTGGAAAATACAATTTTATGTTGATATAAATTATGAAAGCAACATCAAAGAGTAGGAGCTTGGCAATACTTGTCCTGTTGGAGAATGTGGAGACAGAGATCTGGCCCCATAAAGGGATTTCTTCAAGAACTTTGCGGGACCCGGCCCTGAGCGTGGCTGAGGGCAGTTGTGTCTCCTCAGGCACAGCCGTGCTGTGGCTACCGGCGGGCTCTCGGTCTCCTCAGGACACGCTGGGGTTTCGGCTTCAGGATAACGTGGGGCTGCGTCCACGCTGACGGGAGCTGGGTTTCCTGAGGACGCAGGCGACGCCGGAGAAAAGGTGAGGAGACAGCGAGGAAAAGAGGGGAGAAGCTTCCTGGGGGCGACTGACGGCTGCGGGGGCCCGTCTTCGTGCGACCCAGGAAGGGCTTGGTGTGCACAGCTGGGTTTTTGGTCAGGCTGGTGCGCGGTGGAGCCGCGTGGGCTGTGGGGTGTGCCGTCTTCCCCGCACCGTTTACCGTGGGGCTGCCCTTCCGCTCGATATGGGAAAGGAAATCGTTAATCAAGTCCAGGAAGCACAGAGAGTCCCATACAGGATAAATTCAAGGAGAAATACGCCAAGACACATATTAATCAAACTGTCAAAAACTAAATACAAAGAAAGCATATTAAAAGCAGCAAGGGAAAAACAACAAATAACACACAAGGGAATCCCCATAAGGTTAACAGCTGATCTCTCAGCAGAAACTCTACAAGCCAGAAGGGAGTGGCAGGACATACTGAAAGTGATGAAGGAGAAAAACCTGCAACCAAGATTACTCTACCCAGCAAGGATCTCATTCAGATTTGATGGAGAAATTAAAACCTTTACAGACAAGCAAAAGCTGAGAGAGTTCAGCACCACCAAACCAGCTTTACAACAAATGCTAAAGGAACTTCTCTAGACAAAAACACAAGAGAAGGAAAAGTCCTATAATAACGAACCCAAAACAATTTAGAAAATGGGAATAGGAACATACATATCGATAATTACCTTAAATGTAAATGGACTAAATGCTCCCACCAAAAGACACAGATTGGCTGAATGGATACAAAAACAAGACCCATATATATGCTGTCTACAAGAGACCCACTTCAGACCTAGAGACACATACAGACTGAAAGTAAGGGGATGGAAAAAGATATTCCATGCAAATGGAAACCAAAAGAAAGCTGGAGTAGCAATTCTCATATCAGACAAAATAGACTTTAAAATAAGGACTATCAGAAGAGACAAAGAAGGACACTACATAATGATTAAGGGATCGATCCAAGAAGAAGATATAACAATTGTAAATATTTATGCACCCAACATAGGAGCACCTCAATACATAAGGCAAAAACTAGCAGCCATAAAAGGGGAAATCGACAGTAACACATTCATAGTAGGGGACTTCAACACCCCACTTTCACCAATGGACAGATCATCCAAAATGAAAATAAATAAGGAAACACAAGCTTTAAATGATACATTAAACAGGATGGACTTAATTGATATTTATAGGACACTCCATCCAAAAACAACAGAATACACATTTTTCTCAAGTGCTCATGGAACATTCTCCAGGATAGATCATATCTTGGGTCACAAATCAAGCCTTGGTAAATTTAAGAAAATTGAAATTATATCAAGTATCTTTTCCGACCACAACGCCATGAGATTAGATATCAATTATAGGAAAAGAGCAGTAAAAAATACAAACACATGGAGGCTAAACAATACACTACTTAGTAACGAAGTGATCACTGAAGAAATCAAAGAGGAAATTAAAAAATACCTAGAAACAAATGACAATGGAGATACAACGACCCAAAACCTATGGGATGCAGCAAAAGCAGTTCTAAGAGGGAAGTTTATAGCAATACAAGCCCACCTTAAGAAGCAGGAAACATCTCGAATAAACAACCTAACCTTGCACCTCAAGCAATTAGAGAAAGAAGAACAAAAAAACCCCAGAGTTAGCAGAAGGAAAGAAATCATAAAAATCAGATCAGAAATAAATGAAAAAGAAATGAAGGAAACAATAGCAAAGATCAATAAAACTAAAAGCTGGTTCTTTGAGAAGATTAACAAAATTGATAAACCATTAGCCAGACTCATCAAGAAAATAAGGGAGAAGACTCAAATCAATAGAATCAGAAATGAAAAAGGAGAAGTAACAACTGACACTGCAGAAATACAAAAAATCATGAGGGATTACTACAAGCAACTCTATGCCAATAAAATGGACAATCTGGAAGAAATGGACAAATTCTTAGAAATGCACAAACTGCCAAGACTGAATCAGGAAGAAATAGAAAATATGAACAGACCAATCACAAACACTGAAATTGAAACTGTGATTAAAAATCTTCCAACAAACAAAAGCCCAGGACCAGATGGCTTCACAGGCGAATTCTATCAAACATTTAGAGAAGAGCTAACACCTATTCTTCTCAAACTCTTCCAAAATATAGCAGAGGGAGGAACACTCCCAAACTCATTCTACGAGGCCACCATCACCTTGATACCAAAACCAGACAAGGATGTCACAAAGAAAGAAAACTACAGGCCAATATCACTGATGAACATAGATGCAAAAATCCTCAACAAAATACTAGCAAACAGAATCCAACAGCACATTAAAAGGATCATACACCATGATCAAGTGGGGTTTATTCCAGGAATGCAAGGATTCTTCAATATACGCAAATCTATCAATGTGATTAACCATATTAACAAATTGAAGGAGAAAAACCATATGATCATCTCAATAGATGCAGAGAAAGCTTTTGACAAAATTCAACACCCATTTATGATAAAAACCCTGCAGAAAGTAGGTGTAGAGGGAACTTTCCTCAATATAATAAAGGCCGTATATGACAAGCCCACAGCCAACATCATCCTCAATGGCGAAAAACTGAAAGCATTTCCACTAAGGTCAGGAACAAGACAAGGTTGCCCACTCTCACCACTCTTATTCAACATAGTTTTGGAAGTTTTAGCCACAGCAATCAGAGAAGAAAAGGAAATAAAAGGAATCCAAATCGGAAAAGAAGAAGTAAAGCTGTCACTGTTTGCAGATGACATGATACTATACATAGAGAATCCTAAAGATGCTACCAGAAAACTACTAGAGCTAATCAATGAATTTGGTAAAGTAGCAGGATACAAAATTAATGCACAGAAATCTCTGGCATTCCTATATACTAATGATGAAAAATCTGAAAGTGAAATCAAGAAAACACTCCCATTTACCATTGCAACAAAAAGAATAAAATATCTAGGAATAAACCTACCTAAGGAGACAAAAGACCTGTATGCAGAAAATTATAAGACACTGATGAAAGAAATTAAAGATGATACAAACAGATGGAGAGATATACCATGTTCTTGGATTGGAAGAATCAACATTGTGAAAATGACTCTACTTCCCAAAGCAATCTATAGATTCAATGCAATCCCTATCAAACTACCACTGGCATTTTTCACAGAACTAGAACAAAAAATTTCACAATTTGTATGGAAACACAAAAGACCCCGAATAGCCAAAGCAATCTTGAGAACAAAAAATGGAGCTGGAGGAATCAGGCTGCCTGACTTCAGACTATACTACAAAGCTACAGTAATCAAGACAGTATGGTACTGGCACAAAAACAGAAAGATAGATCAATGGAATAGGATAGAAAGCCCAGAGATAAACCCATGCACATATGGTCACCTTATCTTTGATAAAGGTGGCAGGAATATACAGTGGAGAAAGGACAGCCTCTTCAATAAGTGGTGCTGGGAAAATTGGATAGGTACATGTAAAAGTATGAGATTAGATCACTCCCTAACACCATACACAAAAATAAGCTCAAAATGGATTAAAGACCTAAATGTAAGGCCAGAAACTATCAAACTCTTAGAGGAAAACATAGGCAGAACACTCTATGACATAAATCACAGCAAGATCCTTCTTGACCCATCTCCTAGAGTAATGGAGATAAAAACAAAAATAAACAAATGGGACCTAATGAAACTTCAAAGCTTTTGCACAGCAAAGGAAACCATAAACAAGACCAAAAGACAGCCCTCAGAATGGGAGAAAATATTTGCAAATGAATCAACTGACAAAGGATTAATCTCTAAAATTTACAGGCAGCTCATGCAGCTCAATAACAAAAAAATAAACAACCCAATCCAAAAATGGGCAGAAGACCTAAATAGACATTTCTCCAAAGAAGATATACAGACTGCCAACAAACACATGAAAGAATGCTCAACATCATTAATCATTAGAGAAATGCAAATCAAAACTACAATGAGATATCATCTCACACCAGTCAGAATGGCCATCATCAAAAAATCTAGAAACAATAAATGCTGGAGAGGGTGTGGAGAAAAGGGAACACTCTTGCACTGCTGGTGGGAATGTGAGTTGGTTCAGCCACTATGGAGAACAGTATGGAGGTTCCTTAAAAAACTACAAATAGAACTACCATATGACCCAGCAATCCCACTACTAGGTATATACCCTGAGGAAACCAGAATTCAGAAAGAGTCATGTACCAAAATGTTCATTGCAGCTCTATTTACAATAGCCCGGAGATGGAAACAACCTAAGTGCCCGCCGTCGGATGAATGGATAAAGAAGATGTGGCACATATATACAATGGAATATTACTCAGCCATAAAAAGAAATGAAATTGAGTTATTTGTAATGAGGTGGATAGACCTAGAGTCTGTCATACAGAGTGAAGTAAGTCAGAAAGAGAAAAACAAATACCGTATGCTAACACATATATATGGAATCTAAAAAAAAAAAAAAAAAATGGTCATGAAGAACCTAGGGACAAGACGGGAATAAAGAGGCATACCTAACTAGAGAATGGACTTGAGGACACGGGGAGAGGGAATGGTAAGCTGGGACAAAATGAGAGAGTGGTAGTGTATATATAGACATAGATACACTACCAAATGTAAAATAGATAGCTAGTGGGAAGCAGCCACATAGCACAGGGAGATCAGCTAGGTGGTTTGTGACCACCTAGAGGGGTGGGATAGGGAGTGTGGGAGGAAGGGAGATGTAAGAGGGAAGAGATATGGGGATATGTATATATGTATAACTGATTCACTTTGTTATAAAGCAGAAACTAACACACCACTGTAAAGCAATTATACTCCAGTTAAAACGTTTAAAAAAATGTAATTATGAATTCTGTTCTTGTCACCCTTTTAATAAACCTAGCATGTTCCTTCAAAAAAATAAAAGAAATAAAAATGTAAAAGAGGCTGGATAGATTTATTTGAATTTTTTTGAACAAACTGTTATAAAAGGTGCATGATACTTAAAAGAGAAATAGAAATGGGTAATATTTGATACATTAAGAGTAGCTATTACTTTTAAATGTGATAAGCATATCATGCCTATGTTTAATAAAAGACACATATGACCTTATGTGTATATATATATTTATATGTATTTAAATGCATATTCATTTATGGATGAAATATTATGACTTCTCAGATCTTCTTCCAAATAATACGGGAGAGGAGAAAGTGGGTAGGCACAGATAAAACAAGATTGGCTATAAATAAAAAATTGTTGAAGCTATGTAAATGCAAATTCATTAAATTGTTTTGCATAGGTTTAACATTCTCTAAATATTTCTTTTAAAGAATATTTTAAAATAAACTTAACTACCTCTACAAGATAACTTTAAAGAATGAAAGAATTTTGCATGAATATAAAAATAAAGCATGCTCTGTTTCTGGATAAAAGCACTGAATATGTAAAGATGCATATCAACACTCAATATATAATTTTAATGTAATTTCAATCAAAGCACCAACAATCAAACACAAATACAAACAATCAAATAAAACACTAACAAGTTCATTTAGAAAAGGAAAAGTATATGTATAAAATAGTCCAAAATATGTGAGAAATGAATAATGAATATGACATCCAGTTGGTTATCAAGACATAATTGATTGCTATGGCAATTAAAACAATTAGACAATATGGTAGTTAAAGCAATATTATAAAGGAATTGAAAAATACATTAATAAGACAAACTATAGATTGCAAAACTAAATACCCATATTTAGAAGGGAAAGATACAACATTCAATAAAAGATGTTAGCACATTCACCTATTCATTTGGAACAAGGTGAATTAATAATTAACTTAAGATCTAAATGTTTATAAAAAGGAACCAGAAAGTTTTTTTAAAAGGCAGACTAAAGTAGCTTTTCTCTTTAATCTCTTCTTTCCTCTTGCCTGGAATACCGACAGTGCTTAGCATGAACATCTTGAGAACATAAAGATGAAAACCACATGTCTTAGTCAGCTTGGGTTGCTATAACAAGTTACCGTATTGGGTTACTTAAACAACAAACTTTTATTTCTCATAGTTCTGGAAGCTAGGAAATCCAAGATCAAGGTGCTGGTAAATTTTGTGTGTGGTTAGATCCTGGTGTGTAGACAGCCACCTTCTTGCTGTGTCCTCATATGGCTGCAAGAGAGGTCATCTCTCCTGTGTTCTTTCTCACAAGGGCACTAATTGCATTCATGAGGGCTTCACTGTCACGACCTAATCACCTCCCAAACTTGCTCTGTCTCCAAACATCATCACACTGTGGATTAAGGCTTCAACATGTGAATGGAGGGTGGGGGGCAAACATTACATCCATAGCCTTATGCTGAGGATCTCAGAACAGAAATTCAGAAGGACACATGAAATTAATAACCTTCCACACTTGCCTAAAACGGCCTACCTTCAAATTTTCTGTTACATAAGAAAAATCACCCTTGTGAGTAAATTGATGTAGTTAGACTTCTGTTTCACATAGTCAAAAGCAATTGAATGTATAACAACATTCAGAGTTGTTATAACAACTATGAGAGAAGAACCCTATGGATGTTTTAATTCTTTATAAAATAAAATATCAAAAAGCAGAAAAATATCTTGAACAAGTGTAGTTTAATAAAATAAATGCCAGTGCACTAAACTAGAGTCTAATATTGTCGATAGTGAGCAAAAATAAACATTTCAAGTATCAATTATACTTTCTCAATAATTAGCCAAATCTTACCTGGTATCTGTCAGGAATTTAGCCTTCTAAGATATAGGGTATGTCATCCATGCACAGCTCTTCTTCTTTCTCACTCAGCCTCATTGAGTCACACAGAATGAATGGCAGGGTGTTGCCATCCTTCCAATCCTTAATGAAATATGTTCTGTACTGCAGAGAAAAAAAAAGCAACTTTGAAAGTTCATTTTCTAAAAAACTGTAAATTGAAATGAAGTCTACATGTAATGAAATTGATCAGCAAAATACTTTTCAAATATAATTAACCTGAACAAAGAAGCAAAGGCTGAGTGACCTAGAACAGACTCACCTTTTCAGATGCCTCGGTTGTCTTAGACCCCACCAAAGCCTGGTTTGTTACATGGCCTCAGAAAACAGACTTCACTGAGGTGAAAAAGCTAGACTTCCCGGCTCCAATTGGACCCAAAAGCAGAATTCGTATTTGGTGAACCAGTCCTCCATATGGTTCAGAAGTTCTTATAGCAGACAATAAGCTCTACTTGAGCCTGTTTAGACAAGACAATTTTAACAATTTGACTAAGGTTAGGTCACAAGACTCTACCATAAATTTTCCTAGAATTCAGTCTCTTTTCTCATATGTTATTATTTATTTTTGATTAGTATCTTGTATAAAATGACATGAAAATATCTTATCTCAAATTCTATTGTAAAAGAAGTAAGAGTAACAGTTTTAACTAAAGACAATCAGACATAAAACCTTTCAGATTTAAGCATATATAAACCTTGGAATAAACATGAAATAAAACATGGAATAAAAATAAATTATGTTAAACATGAAGATAAATTATCAATAATAAACTTCAAAAACCACAACATAATATGTGACTTTTGAGGTTTATAGAAGTAGAAAATTTCTAACATGTTCTTGAAGTTCATGATAGGTATTCCCCACCTGCCAACCACCCCTGCCCTGAAGTAGTGGAAACCAACCACAGCTGTAAGAATTCTAAGCAAAACTGTAGACATTCAGCCAAATAATTATTTCCTTTTAAGTATATAAAAACATTAGAAATGTCTTTCATCCACTCAGTGTTCTTTTTGTTTTAACATTACTATTATGAAATATTTTATGATTATAAATATAACTTGTTCTTGGTGATCCACAAGTTATCTGCTATAATTTGCACTACGAATTTTATTGACAAAACCTATAATAGAATAAGTCTAAAATAATGAATAGAATAATAGAACATTAAGAACATTGACTTACTCAGTGATCCCATCCATCTTCCTTTTGTCCAATAAATCTAGAGAAATAATCAAAGAATAATGAAGCTTACAAGTAGTTGAATGACTGGCACTGAATGAATGTCATGAATTCACTAGGAAAAAATATAAAAATAGCCTTTCTGTAGGAACAGTGCAGTATGATGAAAAGCAAGTGGAGAAAATTATGGGAAATCTTAACATATTTCATTTGAAGAGTCCAGAGCTAGACTCAATGTAGACACTGCAAGACTATAGTGTCAGCAGATCTTTTCTCACCAAATTACTCAGCAGTAGTGGGTGGCCCACTCCAACATGAGAGATGAGGGCTGAAGTCCTCTCTGAATCAGAGAAGCAAGGTCTAGAGGCATGGACAGGCTAGGGGAAGAC
>NW_006786333.1:216792-307986 GCF_000442215.2 Lipotes vexillifer
GGAAAGACTGGAAACACTCTAAAATATTTTCTCCTCCATAAATCCAATAGGTCTGAAAGGGATAATGAGCAAGGACACACAAATAAAAAAACCACAGGCACCAGATTTTCTCCAAAACCTACTATCAACAACTGGGCTTCCTGGAACTTCCAATCCAATTGATTTTCTTCTTGGTAGAGAAAAGAATGTAGTACTTGTGCATAGCCAATCAGAGCACAGTGAGTGGTTCAGGGGTGGGCTTAGGTCTTCATTTGAACCAATTAGACTCAGGCCCAGAATTCTTTTGTTTCTTGGAAAGATATAATCTTTTTTTAAAATAAATAAATTTATTTATTTATTTATTTTTGTTTTTTTTTAATTTTTGGCTGTGTTTGGTCACCCTTGCTGTGTGCAGGCTTTCTCTAGTTGCGGTGAGTGGGGGCTACTCTTCATTGCGGTGCACAGGCTTCTCATTGTGGTGGCTTCTCTTGTTGCGGAGCACAGGCTCTAGTCACACAGGCTTCAGTAGCTGTGGCATGTGGACTCAGTAGTTGTGGCTTGCGGGCTCTTGAGCACAGGCTCAGTAGTTGTGGCGCATGAGCTTAGCTGCTCCACGGCATGTGGGATCTCCCTGGGCCAGGGCTCGAACACGTGTCCCTTGCATTGGCAGGCAGATTCTTAACCACTGCACCACCAGGGAAGCCCCGGAAAGAGATACTCTTCTATGGTGGATTTAAAACTGAAAGGATTAGGTGTAGTGATGCTGGTAATTCTCTAAACAATAAAAAAAATAATACTGTGTGGAACATTTATAAATATAGCTGTATGTATGGTTACAAAGAAAGCCTCTTTAAATTAGCAAAAGTAGAAATAGTGAAGAACTGCATTCAATGACTGCAATATAATAAAACTGGAAAAGAACAAGTGTAAACAAAGAGAAGGGCAACGTATTAGGATTTTACAAATCACGTTTTAGATACTTTAACATCCAAAAGGAAATTAAAAATCACAAGAGTAAATATATAGGAAATAACAACAATATAAATGCTTCATATCAATCTTGGGATAAAAGTACCTTTCATGAATAACAGGAAAGAAGGAAAGAAATAGAAAAGAATAGAGGGGAACAAACCTTAGAAATATAAGAATATATTAATAACAAAAATACAAAGACAAATTCATAAATTGAAAAAAGGGATAAATTAATATAGTAATTAATTAATTTTAAATATGAAATAAATAAATTACTAACTAGTCTAATCAAAGAAAGACAAATTCACAAAATGTCACACCACGGGTCACATACCAGAATGGCTACATATTGTAAAACCAGTGATAAAAGGTTTGGGGAAAGATTTAGAGTGACAGAAAGTCTCATACACTGCTTGTGGTAGTGGGATGGTATGACAGTGTTGGAAAACTTTATCAGTATCTACTGAAACTGAAAATACACATACCCAATGACCCAGAAATTTCATACTTATACTCTTCAAAAAATTATGTATATACATGAACCAAAAGACACGCAGAAGAATATTTATAGCAGTATTATTTGTGGTAGCTCCAAACTGGAAAACCCAAATAGTCACCAAAAGTAATTTGATATTTTTTAAGTGTGATGGAATCATTACAATGGAATATTATATAAAAATTAAAAGGAAAATATTACTACTACATATAATACTATGGATGAATCACTAGGGAGTTATAAGTTAAAATAGCTGGCCTGGGATACATTCACTGACTTTACCAGGGAAAGAAAAAAGAAAGTGACTGGGACTAATTTTCTTATAAATATGCTAATAACCTTGTCTTCTGGGAAATAAACTAATGATATTTGCTACAAGGAGAGTACTTATCTCTTGAATGTCTTTGACAGGATGTTCCTGGCTAAGAATTACTTACAGTAAATAAATCCAGATTTTATGGATTTATGAGGCATGTCTTCCTAGAATGTCACATAAGCTGATTGTCTCAGTCTACTCAGGCTGCTGTACATATTACCATGGACTGGGTGGCTTAAACAACAGAAATTTATTTCTCGCATTCTGGAGGCTAAGTCCAAGATCCAGGTGTGGGCAAAGCAGGTTTCATTCTGAGGCCTTTCCTCTTGGCTTGTAGGAAGGTGGCTACCATCTTGCTGTGTGCTCGCAAGTCCTTTTCTTGTGGATTCGTGGGGAGAGGGAAAAAGCTCCCTGGTGTCCTTTCTTATATGGAAACTTACTTTATCCCTATCAGATTAAGGTCCCATTCTTATGACCTCATTTAACCTTAATTACTTCCTAGAGACCCTGTCTCCATGTATACTCACACTGGAGGTTAGGGCTTCAACATGCCTTAATCATAATTTGGGAGCCCATATCACTGGCATAATAAATGTTCCATAATCTAACCACTCTTCAATATGTAAGGTGGCCCACAAACTTCATTTAAAAACGCTGCCTTCTGTTCTTAGCCAGAAAACATATGTCTAATACGGGAAGGAAAAAATTAGGAGCCACACAGAATATCTTAGTACTCTTCCTGACTTCTCTGAGATTTTTGATAGCTTTTATTCTTGAAATTGTTAGTAAAACTTGATACTAGGTAAGACATCTGATTTGCAGAGGTCTGATTTTATAATCCAATCCATTGTATTAGCCCAACTTCTCACACATAATATTGAATGAAAGAGGCCAGACAGAAGAACACACACTTTGGTATAGTTCCAGTTATATAAAATTGAAAAATAATAAGTATTAATTAATGTTACTATGAGCCAGAATAATCGTTACCTTTGGTTAGTAATAACTGAGAGGAGTCATAAAGGAGTCTTCTGAAACGATGGTAATAATCTATTTCTTCATCCGAGTACTGGTTGCATGACTGTGTCCAATTTATAAAAGTTTGTCAGTTGGTACACTGATCAATTGTGCATTTCTGTTTATATGTTATACTTCAATAAAAAGTTTACTTAACTGATCAGTTAGTGTCAACATCATGATGCATCCATGTAAATTTATCAGGCTTCAACAGCAACAAAAAGCTTTAAGCTGTTTGGGGCAGCCAGAAGAAAGATCAAATCACTCAAAGAGAAACAATAAAAAAATACTGCAAGTAAATAAATCTGGCCTAAGGTTTTCCACAGTAACACCAAAGCTGTGGAAACATTACAGTATCCCCCAGAATAAAATGTGATCCATGAATTATGTACTCTGCTAGTCATTTAAGTATAAAAACCACAATTAGTTTGGAAACACAAATGCTCTGGGAATGCTACTCCCAGGAGCCCTTCTTTTAAGTGGATAGATATAAACAAGTATTTCATAGAAGAAATATAAATAACCAATACACATAGACTCATTAACAATCAGAGATGAGCAAAAAATAAAATGAGAAACCATCTTTTGACCATCAAATTCGTGAAGATTCTAAGTATTGATAATAGCAAAGACTGGCAAGGATACAGGGAAAGAATCATTTCCATAACACTCCTGGGGGTAGCGCAGACAGCTGAAGCTTTTGAAAGGGATCTATCGAAATGCAAATGTACATAATTCTTAAACAGCAATTCCACTACCAGGAAGTTACCACAGAGAAGTATTTTTGTGCACAGTTATATGCATACTGGTATTACAGGAGCATTGTTTATAACAGCAAATATAAGAAATAATTTAAGTGTCCTTTAGAAGAAAATTAGGTAAATTAACTTTGGTCTTTTGATATAATGGATATAACAGGAAACTGCAGCAGAAAGGATTGACTACCAGTCAAAAGAAGTTCAAGCTCTGGTTTCTTTTTGACAGTCTCATAATCTTCAAGTTTGCTTTCTGTGCCCTCTCTCTCTCTCTCTCTCTCTCTCTCTCTCTCTCTCTTCCTTTCACACTCCCGCTTCCTCCCCACCTGTTCCCCACACTCCACAGAAAACTCTGTATATTCTACTTTTGACCATGGTTGTGTTGTAGAACACAATTTGTGGCCAGGTTTCAGTCTGGGCCACCTGGAGATAAGGACAAGTATAAAAGTTATTGTTCCTTACAGGAATGAGTCAGCTAGAACCCTCCAAACATAAAGAGAACTCTATATAGCGCTATCTAGTTAAACCTACCTTCACATTGAAAAACTTCACATTCCTGGAAGGAAATACAACATTGAGGTAGTCCAAGTTTGTCCATTGTATTTATGCTAATAGCCACCTCTTTTTTCTCTAGTTTTATATTGAATTCAGAATTTCTATCACTTTCACAAAACAACATAGATAGTTGACATGGCCCTATTTTGCATTCTGAAATTGCAGTCTCTTGAAAGGCAAAAAGGATAATGAAATAGTCTTCTGGGTAGCTCTTTTGCACATATGCCCCAACAATGTGATCTTCACTATAAATCACTGTTATAGTGGGTCCTTGTTTAGAGCATCTCTGAAGCAAACTTTCACTAGAGAATTCATAGACACTGGCCTTATAGGGAAGGCTAAACTGCTTTTCTCCAAAATAATCTTTCAGCTTTTTTTCTTGCATCACGTCAAACAAGTTGTCATTGCTATACTTCTCAATCTGGTGGAAAATCAAATCCATTTTCCATTAAATATTGCAAAACAGATAATATGTACTGCCACGAAGTTTGCATTTATGCCTTTTATTTACTTTACATTACAAATGAAATGAGTAAACGGAGGGTGAATAGATAGCAAGAAAAGTCATTAGCTAGTTTTGCATTCTAAATAATTACCTTTTAAATTAAAAACTAAAAAGACTTGTTTGCAAGAGGCTGGGAAACGTGGAAAGCAGCAATTCATTTACCTGTTTGGAGGATCTATACAAGGGCTGAAGCTGAGAGTAGTTGCTCTCTCTGGACAGGTAGGCAGGCGCAAAGTGGGAGCAGAAAATTTCTCAGCAACCTTGAGGCTTCTGAGACTCAGACAAAAGGAAACTGAAACTCAGTGTGGCCCAGCCCAGTTGGCAGTGTGCCCATTTCCCTCCAGTGAGCAAGCATAAAGGAATCCAGCTAATTTTAGATTGCAAAGTCATATAAAAATAATATTGGGGCTTCCTTGGTGGCGCAGTGGTTGAGAGTCCACGTGCCGCTGCAGGGGACACGGGTTCGTGCCCCGGTCCGGGAGGATCCCACATGCCGCGGAGCGGCTGGGCCTGTGAGCCATGGCCACTGAGCCTGCGCGTGCGGAGCCTGTGCTCCGCAACGGGAGAGGCCACAACAGTGAGAGGACCACAACAGTGAAAAGCCAGAAAAGTAGGGAAGTGATCAGCTGCATCAAATGGTGGAACTATTCCCTTCCGCACCTCCTCCATTTATACATCTGGAAAGACTCACTCTCTTCCTCAGGAGCTGGGAATTTGAGGGATGGTCTTGTCTTACTATGGGGAGAGGGCATTTAGGTAGTGGCGCCTATCTCCTGCTAGGGAAATGCTGGAAAGTGCTAAAGAACGTAGCTCCGCTGCAAATAAAGAAGTGAACCTGCAGAGAAGCTGACTCTGCAGAGCTGAGTGACGCTGTGGTCCATGCTAGCAACAGGGAGGGAAGTCTCCCACGCTGGTCTCAGTGAGTCTTCAAGGGTGAGCAGTTCCATTTCCCTATTTTCATGGTCAGTGGAGAGGGTCTCTTGCCAAATTGGCCAATCCTGAGGGTCTTAGTGCATCAGCGTCCACTGCTTTATATGCTGCTGGTGTTAAGGAAGACTTTAAAGCTGACTCCAGCAAAGAAACATGAGAAGGTTTCTGAAAAGCTATGATGGGAGGAGCAGCCTCAAGCAGAGAACACTGGGTAAAACAAAAGGTTTGCAGAGATCAGCAAGGGTTAAACACAGTGTCATCACCGCCTGAATTCTTTCTATGGTCAGGTTCCACTGCTCCCTGAAAGGCTCAAAAGAGCAGAAGATCTTCTCTTCTTCCATTTTGAAGACTGCCTTAAGAACTCAGACTGGAGCCAGAGGGTCTAACATCACCTGGAAAACAGCTGTCAGCTCGGTTAGAAAGCTAGGAATCTTATGGTAATATTTGACACATTCCTTGTATCATCAATGGAACTGAAATAAGTAAGGCTTAGCTCCTTAATGATAAAGAAACAAGACATGGAGATGGGAGGAGAGATCATTTGGTAGTCAGCACTTACCCCAATTCTTTTAAGAGATACTGTAGAATTGGCATTTATCAAGATGTAGTTTCAAACCTGCCCCCTACCTCCCCACTCCCAACACATACAAATAACCCAATAACTTAGGTAGCCCTTGCTCATAAATTATGTCATTTGAATGAACCAGTTCCTTCAAGAAATTGATATTCCCAGCTTTCCTTTCCTTGAGCCTTTGGAAGACATAGATGCTGTATATGAGCTCAGAGGTATGATAGGTCCCATCCAAAAACCTGTGTTGGTGTCCCCCTTTGCATACTCCCACTGGTCCTTTTAGCATCAAGGGTCAACCTTATATGTTGGGAGTATTCTGAGTGTCTCAGGTCTTTATAAAGCAGATATGCTCCTACTATTCAGACAGTCTCAGCCAGCTAAATTTCAGAACAGAGGTGTGTCCTTCTGTTGGATAGTCTACAGATGACAGTCAGTCCATTATTAATGAAAGGCCCACAGGCCACATTGACAAGACCATCAGGTAACATTTCTTCTTTACCTTGTGAAGTGTGGGGCTTCTTCAAATGGGGATGAAGACTTTGGACACATTGCCCTGGCTTCCAGTCAGTGTCGTAACTGCTCACATGGTACTGAGAATTCCCCCTTTGTGTACCACACACTTCCTCTTGGTCCCTTCAATTTTGTTTCTCTTTCTTTCATTCTTCCACCAGAGTTATGGACAATTTCTCTTCCCTCTTTCTTCCCAGGATGGGAGACTACCTTATAGTTTCTACAGAACTGCGTCCCTCTATTACCTTTTTAATACATAGCAATTCTATAAATTCTGTGTTCAGATCCTTTCATGGCCTGGACTCCCAAGGGTCTACTATGAAACTTAAAAAAAATCTGAACACTGTTTCAGTTTTTTTTCACCCCCTGGTTTAAATAATCTTAATTCTTAAGAAGACAACGTGAGTGACTCTGGGAAATGAGGGACAAACTATACACAGGGAAGTACAAAAAAATACATAAAAGTTGCTATTTTAAGAAGTTATCTAGCTTCATGTGCTGCCCATTTGAAATATCTAAAGTCCTACCATGCAGATGAGCTACTTCCTTTTCTCCCTGGACTCTTCAGTCATGGGGATTTGACAATCCCCCCCTATAAACCTGCACTGGGAATAGAACCACCGATTGCCTATCAGGCAGAACAGGGTCTGATACACTCAGAATACCATAACTGTATATATTTTAGTATGCTTATTTAAACTGTAGTGGTCCATTCACATGTGAATTACTTTCACAATATAACACCAAAATGGAAGACAAATGAGCTCAAAGGCTTAAATGTATGGGATTGTTTTGCATTTTTTATTGATGTCAGATTGGAGTTATCATGAAATATTCCAAAGAAATCAATTGTTTAAAAAACTTTAAAAACTATAATGATCTACCCACCACTGAGCACAGCTTGTTAGTCTTTTCCCCACCCCATCCCAATTCCTGCAACCCATACTTGCAGTTTTGCTTACACTGACATTTCTTCCCTGGGGCCTGGAATAGCTTGAATCTATCCATGTGAGGGGCGTGCAGCTGGATATTGGCTATTATCCAAACTATTGTCTGGCTGACCCCAGTGCCCTGAATTTTCTTCAACACCAGAAAAAAATTTTTGCAGTGGTTTGCAACTGGTAGTCAAGATTCCATCTTGCTTAGATTGATGGCAAAAATCAGATGTACTTGATCTACCCTTCTCCATAAATCGGCCCAGACACTCGTCACATTAGGATTGGGATTTGGGGACATCCAAATTCCCACAGCTTTTAGGAACACCTAAAGACTTTGATCGGCCTTGCTATCAAGTGGCTACTTTAGCATCAGATGGAATTTTGTCCCTACAAGATGATTACTCATCAGCTGGTCTCTATAGAACCTGAGACTTACTTGAGTCCCCCAATCAATTTTGTGAAATTAGTTATGAAGCTGCCTTTTTTATGAAGAAGCAATATGATAATCTTTAAGATTAGTTTTCTAAAGAAAACACAGCCTTACACATCACCCACCATAATTACCCCTCTCATTAAGGTAGATACTGGGTGAATTTGTACAATGTTACCAATTTCTGTCAGAAAGAAACACTTTGGTTTTTTACTTTTTTTCAAGCTTTATCAAGATATAATTGATATATAACATTATGTAAGTTTAAGGTGTTCAACATGATGCTTTAATAAACATATATATTGTGAAATGATTACCACAGTAAGGTTAGTTAACACATCCATCACCTCAAATCATTACACTTTTTGTATGTGTGGTGAGAACATTTAAGAACTACTTGCTAAGCAACTTTCAAGTATATGATACTGTATTGTTAACTATAGTCACCTTGCTGTACATCAGATTCTCAGAACTTATTCGCCTTACAGCTGGAAATTTGTACCCTTTAACCAACATCTCCCCATTTCCCCCACCTCTCAGCCCCTGGCAACCACCATTCCACTGTTTCTATGAGTCCAGCTTTGTTAGGTTCCACATATAAGTGATGTCATACAGTATTTGTCTTTCCTATCTGACTTATTTCTTTTAGCATATGCCATTTTGTTTAAAATGGCAGGACTTCCTTCTTTTTATGGCTTAATAATATTCAATTTTCTTTATCCATTCAACTGTTGATGGACACGTAGGTTAAGAAACAGTCACTTTTTAAGGCCACAACCCAACCCACTCACCCATCCACTCACAGTGCAAAGTTTCTAGCAAAACTGTCTCTACAACATCCCTCTCACTTTAAGATGATATTCTACTTGACACCACACTTATGTTTCATCTACTGTGTCCCTTAGCACTATTTTACTAATAAATATTTTAATGATTTGGGCTGGACTGTACATCTAGATGAATTGCAAATTATTCCAAAATCCTGCATGGCCTCTAAAACGTAGCAAAGTGGTGAGTCCCACTATCTCCCAGGATGGTAGAGAAAGATTGGCAGAATCCACAATGTCAGGGAAGGTTCTCTCTCAGATAAAAGAGAAGTTTATCCCTTTTTGAAGCTCCCCTCACCAATCTTTTCCAACCTAAACTCCAAATATACATTTAGCTCTATTGGAGGTTTAAGTGTTCCCAAAGTAGTGTACGGCCTGAGGATTCAGAATTGTGACATCATTAATCTAACACCTTTACAGAACAAAAAGAAAAACTTAGCCTCAATATTTGTACTCTCAAACAATGTTGGTTCACCTGGACAGTCCCTCATTGTTTATCTCTCTTGATCATTCCATTACTTCTCTTCTTTTCAGTGTCTCCATCTCCCTCATAAGGGTATTCCATGCTACCCCTTCAAATAGAGTAAAGAAGTTCTACCTTGAATCTAACTTTACATCTAGCAAAACTTTCCTCTGCCCAGATTTTTGCTGACTCCACCTTGAAGAAGGATGAGCTATGGCCCTATAGTAGGTGAAAACAATGGTGGGTCTTCAATCACCTTCAGTCTTTCCCAACCAACAACGGCCATGGCTTGTTTTTCTCCCTGGATTACATAGAGAAAACATACCTTACTTTTTGGACCTGTTGCATCCTACATACACAGCATAACCATCCTGGCTGCCACTCTAATTTTGTTCCCAATATCTACTTTGGGCTCGCTTCCTCAATATTTATGACCTTTCTATTCCTAGATCTTTTTTAAATATCCCATCCCTCTCTTTCATTGAATCACGGCTCCTGGACATTCATTTGAGCACAGCTTCACCTACAGCTTTGCTTTAGGAAATATTCCTTTTTCCTTAACTATCCCTAAGGAATTCTTGCCCTTGTAATACCCAGGACTTCCCAAAAAAAAGATAATAATTCTGATTATAAGTAAATTAGACTGCTTTAATATAAATAACTATTGAGCCAGAGCATATTCACTTGAAAAAGACTTAGAAATTTGAAGAAGAGAGTTAAGAGAAAAAAGAGAGGAAAAAAAAAACCCTGAAACCTATTTTCTGGAATTCTTTTTCTGTCTTTATTAATAGCCCTAACTTTTTCAGCTACCCTGAGAACTTTAGAATCATTTGGGAGCACCTGTATAAGACAACTGTGTTATTGACTTGCACTAGTAAACATATTTGATCACTCTACTTTGGGAACATGGCTAGGATGGTTTGGAATTCAGTTAATGAAAATCAGGCATGGGTTCATTAGAGGAAAAAGCTTTTTTTTACAGAAACAAAATGTAAGTCCTTTAGAAATACTTGTTCTTTTTAATTAACTTAAATCATATTGTCATCCAGAGATAAGTGAAATATTCTCCCTCCTTTATTTATCTCCAGCATTTCATTCTCTCCCTCTCTTCTCCTCTATAAGGAGAAAATTTTAAATACATGGTATCACTCTGGGGAGGTTGAGAGAGATGCTTAATAGCAGGTATGCTTGCTCCCTGCCAGGCACTATGCTAATTTCTGTGAATACAAAGATAAGTAAAATCCAAACTCTGTTTCGTAAAAGACTCACAATTTATTTAGAAAAGCAGATAACTAGGTAACCAGTTTATACTCAATGTGATTAGTACTTCCATAGAGTTTTAAATTAAGTGTTATGGATAAATAATAAGGGAATAGTTAATTTTGCTGAGGAGATTTAGAAAGGTGTCATATAAATTAAATTGTAAATAGTGCAGAAATACAAAGGGTGGTTTGCAATAGAGCGTATGTTGGCCCACCACTGCTCAAGGTTGGCCTTTGCACTTGAGGTGTGACTGATCCTAGAAGGAACCATCAGTTAGATGTTGTCAGAGACAGAAGGTAAAACATGAATAGAAGCAGAGTCTCAAAGAGGCTGTCAGCAACCCTGGTTTGGGCCATGTGCCTGAATCAAGGCACTGATGTCGCGTGCAGAGCTGGAACATTCCCACAATTGCATCTGAAAACAAAACATAAAAAGAGTGAAAACAAAGCACATATTGTAACATGGCCGTCAGGGCTAGAACAGGCAGATGGGTACCAGCCATCCAACTGAGGTATAGCTTAGAGTTTTTCCAAAAGCTTGTGAGAGGAGCAGAACGGGGCCAGATCACCTGTTTACTCAAGAGGCAAATCCTCTAAGAAGTCATCTGCAGCCCGGAACATCTGCTTCAGTGCAGAGAGGATCAAAATGTCCTTTAAAGGATCCATCTCCCGCTCTGAAGCATAATTTTCAACCAACAAGATATTAGAAAGAGGAATGCCTAGCATCTTGTTGGCATTCTGTATATGTGGAAAAATCAATTTAATAAGCAGGTCTTATATCTGAAATTTGACTGATTTAAATATAATTCAAGAAACAGAAAAAGCAATGGCTTAATAAAGTATTTTCTGAATATAATTATAATTCAGATCATTATTTTAAAGTGGGGTATAAACTTGAATCAACCAGGCAATTGATCCATTTCTTCATTTACCCGTGAATATGTAGTGTGAGCGCACACACACACACACACACACACACACACACACACACACACACACACACACACAGTACAACACTATTAGAATACTATCTAGTTGCAAAAAGTATTCCTTACCTGGCTTTTAGAAATCATAGATTTATTCATCTTTAAGAAGTTGTCTTGAAGAACTGCATAGCAATTATTCACTTTAGTAAGCAATGCTACATGTGCTACACCTATATCAAATAGATAAATCCGTTATTTTATATCATAAACAGCAGTGTGTTAACAAGGTAATTAAATATGTGTGAAAACAGTACTCTGTAATGTAAATTTGAGATCAGGAGAATGCAATATCCCCAAGAAATCTCAATATGGGACTTGAACTTCTTCTAACAGGAGAAATGATTCCTTCCAAAGTGAGAGATCATTTCTAAATGCAATTAAATTCACACTAAGTTGCAATCAGCTACTATCCCATTCAAATAGTGTGTTTTAAAGTGTCCAGGGGGCAAAAGTGGTTGCTGAATCTTGAAGACTACAGAAGAACCCCAAGAAAGAGAAAGTGAGGAGGGTTGTGTGTGAGCATTTATAAAAGCAAAGTACACTGATTTCACAGTTCTACTAAGGATCTCTTGCCTTTTCCCTCAAACCGCAGAGATCAGATGAGTAAATCACACTCAGCTCCTAACCGAATCAAAGTTCTGCTTTACTAATAACTGCTTCTCCAGGAAGGACAGAGGGGATATCCCTACAAACCCCAAAGACATAAAAAGAATAAGAAAATACTACAAACAACTCTACATGCATAAATTTGACAACTTAGAAGAAATAGACTAAAACTACACACTGCAAACTACCACAACTCATCTAATATGAAATATATAATTTAAATAACTCTAAAACTATTTTTAAATTGAATTTGTGGTTTTAAAAACTCCTGAAAAAGAAATCTTCAGGCCCAGATGGCTTTACTGGAGAATTCTACCAGACATTGAAAAAGAAATTAATACCAGCTCTACACAATCTCTTCCAGAAAATGAAAGAGGAAGGAACACTTCCCAACCCATCTTATAACACCAATATTACCCTGAGACCAAAACCTGACAAAGACCGCAGAAATTTTAAAAATAAATAAATAAAAAACCCAACTACAGACCAATATTCCTCATAAATATAGATGCAAAAATTCTTAATAAAATATTATCATACAGGATTCAGCAATACATAAAAAGAATTATGCACGATGAACACATGGGTTTTTTTTCCTAAAGAGACAAAGTTGGCTTAAGATTCAAATTCAGTCAGTATAATCCATGACACAAACAAGCTAAAGAGGAAAAAACTCCCATGATCATATCAATTTATGGAGAAAAACCATTTGGCAAAATTCAACACTCATTCATGATTAAAAAAGAAAAAACTCCTGGAGAAGTAGGAATAAAGAAGAACTTCCTCAACTTAATAAAGAACTATTATTAAAAACCCATAGTTGACATCATAGTGGTGAAACACTGGATACTTTCCTCCTAAGATCAGAAACAAGGCAAGGGTATCTGTTCTCACCACTATTATTCAACATAATAATCGGAAGTCCTAGCCAGGACAGTAAGACAAGCAAAGGAAATAAAACACATACAAATTGAAAAGGAAGACATAAAATTGTCCCCATCTGAGATGGCATGAAATCCTAAGATTCAACAAAAAATCTTCATAGAGCTAACAAACTATCAATATCTCACCAAGATTTTTTTGTAGAAATAGACAAGGTAATTCTAAAATTCCCATGGAAAGTTAAAGGTACTAGAATAGCTAAAACAATTTTGACAAATAAGAATAACATGGGAAGAATTATTTTACCCACTTTAAGACCTACATTTTTATTATTATATAGCTACAGTTATAAAGACTGTGTGGTGTTGGTAGAAGAATGAACACATAGATCAAGGGAACAGAATACATAACCCAGAAATAGATGCACAAAAGCAAGGACAATGAATTTTTGACAGCAGTGCAAAAGCAATACAATGGAGCGATGATAATCTTTTCAACAAGTGGTGCTAGATCAATTGAATATCTATAGGCAAAATAAAATAAAATAAACCTTGACCTATACCTCACATCTTACACAAAAAGTGATTCAGAATTAATCATATATTCAAATGTAAAAAATAAGACTATAAAACTTTTAGAAGAAAACAAAGAAAAAATTGGGGGACTTAAAGCTTGGTAAGAGATTTTAGACACAAAATGAAAAGCATGATCCTTAAAAGAAAAAACTGATAAATTGGAGTTCACCAAATTTTATAAAATTTAGTTTTGTGAAAGTTTCTGTTAAGATAATGAAAAGACAACTGAGAACTGGGAGAAACTATTTGCAAACCATATATCTGATAATTGACTCATATCTAGAATTTATGGATCTCTTAAAACTCAACAGTAAAAAACCAAAGTGTCCGAATAGAAAATAGGTCAAACACCTGAAGAGATATTTCCCTGAGGAAGACACATACAAACAGATAAGTACATTAAAAGATGTTCAATGTAATTCATCATTAGGGCAATGCAAATTAAGACCATGATGAGCTATCACTATACACCTATTAGAAGAGTTAAATTTTTTAAAAATAGCAATAATGGCAAACACTAGCAAGAATACAGAGAAACTAGATCTCTCATATATTGTTAAAATATAAAATGTGCAGTAATTCTGAAGAGTGGTTTGGTGGTTTCTTAAAAAATTAGACACACACTTAGCATAGGACCCAACAATCACAATTTCGGGGAATTATCACAGAAGAATGACAACTTATGTCCACACAAAAACCTGCACACTAATATTCAAAGGAGCTTTATTTGCAATAGCCAAAACCCAGAAGTAATCAAAATGTCCTTTGATAAAGAATGGTTAAAACAACTGTGGAATATCTATACCATGGATTACTACTCAACAATAAAAAGGAATGAACAATTGATATACACAACAACTTCGATGGAATTCAAAGGATATTAGGCTGAGTGAAAAAAGCCAGTCTCAAATCAGACATAATTTTGGATTCCATTTGTACAACATTCTCAAAATGACAAAAGTATGGAGATGGAGGAGAGATTAGTTGCTGCCAAAAACTATGGATGGTGAGGATTGGGGGATACCATGACAAAGACCTTGTGGTGATAGAGTAGCTCTGTATCTTGATTGTAGTGGCGGTTACACGAATCTACACATGTGACAAAATGACAAAGCTCTACCACACATTATAAGAGTGTTATATCTCCCGGTTTTAATATTTCTGGTCTAGTCACATAATGTGGGGAGGTGACTCCCCTATCTAGTCACAGGAAAATCACACATGACAAAAAAAACTATGGCCTTTCTAATCTTTAAGGAATGAAGACTAGGATTTAGGGTCCTGCTTTCAGTAAAGCCTTTGGATGATCTCCATCTGCTGTTGCCACCAACTAACCCAGGGCTCGGGAAATTGGATGAAGGGGGCATGGGACCTTGCTGTACTCTTTTTGCAGTTTCCTGTGAATATAGCATTATTTCCAAGTAAAAATATTTTAATAAGTACAATGAGACTCACCGCAGTTTAATATTTCTTTCTGAACTTGTTTGAACTTTGCCACCATTTTAGAGGAGAGATTGTCAATAGAGTTGATATCAAAGACATAAGCCACACAGTGAATCCTGTCTTTCAGTGATGGAGAGGTGATGGAAGTAGGATGCATGTGTGTAATTGATTTATGGGGACTAAACTGTTATAGAAACATAAGGTAACATTTAGAGAGTCTCTGCTGAATTCTTTCAGATACAATTCGTGTTTCAAACATGCCCACCACCAACCTCCAACCCAAAATCTTCCCTTCCCCCCAATACTCCTTCCCCAGATTAGTTATTAGCACCCCTTTCATGCTTCCTCTCCATTGTTAGCATGGCACCATTATGTCTTTTTTATAAAACAACACACTCCATTGCTTTGGCAAAAATGGTGATTATAACTTAATTATCCATAATGGAAATATTTCAGAAAAGTACAAATAATGGTTTTTTTTAAACCTAATTTCAAAACTCTTGCATACTTAAATGGACTGAGAGAAAAGGCAAGAGAAAAATATATTGAAGGGCTTCCCTGGTGGCGCAGTGCTTGAGAGTCCGCCTGCCGATGCAGGAGACGCGGGTTCGTGCCCCGTTTCGGGAAGATCCCACATGCCGCGGAGCGGCTGGGCCCGTGAGCCATGGCCGCTGAGCCTGCGCGTCCGGAGCCTGTGCTCCGCAAATGGGAGAGGCCACAACAGTGAGAGGCCCGCATAACGCAAGGAAAAAAAAAAAAAATATATATATATATATATTGAAAATGCCATTTAAACTAAAACACTATAATTTCTTTTAATTTTACAGAAGAAAAAGAAACTAAAGTGAAAAAAATACCAAATTTTAAATTAACATCTCCTTACCACAAGACAATAATCTTTCCAGGGTTAAGAAAATAATTACAAAACATAATACAAGGCTGGGTTCATTATTTTTTTAACTATATGTTTCAATGTTGGACTGAATTGATTGACTCTGTGCTGTAAAAAATGAAGGTGCTCATATGTCCATGATTTCTCCCATTTCTCTACCCTGCTCCTCCGCCCTGTATCTTTATGTCTTTTTAGGTTGTGAGCTTCTTGAGGATAGGATTATGTTCATATTCAAAACTAGCGTAGTATCTGACACAAATTAGGTTTTTAATCAACAGTTTTAAAATAAATAAGTGCATAGTTAAGGTTTCCAATCAAGCACAATTGAGAGGCAAAGGAAGTCACTGCTTAGAAACTGAGGCTGATTTTATTATGCCTAAAAGAAAGGTGATAATAATGGTTAACTTTTTGAGAACTTAGAGTACATCTTCTCATTTAATCTTCTTAGCCACCTGTGAGATTAGCATTATCTACATTTCACACACACACGAAAAAACTAAGACTTACAGAGACAAGTATGTAACTTGCTTATGGGTACACACCTAATTGGTGGCAGAGCCAACATTTGAATCTAAGTATTTAAGTAGTGAAGCCTGATTACTTTCAGTATAACATCACACTTCAACAAAAAGTGGTTGTTTCAATATTTTACCTAAGTGATTATTAAAGTTCAAGAGATTAGGGCTTCCCTGGTGGCCCAGTGGTTGAGAGTCCGCCTGCCGATGCAGGTGACACGGGTTCGTGCCCTGGTCCGGGATGATCCCACATGCCGCAGAGCAGCTGGGCCCGGGAGCCATGGCCGCTGAGCCTGCGCGTCCGGAGCCTGTGCTCCGCAACGGGAGAGGCCACAACAGTGAGAGGCCCGCGTACCACACAAAAAAAAAAAAAAAAAAAAAAAAGAGATTATACTACTACTTTCCTACTATTTTACATCATTGTAAAGAATGATATAAACACAATTCCTCCTGAACTTTTCCTGGAACCTGTATGAGTAGAATCTTGCCTTTTGGCTATATTTCTTAATGCTATAGAAAATAAGAGCTGTTATCTACTTTCCTTACATGAATACTTATTAAAGTACAGTAGTATTGGTTGGTGTTAAAACAACTTTATGACAATTGAAACTGCCTGGGGTAAAAAGTCAATGAAAAGCATTGACGAAAGTGATTTGAAATGTTTTAAACATTGAAGGATTCTTACCTGATATCTGTCTGGCACCAGCCTTTTAAGATGTGGGGTATGTCAGCCACACATAAGCCTACTCCCTCTTTCTCATCCAGCCCAATGGAGTCACACAACATAAATGGCAGAGATTTACCATCTTTCCCATCTTTAATAGAATATATCCTATACTGTAAAACAAAACACATCAAGTACAAAAGTTCATTCTTCAACTAGCCTTCAAGACATGAAAATAGGAAAAATGGAAACTGGTTAATATTTTTAAACTGTGGTCCTCAAACATTTTGGTCTCAGGATCAACTTAGACTCTTAAAAATTATTGAGGGTCCCAAAGTTATTTTATTTGTGTGAGTTATATCTATTGACATGTAACATACTAGAAATTAAAACAAAAAATTTTTAATACTTCTTAAATCATTTAAAAATACAATTATGAACCTGTTACATGTTAACCTAATTATCAATTTTACAAACAAAATTATTTTCCAAAAAAATTATAGAAAAGAGTGGGATTGATTTACTTTTTGCAATTCTCTTTAATGTCTAAATTAATAGAAAACAGCTGGATTCTCATATTTGCCTCTGCATTCAATCTGTTGTGATATACTGTTTTGGTTGAAGTATATGAAAAAAATCTGCCCTCACCCATACATGTAGTAGGCAAGGAGGGACTGTTTAATTTAACAGCTTTCAGAGAATTATGGACATTCCTCATTAATAATACATCAAAGCTGAACAAGTGATATTTTCTCAAAGATTAGCTGCAATGTGAAATCTGTGATGTTTTCATACTATTACATTAAGTTCATTGATCTATCTTACACATTGAATATATCTTTCATCCATCCATGATTTTGTAACCTGACGCATTGGTCATTTGAAAATATTGGTTCACTGGCTTATCTGGATGGCCCAAATATTGGCACATTTCATTGTACAATATTAAAACATCATATTTGTTAATACCATCATCAATCTCATTAGATAAGTTTTTAAGTTCTTAAGTTTTCAGTCTCAAAGTGGTGGATACAAGTTTCCCAACATTCTAATTTTTTCTTAAAAGCTCAAATTTTATCTTTGGTAACAAACACTGTGAGTTTTTGTCCTTGAAGTGACAGGCTCATTTCGTGCATTTTCCCCAAAAATGTCTACCAATACCCAAGTATGAATCAGCAAGTCTTTCAGTTGCCTTTTCAATCAAAAATGTTACATGAGAAAAGTTCAGCTTACAAGTCAATTGCACTAGTGCCCTTGCTAGACAACCACCATATTTTGACATGCATTAGGAGCACTTTATATGCACTTCCCATTTCATCACACAAAATTTTTAAATGATGTGCATTTAAAAGTTGAGTTTAAATAAAATCAATAATCTTTACTGATTCATCAAGGAAATTCTTAAGTGAAACTGGCATTTTGTTTGTTTTTACTGCAAACTCAGTGGTAGGGAAGATTACAGTGACTGTAGTAGTGTTTGGTGCCATTGCTTGATTCATGCTAAGGTGCATATAACAAATTATATTTGTTTGATCAGTTCAAATGTTAATACACTAGAAAGAGCAAAAAAGCATCTTAGTGTTTTAAAAACAGTTTTAAGTTCACAGATCCCCTAAAAGAGTTTCAGGGACTCTCAGGAGTCCACAAACCTCATTTTAAGAAGCACTATTTTAAAAAAGCTTCTTTTCTAGACACACTCAAACTGATCCCAAGACTATTTTTCAGGAAAACTCTGAAAAAATTTTATTTATTGGTCAAATACACTTCCAACATAGACACAACTATGGAAGATTTGGGAAGAATCACAAAGAAAAGGACTTCTCAGAGACACCAGACAATAGTCACCATTCTCCCACTCTAAACAAGAAAGTGGAGATTCCCCCGTAGCCTACTGTAATTTGTGTTTTTGTTTGTTTGTTTTCAAATATGTTAAGAAATATTAGTTTCATTTAACCAGTTTTCACAGCTGAATATTTATTCTATAAAAAATTTACTGACTGTACATTTTATATATAGTTCAAACTACTGAACGAAAAAAGTAGGTCCCAGAGATGCAAAATTACTGCACCAACCAATCCAAGGTAAAGGCAGATTTACACACTGTACAGTTCTCCGAAACCAGGAGGTGGTCACTTTTAAGTATAAATGTCAAAACTGTATAAAATAAGGTTTTGATTTTATTTCATTCTTCATACATTCCATACGATTGCAAGCTCAGAAGCCTACTGAATGGTAGACATCTGGAATCAGGAATCAGTCCCCACTCCTGGCAGGAATGTGGGTGTTTACACATGGCACTCTTCAGACAGCAATCTGTACTTGGTATATTGTGTTGACATGAAAGCAGAGACCAAGAACATTAAACGTCAATATAAGGTAGTTCTTTCTCTTAAAAAGGAGTTTCTGCATTTAATAGTGTGCCAAAAGAATTTTAACTTATTAAATAAAATATATTCTAAGTGAACCTAAAAATTACACTTTATAAACATAAAAATACTTTTATTTTTGGTGTAATACATCAATCATATCTGCAAATAGAAAACCAAAACTGTATATAAAGTAGTAGTTTTCACCCAGCAACAAGAAGCACTTATGTAGTTATTTTTCAAAAGGGTCAGAAAAAACTAATTATAAACCCACTAACTTATAACTTAGATATCATACTTACCGCTATTCAGTGATTCACTAATACAGCAAAACAATCTTTCCCCTAGAGAAAGTGGTTTCTTCCTGTCAACTGGGTAAGAATCGGACATATTTTTTTAAAAAAGGGAGAATCAATTGACTTCTCAGCGTGACTCCTACGTGCGTTTTAGTCTGGGCGTATGTTCATCAGTGGGTGTTTAATCAGAAATACTTATCCTGAAAGATAAGACTTCCTACTGATTTAGAATTTTCCATCTCTGAGGTTTTGTACCTCCTTGGAGACAAGGGCATGCCTCAGATTTTTCTATATTTCTATTTGGGTCAGGGGAGGCAAGGCTGGCTAACACCTCTTTAGATTCTGTTTTCTAGACGGGAAAAAACAAGGAAAACAAACATTATTCCAGCCTTTTCTGACACCCAAACCAGGAAAACAAACTTCTTTTTTATACAGTCCCAGCCAAAGATAACAAAAATTAGAGCCTCAAAGAGCAGCCCAGAGCTCTCCATTATACTTTTATACTTGTGTGTGTATTAAGTATAAAATAATGACGTTTGGGCAAAGGAGCTTTGTAGTTATTTATTTTAAAGTTACAGTACTTAGAAACTCCTTGGTAATTAATTGCTTGTCCATTTCAAGTCCTGCTTCCAAGCGTGAGTGCCAAGTGAACGTGTTTCAGGCTGTGAGGGTGGGTCCAGGCCCCGGGGAGCCCCAGCCGCCCTGCGCCATGCGATTCCAGGGTCGTCTGGGGGCAGCCTGGCCATCAGAGCTCGTCGATTTTCCTCTGCAGGTACTTGAGCATGGAGTCCACGCCCTGGGCCGAGCCCCAGATCTGCTTCAGCACCTCGCACTCCCGCTCGTTGGCCTGCTCCAGCTCCAGCTTCCTGCTGCAGCGCTCGAGGGCCTTGGATCCCACGAGCACAACTGGGTTGCAGGAGGCGAGCTCCTTAAGGCGGACCATGACTTCCCGGGTGAAGGACATCCCCAGCCAGAACACCTGGGGGCCCAGGCCTTTGCCGCACGCCGCCTGCGCCATCAGCTTCCGCCTGCTGAGCAGCGTTTCATTCGCACATGCTCCTCCCACTACCTTGGGAAACATAACTGTGGTACAGCCATCTGGCCTCTGTCAGAAGATAGTATCGGGTGTTTGGAACCGAGACTTTTCATTGACCCAAACCACATCACAGAGAGGCAGTATGGACTCTCCTCGTCCAATGGCTGGGCTGTTTACGGCTGCAATGATAGGCTTCTTAAACTGAATGAAAGAATTCGGGAAGTTTCTGAAGGCCTCGGCCATCTTCGTGCTCTCCCTCTTCCGGTCGTCGGTCAGGCGCCCCCGGATGAAGTAGATGAAATCGAGGCTGCAGCAGAAGATGCTGCCCAGGCCACCGAGCAGCACAGGCTTGCTGTCTCGGCGGCGGCCGTGCTCTGGGCGCTCTGCACTTCCGTCCTCACCTCTGGGTTGAGTGAGTTGTTCTCGGACGACTTCGTGGACAGCAGGATGTGGGTGAAGCCTTCCTGCTTCCGGACGACGATGTCCCTGTACCTGTAGGTGCTTTCCGTCTGCCTCACTGCCGCTGGTCGAAGGGCTGGTCTCGTCCGTCGTCGATGAATTTCCTCCTCCCGGCTGTCACTCGTGTGACCGACGTCTGCAGGTTGGTGGTCTTGTTGGCCGTCAGCGCGTCCGTGAACGGGGAGGAACCTTTCCCCTTCACAGCTAGCCCCGTGGTCGTGGCCGCGGTCAGGGGGCTGGACACCTGAGGCACCAGCGGGTGTATCCCGGACCGGCCCCCACATCCGCGGCCGCTCGGCGCCGGGGCCCGGCAGAGCCCCAACCGGCTTTGTGGCCGCCACCTCCAGCGCCACCATGTCCTCCTGCCCTTGCTCGGCAGGGTCCAGTTTCTCGGGGCGCTCGTTCTGAAAGCCGTCCCCCGCAGTCCTGCTTTTGATAGGGCTCTTGGGCACGAGGATCTTTATACCTGCCGTGGCCAGGTCCATGATCTTCCGGTTCGAGAGGGACGGGGCTGGGTTCTTCCTGCACTTCTGGCTGGCGGCAAACAGCGGGCTGTTCTTGGGCTCGTGCTCTTTGCCGACCGCTAGTGATTTAGGAGAGGCCTTGGAAAAGATACTGTTGGTGGGTCTGGAAAACTGTTTCCTGGCATTGTTCAGGGAGGTCCGATTGGTTCTGGTGAAGGTGCCCTCCTTCTGCTTCTTGGTGTGGAGCCTGTTAAAATTGTGGATATACTCCTCTCGGTTCACCAGGTGCTGCTCCAGCTCCGAGGTGTCATCCTCACTGTCGTAGCCCGTCCACCGAACCAAATATTCTGTCTTCCGTTTTTTTGTTTTTTCTTTTGTCAACGATCCTTTCAACCTGATGTGAGTTAGTGGAGACCAATATACACGAGTTTACTCCTTTTCCAAATTTATCCGAACGACTGGTATTCGACAGTCTGTACCACTCAAGACAAGACTCTTCAGATCAGGAGTTAAAGCCATGCCACATCTCGGCAGAACAATGACTAATATCTTAAATTAGAGGTTATTTTCTTTCCCTGCTCAACAGCCCAACCAATCACTTATTCAGTTCTCCCAAGAATCTCAACCTATTGTAATTTGTGATGGAGTCAAAGCTCCCATTGCTCCATGAAATGCCTAGGAGCAGTCCCACTGGAGATTTTGATCTAAGTGAATGGGGTTTACTGGTACCTCAACATGAAAGGAATTACATGAAGCATTAGAGTTAGATACTTAAAGTACATTATAAAATTTCAAGATCAATAGGTACATTCATAGTGCCATTAACCATTAACCTGTTTCCTTTACTTCAGTTCTTCAGAAAGAAGGGTCTGAGCAATAAAATATTCCATTTCCTTCACAAAATACTCTGTCCTGTTTTCCTTCAGTGTATATAGTATTTGCATTCTATTTGGAATTCAGGACTTATATCTTCTCTTAAAGCAATGCCTTTGGAGTTTTCAACGTAAAAAGAAGGCAGAGAAATTCTGTCCTGATGAGTACCGCTATTATAGCATCTATCACATTGAATACTACTTATTTGTTTATTACCTGCATTGGTCCCTGAGATTCCTCAGTAAAGGGACCAAGTATTATTTGTACTTTGGTCTCTATTGCAACACAGTATTTAGCAAACATAAACATTTCAGTCAATGCTTAATGTACTGATTTGCTGTTGTGGTATCTTGCCTTGGCTCCTAAGGCTAGGCTGATGTATCATAATAAAGCCACTCAAGTGGATAGAATATAGCCAACATCAAAAAGTAAGATGTGATTCTTGAAAGTCCTAGAAAATGCTTTCAGTTATTGAATGTGACACAAAACTAAAATGAGCTATTGCTGTCTTATGCTAAATTATGCATTGACAACATACAACATATTCCCAATCAGAAGATAACAATATTAGACTGTAGCAAACATAGAAAAACACAGCTTGATTATGAACTTTTCTATTAATTCCCTTTATTCTTTTTGTTTGTATGATAACATTGACAAGCACAGAATGGAAGTTTCTAGATAAATATTGCACTGTAATTGGTAGGTCTTTCAGGTAACATTTTTAAAAATGGTGTTAGTATTATACTTATTTCCTTAAATCTATTTATTTACAAGTAAGATAGTCTTTATAGGAGTATTGATAGATTGATTTACCCCTGTGAAGGTTTTAATCACTGTTTTGCTTCTCATGGTTATTTCTTATAAAATAATAATTGTAATCCATAAAACAAAATTCTCAGGAAATCCTGAAATAACTTACCTGTTCAGTAATGCTGGTGACATCAGACCCCACTATGGCTTGGTGAGTCAAATGGCCTTGGAAAATGGACTTCACTGAATTGAAAAAACTGGACTTTCCGAACCCCACTGGACCCAACAAGAGAATACGAATTTCTGAAACCAAGTCTGCATAGGGCCTGTAGGCTCTGAGGTCTGCTAGGAGACTATTTCTGTGCCTGTAAAAATGAAGTAGTTAAATACAACAGGCACATTTCCATAAGGAAGAATACAATTCTCCTGGTGCTTTTCTTCCCTCTGAAAAGTATGGTTTAATGCTTACTTATTATTTTGATATTAACAGCTATCATATGACTTGAAAGGGTCTAAGGTTATACATTTTGTGCTTGAAGAAACTGCACTTATCTATATCTGACTAAGTTAAACATTAGCCAGCAACCAAATCATTGCTAAACTATTAGCCTTAGACCATATAAATCTAATAAGAAATAACAGGAACACTGAAGATGAATTTTCAGTAAAAAGGTTATATTAAGGAGAAATAAAAATAAAATATATGCAATGCAGGTGTTTATCTATAAACTGGGGAGAAGGGACTTTGTTTTTAAAATTTTTCGAGGTTCCCCAAAAACTTTATTCTCAAGGAAAGGATTCAGAGGAATTATCTAAAATGGTCATCTCGACTCTGTCTGGGAAACTTTGAATGTAACAGGGCCAAAGTGAAACATGAAGTCAAATTGTCATCAGGTGGATCTTAAAAGTTTCAGTTGGTAGTGGTTTTGTTTTTGTTTCTGTTCTAAATTGTCTTGAACACATTATGTCAGGAACACTATAACCGATTTCTATCACTCCAAGTGATACAGTTTTTAATTTTACTATTTGTCGGTGCCATTTATACAGTTGGTGAGTAATAGATAGTCCAAGAAACTAACTTACTGTGTGGCTCTTATTATCCTGTTTATGTAGCCTGCATCATCCTTAATTCCTAAAGGAAATAAACATAGCATAATAATGTTTAAACTTGTCTGGTTTAGTGTGGCCAAGTCTACCTTCTAAATAGGGTATTGAGTCTTCTTGCATAACCCAGCTGAGCTGTTGGGTTAGGAGCTAGGGTCGGCAGCATAACAAGATGAAGAGTAGCTAAAATTTTCTTCTTTGTACATTGTCACTCTGCAAACTCATATAATTATGCCTAGAGGTCCTCAAGCTGACCCCATAGGTGTCAATTGTCAAAATACTGAGGCCTTCCCCCCACCCTTTCTCTCTCTCCATCTCCATCTCCATCTCTTCACTCACACTTCTCAACTTACTTTGATCAAAGCTGCCTATTCTTTCTGTGTAATAACCCCATAACCTTTAGGCCTTCCAGGTTTCATTTTTGAGCTTATAAAAAATTTTGTGGCATGAAATTCAATTGTCTATCTCCTTTTTCCTTGTTCACGTAGATTAATTATGACCTACCAAACACAAAGACTAGAACCAGAATGTAGGATTTTCTAATTTAACATACCTTCCACTTGAAAAACTTCACATTCCAAAAATCAGGAGCCTGTCAGTTTTTAGTCCTAATTTTTCCACAAAAAGTTTAGGTATAACAATGATTCTATTGTATAAATCCAGAGACAAATACTGATAGGGAGAAATAGAGAACTGAAATACCAGTTGGTTATCACTAATTTCCGATGTTGAATTTAAAAATGCAGCCATCATTTCCATTGTTTATTCTTTTGAAATGAAAGACAGAAGGAAGTATTTGGCTGTCTAAAACTTTCAGACATTTCAGGATAATGCCCAAGCATAAAGATACCAAAAATATTCTTGGGACGGTAAATCATTGTTATAGTGGATCCCTGACGAATGCACCTATTATGCATATTTCTAATTCTGTTTCCGTGGACACTTAGACTTATAAAGAAGTCTCAAAGAAACATTTCCAAGCAGCTTTTGCAGATACTTTTCCTCATTCCATGTCAGTGTGGTTGTCACTGCCATTGCTCTGTATCTAGTGAGAAAAAAAATTAATAGTTTGAGAGAGTAGTATAGCATTGTGGTTTCTGCTATACTAGTTCCAGTGAGTTATTTTTTCCTCTCGCCCACTTAAAGCATGTTATTTGGATTTGGATTATAAAGATATGTATATATATATGTGTGTGTGTATATATATATATATACACACATATATATAAAATACACAATACATACACATATATACATATATATGCATATATATATAAAAAATATAGGTAGATATGAAAAAATAGATAATTTAAATATTTAAAATATCATTAATTTTTTAAGGTCAGTAGAAAAAATAAACAAACTGGATTAAAAAATAGAGAAAAATTCATGAATTAGAACAGGGATCAGCACACTTTTTCTTAATAACAGATAGTAAAAATTTTAGGCTAAGTGGGTCATAAGGTCTCTACCACAATGACTCAACTTTGCCAATGTAAGGCAAAAGCAGCCACAAACAATATTTAAACAAATGCGCATGGCAGTGTTCCAGTAGAAGTTTTTCTACAAAAATAGATGGCTGGCACATAGGCCATAGTTTGCCAACCCATGAATTTGAAGATATAAATGAGAAATTAATTCAGAAAACAGTGTACAAAGAAAGAAATTGAAACATGAGAGGATTAAATAGGATTAAATCCTATTTAATTGAATAGGATTAAAATGGTCTATTTTGCCTAAGTGGCAGAATAGACCATTAGCCATCAGGCCAATTCTTTCAATAAGAAAAATTAGAAACACAGGATAAACTGTAAAACAGATATATTTGAAAGTATTGGAGAGAAAAAAAAAGCAGTGAAGAATTATGTTATTAGCTAAGATTTGGAAAAGAAGTGAAGACAGAGAAGTAAGCTTGGCATTTGATGCATCTGTCAACTTTAGAAGGTGCTAAGAAGTTCAGCAAAGCTTTTGCTAGATTCATAGAGCTAGGGTAATACAGCACAACAAAGAGGGTGCCTTCACAACCCTCCCTGAGGCCATGCATGACAATTATGAATAGCTACAGAGAAGAAGCACCAGTGGACTGGGAGATAGACTTAATTTTATCTCTAGTCTTCTCAATCTATAATCAGATTAAGACAAATGAGGATTGCCAGTGTCTCTAGCTACAGGACAGATGCAAAATAAACTTTGGATGAAGAGAACATTTTCTTAACTTTAAATTACCTCTACATTTTCTTGATATTAAATGTGTCACACTCATCATAAACACAGGGGAGTGGACAAAACAACATGATAGAAAACCAAGAGAAAAAACAGAAAAGAAAATAGAAACAAATCCATACTGGTAATGGAATTACCCACAGCAATTTTTAAGTAACTAAGCTTGGTGTGTTCAAATAAGTTAAAGATAAGATTGAATGGTTGACAGTAAAATGGAAAAAAGAAATTTTAAGGAAATTCTGGACCTAAAAAAATATATCGGAAATTTAAAAATTGGAAGATACATTTAACTGAAGGTTAATAAACACACTTAAAAGGAATAATTAGAAGAAACTATATCAAACTGAGACAAGAAGAAGAGAAAGAAAAACAAAGGACAGAAGAGACTAGAGGTACAGTAAAATTAGCTAACATCTGTGCAACTAGAGTCTAAGAATGAGAGAAGGAAGGAATAGAACATATATTAAAATAGTCCCACAGAACTCAGGCTTCCCTGGTGGCGCAGTGGTTGAGAATCCACCTGCCAATGCAGGGGACACGGGTTTGAGCCCTGGTCTGGGAAGATCCCACATGCTGTGGAGCAACTGGGCCCGTGAGCCACAACTACTGAGCCTGCGCGTCTGGAGCCTGTGGTCCACAACAAGAGAGGCCGTGATAGTGAGAGGCCTGCGCACAGCGATGAAGAGTAGCCCCCGCTTGCCACAGCTAGAGAAAGCCCTCACACAGAAACGAAGACCCAACACAGCAAAACTAAATAAATAAATTAATAAACTCCTACCCCCAACATCTTAAAAAAAAAAAAAGCCCCACAAAACTCAAGTCTCAAAACATTTCAAAGCACTATAATTTTGAATAAGAATATAGGCTAGAAATCAGAAAAAAAAATAAAAGAGATCCCCTAATACATTAGACAATAAAGAAATCTACTACTAAGAAATCCCTGGATCAAATAAGAAAACTTAATGAAATCTGGAAAATTGAATAAATGATAATAAAATATTATTGTCAAAACTTGTGAAATGAAGCTAAAACGTACTGTAAAAAATGTATATAATTAAATACATGTATTAGAAAAGAAGAAAGGCTGAAAATGAATTATATAAACTTCACATCAAGATAAAAAGCCAATTAAACACAAAGAAAAAAGAAATTAAATAATAAAAGTAAAAGCAAAAGTTAATAAAGCAAAAATAAGTATATAAAGAGAAGATCAACAGAACCAGAGTTAGTTTTTAAAAAGAATAATAGGATAGAAAGCCCAGAGATAAACCCATGCACATATGGTCACCTTATCTTTGATAAAGGTGGCAGGAATATACAGTGGAGAAAGGACAGCCTCTTCAATAAGTGGTGCTGGGAAAATTGGATAGGTACATGTAAAAGTATGAGATTAGATCACTCCCTAACACCATACACAAAAATAAGCTCAAAATGGATTAAAGACCTAAATGTAAGGCCAGAAACTATCAAACTCTTAGAGGAAAACATAGGCAGAACACTCTATGACATAAATCACAGCAAGATCCTTCTTGACCCATCTCCTAGAGTAATGGAGATAAAAACAAAAATAAACAAATGGGACCTAATGAAACTTCAAAGCTTTTGCACAGCAAAGGAAACCATAAACAAGACCAAAAGACAGCCCTCAGAATGGGAGAAAATATTTGCAAATGAATCAACTGACAAAGGATTAATCTCTAAAATTTACAGGCAGCTCATGCAGCTCAATAACAAAAAAATAAACAACCCAATCCAAAAATGGGCAGAAGACCTAAATAGACATTTCTCCAAAGAAGATATACAGACTGCCAACAAACACATGAAAGAATGCTCAACATCATTAATCATTAGAGAAATGCAAATCAAAACTACAATGAGATATCATCTCACACCAGTCAGAATGGCCATCATCAAAAAATCTAGAAACAATAAATGCTGGAGAGGGTGTGGAGAAAAGGGAACACTCTTGCACTGCTGGTGGGAATGTGAATTGGTTCAGCCACTATGGAGAACAGTATGGAGGTTCCTTAAAAAACTACAAATAGAACTACCATATGACCCAGCAATCCCACTACTAGGTATATACCCTGAGGAAACCAGAATTCAGAAAGAGTCATGTACCAAAATGTTCATTGCAGCTCTATTTACAATAGCCCGGAGATGGAAACAACCTAAGTGCCCGTCGTCGGATGAATGGATAAAGAAGATGTGGCACATATATACAATGGAATATTACTCAGCCATAAAAAGAAACGAAATTGAGCTATTTGTAATGAGGTGGATAGATCTAGAGTCTGTCATACAGAGTGAAGTAAGTCAGAAAGAGAAGGACAAATACCGTATGCTAACACATATATATGGAATTTAAGAAAAAAAAATGTTATGAAGAACCTAGGGGTAAAACAGGAATAAAGACAGAGACCTACTGGAGAACAGACTTGAGGATATGGGGAGGGGGAAGGGTGAGGTGTGTTAGGGCGAGAGAGAGACATGGACATATATATACTAACAAACGTAAGGTAGATAGCCAGTGGGAAGCAGCCGCATGGCACAGGGAAACCGGCTCGGTTCTTTGTGGCTGTCTGGAGGGGTGGGATAGGGAGGGTGGGAGGGAGGGAGACAAAGAGGGAAGAGATATGGGAACATATATATATGTATAACTGACTCACTCTGTTATAAAGCAGAAACTAACACACCATTGTAAAGCAATTATACCCCAATAAAGATGTTAAAAAAAATAAAAAATAAAAATAAAAAGAATAATAAGATGTGTAAAACATTGCTGATACTGAAAAAGAAAAAAAGGTGGTGGGCTGACAATGTACCAAGGTCAAGAACATAGACAAGAACATCAGTACATATGCAACAAACAATAAAAATATTGTTTAAGATGAACAAATTTTTTTTTTTTTTTTTTTTTTTTTTTTTGCGGTACACGGGCCTCTCACTGTTGTGCCCTCTCCCATTGCGGAGCACAGGCTCCGGACGCACAGTCTCAGCGGCCATGGCTCACGGGCCCAGCCGCTCTGCGGCATGTGGGATCTTCCCGGACCGGGGCACGAACCCGTGTCCCCTGCATCAGCGGGCGGACTCTCAACCACTGCGCCACCAGGGAAGCCCTAAGCTGAACAGTTTTTTAAAAATAAATTTGAAAATAGGCAAATTTGAAATGGGCCAATTCTGAGAAAAACAAAACTTACCAAAACTGATATGAAAATAAACAGAAAAAACTGAATAATCTCATAGGCATTTTTAAAAAATAGAATTCATCATTAAAGACTTCCCACAAATAAAACTCAAGGATAAATGAGTCCAATAGCTAAACCAAACTTTGAGGGATCAACTTTACAATCTTAAACAAACACTTCAAGAGAATAATTTAGAGACCAACACATTACAATGGCATTATAGGCAAGGAAAATTGCAAGCTAGTCTCACTCCTAAATACTGATGCAAAAATCCTCAGCAAAATATTAGCAAACCTAAAGAAAAAAGAAGTGAAGCAGATTTTTTTTTTAAACCTCATTCGCAAAAGCAGCAAATAAAATAATGTTCCTAGGAGTAAATTTTTTAAATGATGTGAGCAACTTCTGAAGAGATAATTATATGAAGAATGTTATAAAGGACATGAAAAATGACCCAAATAAAAAGCCCCTACCCGGGCTTCCCTGGTGGCGCAGTGGTTGGGAGTCCAGCGACCGATGCAGGTTCATGCCCCGGTCCGGGAGGATCCCACGTGCTGCGGCGCGGCTGGGCCCATGGACCATGGCCACTGGACCTGCGCGTCCGGAGCCTGTGCTCCGCGGCGGGAGGGGCCGTGGCGGTGAGAGGCCCGCGTACCGCAGGGAAAAAAAACCTACCCAACTTTCTTGGATGAGAAAAGCCTTCTTAAAAATGATATAAATTCTTCCAAAATTTATCTTTCAATTCAGTGCACACTCGATCAGAAGCCCAAGAACATTCTTTCCATTGAATGTAAGAAGATGATCTGAAAGTTCACATTATATTTCAAGGAGCAAAGAAGAGCCAGGAGAGTTTTGAAGAAAAACAAGTTGAGACTTATATAAAATTATGATAATTAGGAGAATGTGAGAGTGGCAACTAAGATAGTCAAGAGCCCTGAGACTGACCAACTTTCATAGCCAGGGTCCCCTGGAAAACAAAGCTTAAGGCCGAGTTTACATGCAGAGGCTTTATTGTGGGGTGCAAATCCAGAGAAATAAACATGAGGTAAAGCAGAAAGTGAAATCGAGGAGGACTTGACCAAATACAAAGTTGACACAACTGATTACTCAGCTTGGAGAGCAAGTAATAGCTCTATAGGGAAAAAATTTTAATTAAGTCATATCATCCTCATAATCTCATAACATCCTTAAAAGTAAATTCCAGTTGGTGTGAGACACTAAATGTGCAGTTTTAGAAGGAAATGCTGGAGAGTATCATGACCTCTCTATTGGGAAGGATTTCTAAAATAAGATACTAAAAGTACAAACTATAAAGAAAGATAAATTTGACTACATTAAAACTTAATTTTTTCTTACAATAAAAGATACAACAAATGCAACTTTAAAACACATTTATCCTACAAATATTATCCAACGTATAAACAATAAGAAAACCACAAACGACCTAACAGAAAAGTAGTCAAAGTATGTGAACAGGAAATTCACAAATGAAGTAACTCAAATGGGCTATAAACATATAAAAAATGTTCAATAGTTCTAGTGACAAGGAACTGTAAATTAAACAATAAACAATTTCACATTAAACAAAAGTCCAGTGATACTAACAGTTGACCAGGACATAGAAATTCAAGAATACTTACATTGTCCTGATGGGCATGCAACATTTTGGAAAGCAAGTATATGCATAGCAGCATCGTTTATGGTGATGTTAGAAGATTGGATGTGCAAATTTTGGCATATTCATGCAAGGAAATACTAAAGGGCATTGAAGTGACTGAACTAGACCTGTTTGTATCAACATGGATAAAGCTCAAAAATTAATTGGAAAAAAGCAAGTTGAGAATGAGACTCTTAGTATGATACCATAAATAAACTGTTAATACAAAATGCAATACTAGAGATCATTTTAGATACATACATATATATAGTAAAAGCATAAAAACCAGTATGACAATAATTTATACCAAAGTCTGGGTAGTGTTTCCCTCTGGGAAGGAAAAGAAGGGAAGAGAATGTAGGAAAGACTCTTAGATAATTTCAACAGGTTCTGTAATGCTTTGATCTGTAATTAGAATGGTTTAGTTTTCAAGGAAACAAACAAACAAACCATTCTAATTAAATAAAGCAAATCATTCAAAAAATCAGATAGAACTGTATAAGGTTACAGTAGAGTTCATTTATTCTCTATAGTTCCCTGTTTTTGAAATATTAATTAAAAAACAAAACCAGTGAAAGAGAAAAGCATGATCATTAGCAGTGATTTCACTCTGAAACTTTTTTCAAAGAAAGAAAAACGGGCAACTTTCTTCGCACACAGCTAGGAAACATTGGATGGCAGCAAGTCACTTACTGGTTTTTCAGAGTTGGACGAGGCTTAAACTGCTCTCTCTGATTTATGGAACAGCCACAGTTGGGACACTGAAGGTTCTGCTGAGATCAGTGGTTTCCTGTTCATAAGAAAGGAAAGTGAAACTCACAGCAGCAAACAATCAGGAGAAAGCAAGCCACCTGCTGTTAAGTTTCTTTTTCTCTAGTAAAAAAGAGACAGAAAACAAGAAAAAAATAAAAAGATTCCTGTTGAGCACAAGAAAAAGATCTTTGGTCCCCTCTGCAGCCCACATCTAGGCATGCATGAAATGGCAATTATTAATTAAAAATTGCGATAAAACTAGTAGTTAATAATTTCTTGTGCATATAACTATGTATTTGGCACTGTGCACCTACCTGCATTTTCCTAGTTTCTGCTCAAAACAATCTCATACAGTAAACACTATTAGCATCCCTATTTCTCAGAGTATGACAATAAAACTTAAGGACATTAAGAGACTTTGCCCAAAGTAATGGAGCTGATAGAGTGGTGCAGCCAGCTGGTATTCAAAACCCAGACTCTCTGCACTGGAACAAACAGTTTATGATTTGGCTTTTCCTGAATGCATACGTAAGGCAGTGTGCAGCCTCTTGTCCTGTTTATACATTCATTCATTCAATACAGACTTAGATCCTGGGAAGGAAGATGCTGAGTAAGATAAAACCACTGCCCTCAGGGACCACGCTGTGTACTCAGGGAGACAGTCAGGTACACAGACAATTATGTTAGTGTGCCGAGGGCTACAAGTGGAGTAAGAATGAGATTGTCTGGGGACCAGGATGACGGTGGCCTCACCCAGTCTTAGTGCACTAGGAAAAAGCTTGCTAAAAGATCAAAGTTTAGACTGAGACATGAATTACAAGGAAGAAGTGAAGCAAGAGAGAGCACGGTGTTATGAGACCTCCAATTATTTTAGTCTGACTGGAATGGAGTGACAACATCAGATTGGCAGGCAATGAGGCTAGGGAGGTGATCAGGGTTTTAAAAGACACAGACGTAGAGAATGGACTTAAGGACATGGGGAGGGGGCAGGGTAAGCTGGGACGAAGTGAGAGAGCGGAATGTAGTTATATACACTACCAAATGTAAAATAGAAAGCTAATGGGAAGCAGCCACATAGCACAGGGAGATCAGCTCAGTGCCTTGTGTCCACCTAGAGGGGTGGGAAAGGGAGGGTGGGAGGGAGACGCAGGAGGGAGGAGATATAGGGATATATACATATATATATATATATATATATATATATAGCTGATTCACTTTGTTACACAGCAGAAACTAACAAACCATTGTAAAGCAATTATACTCCAATAAAGATGTTTAAAAAAATAAATGTACAAAGTAAAAAATATATATACACACCTGGGGGGAAAAAAAGTCTTATTTAAATTGAATTTTTATCAGGAAGACAACATTCACACTCTAAAAGCAGGGGGTGGCATGGTCAAAATTGAATGTTTTAGAAAGAAAAGTGTATTTGTTGTTTCTTGCTTTGTAACAAATACCATAAACCTAGAGGCTTTGAAACAACTCACATTTATTATGGCACAGTTTTTCCATGGAGCAGGAGACCAGCATGGCTCAACTGGCTTCTCTCCTCAGGGTCTCACACTCAAGGTGCTGGCCAGGAGTGGTCTCATCTTTCTCTGGGAAAGCTCTTTCCAGTTACGGCAGAATTCAGTTCTGAGAAAGTGTAAGACTGAGGTCCCCTGTTCTTTACTCGTTGCCAGCCTGAGGCCACTCTCAGCTCCAAGAGGATGCTCCCAGTTCCTTGCCAATGGTCTCACTCATCTGAGGCTTACAAGACATGGTGGCAACAGAATCCTCCAAGGCCAGCAGCAGAATCTCCCTCGTGTCAAATCTCCTTCAGAGAGAGCCCCTTTCTTTTAAGGGTTTACCTGATTGCATCAAGCCCACCCACTGAAGATAATCTCTCTTAAAGCCAATAAATTAATCATGGAAGTGGTATCCCATCATTTTCAGATCTCTCTCGCACTCAAGGGTAGAGAGTTACACAAGGGTGTAGGTCATGGGGGGGGCATCATGGATTTCTGACTATCACAAAGGGCAAGACTGAGATCAAAGAGACCACTTTTTAGCCTTTTGCATTTATTTATTTATTCAATCATTCATCCATTCATCTATCTGTTCTTTTTTTTTCTTTTCTTTGAAGTATAACTGATTTACAGTACTGTGTTAGTTTCAGGTATACAGCATAGTGATTCAGTATTTTTGCAGATTATGTTCCATTATAGATTATTATAAGATAAGGGGTATAATTCCCTGTGCTATACAGTAAATCCTTGTTGTGTATCTATTTTATGTATAGTAGTTTGTATCTGTTATTCCCATAACCCTACTTTGTCCACCCTCTCTTCCCTCTCCCCTTTGGTAACCCCAAGTTTATTTTCTATGTCTGTAAGTCTTTTTCAGTTTTGCATATAGTTTTATTTTTTATATTCCACATATAAGTGATATCATGTAATATTTGTCTTTCTCTGTCTGACTTACTTCATTAAGTATATTACTCTCTAGGTCCATCCACATTGCTGCCCATTTGCTCTTCTTATTCCTGTGTTGTATACCTGAAACTATCATAACATTGTAAGCCAATTATACTTCAATTTAAAAAAAATTTTAGTCAAACAGGAAAAAAAACAAAGATTCCCAGGTCTGCCTAGAGTAAGACTCTAAATCCTAGACTCAGGCCTTAAAGACTGAAATGGCCAAAGTGTTTTGTCACTTGAGTTATTCCTGTAGCTGAATAGGGGGGCCACCTCCAAAAGCAGTGAGCATCCCCCACACTGTGTGTAGTCAGGAAGACCAGAGAGCCACGGCTGCCTCACCTGGGTGACAGAAAGGTATGGTCCTGCCTGCCTTCTCCTTCTTCGTGCTTCCTGTTGTTCTGCAGCCTCTTCCCGATACAGACTCAGAGTCTCTAGCTTCCCAGTACTGTCTTGCTTTGAACATTTTGTTTTCTTTCCACTTATTTTGCTTCCTCATCCCATAATGCCTTCCTTTGCTATTTTCTTCCTCCTCAGCATTTTTCCTTCCTTGGCTTTCTTCCTTCTCCTCTGTGGTTAGTCTCCACTTCTGCTTGTTATTCCTCAGCTGCTTAATATACATTTGAAGAATTAATTAAATTAAACAGATGAATGACAATTTAGAAACCCCCAAGGTTAAAAAAGAGCCTGGTCATTACCATTGTGACCCATTTTCTACAGAGAAGGTAGAGCATATTTAAAGAAAAATGTCTCTGTGAGAAAATAAAAATAATGAAAATAAATATTTTCCTATGATTAAATAATTTCCTTCCCTTATGATTAAACATACAGCTATTCATTTATTGATTTCTTATTATTCTGCATTGTAGCTGAACAGTGAACTGATTTTAACATGATACTCAGACTTAAGCTCAGGAAGAACAGCCTACAATGCTTATATAATTTCACATTTGGGGCTACAATAAACTGTGGTATGAAAAATGTCAAATTTACCAATTTTACTACATTTAACATTTTTATTATTAAATGAAAAAGAATGTTGCATAATAAAATTTTCACAGTAATCATGAGCATAAAATAGAAATATATTTAAAAGAAATACAAATTTCACTCTTCCAACTCAAGTATGTTAAATCATCATTTTCCTTAAATAGATTTATTCATTTCTGAATCCCTCTCCCATAGTGTTGGGAATTTATGCTCCGGCATTTGGGGAACTCTCCACTTTCAGAGTTGGACCAAGGACATTGAATCCAGCAGCAGGACAGTACATATCCTGAAGCAGTTAGGGCATGTGTCCTAAGCAAACTGTCCCCGTGACAGGAGCTTGACTGGGCCCCTTCTCCCTTGACTCCTGGACAAGACTACTTCCAGTTTCCCTGTAGAAATCCATGTAACACATTCCTGTTCTTTAAGTCAATGAGCATTGACTATTGTTGCTTATAACAATAGAACCCTAACAAACCTGCATTTACTTCTCTATTAACACTGTCACATCCTGGATGATTTGATTTGGTCCCATACTCTATTTTTCTTTTCTTTTTTTTTGTATATGGTACAATTAGTGTTTTTATTGAAATACAGTTAATTTACAATGTTGTGTCAGTTTCAAGTGCACAGCAAAGTGATTCAGTGATACATATATATATATATATATATATATATATAATATATTCTTTTTCAGATTTTTTTCCATTAAAGATTATTACAAGATATTGAGTATAGTTCCCTGTGCTATACAGTCAGTCCTTATTATTTATCTATTTTATATATAGTAGTGTGTATCTGTTAATCCCAAACTTCTAATTTATCCCTCCCCTGCCCCCTTTCACCTTTGGTAACCATAAGATTGTTTTCTATGTCTGTGAGTCTGTTTCTGTTTTGTAAATAAGCTCATTTGTATCGTTTTTTTAGATTCCACAAATAAGTGATATCATGATATTTGTCTTTCTCTGCCTGACGTACTTCACTTAGTATGATAATCTTTAGGTCCATCCATGTTGCTGCAAAAAGCATTATTTCATTATTTTTTAAGGCAGAATAATATCCCATTGTGTGTATATATATATATATCACCTCTTCATTATCCATTCATCTGTCTATGGACACTTAGGTTGCTTCCATGTCTTGGCTATTGTAAATAGTGCTGCTGTGAACATTGGGGCACATGTATCTTTTCAAATTAGAGTGTTCCTCTTTTCCAGATATAAGTTTTTTAAGGAATCTCCACAATGTTTTCCTTAGTGTTTGCACCAATTTACATTCCCACCAACAGTGTAGGAGGTTTCCCTTTTCTCCACACCCTCTCCAGCATTCATTATTTGTAGGCTTTTTGATGATGGCCATTCTCACCAATGTGAAGTGATACCTCATTGTAGTTTTAATTTGTATTTCTCTAATAATTAGTAATGTTGAGCATCTTTGCATGTGCCTTTTGGAGATCTCTATGTCTTCTTTGGAGAAATGTCTATTTAGGTCTTCTGCCCATTTTTTATTTGATGAACCCTTAAGACTCCACACAAAAACTATTAGAACTGATAAACAAGTTTGGCAAGGTAGCAGGATACAAGATTAACATACAGAAATCTGTTGCAGTTCTTTACACTAACAATGCAATATCAGAAAGAGAAAGTTTTTTAAAATCCCTTTTAAAATTGCATCAAAAAAATAAAATACTTAGGAATAAATCTGACCAAAAAGGTGAATGACTTATATGCTGCAAACTATAAAACATTGGTAAAGGAAACTGAAGGTGACTCAGAGAAATGGAAAGATATCCCATGTTCTTGGACTGAAAGAATTAATATTGTTAAGGTGGACATACTACCCAAAGCAATCTACAGCTTTAATTCAATCCCTATCAATTTACTCATGACATTTTTCATAGAACTAGAACAAATAATCAAAAACTTCATATGGAACCATAAAAAACCCAGAATTGCCAAAACAACAAAGCTAGAGGTATAGCCCTCTCAGACTTCAGACAATACTACAAAGCTACAGTAATCAAAACAGCATGGTATTGGCACAAAAAACAGACATATGGATTAATGGAACAGAATAGAGAGCCCAGAAATAAACCCACACACCTACAGTCAATGAATCTTCAACAAAGGAGGCAAGAATATACAATGGTGGGCTTCCCTGGTGGCGCAGTGCTTGAGAGTCCGCCTGCCGATGCAGGAGACGCGGGTTCGTGCCCCGTTTCGGGAAGATCCCACAGGCCGCGGAGCGGCTGGGCCCGTGAGCCATGGCCACTGAGCCTGCGCGTCCGGAGCCTGTGCTCCGCAAATGGGAGAGGCCACAACAGTGAGAGGCCCGCATAACGCAAGAAAAAAAAAAAAAAAAAAAGAATATACAATGGTCAAAAGACAGTCTCTTCAGCAAGTGGTGTTGGTAAAGCTGGACAGCTGCATGTAAATCAATTAAGTTAGAACACTCCCTCACACCATACACAAAAATAAACTCAAAATGGCTTAAAGACTTAAATATAAGACATGACATCATAAAATTCCTAGAAGGGAACATAGGCAAAACATTCTCTGACATAAATCATAACAATGTTTTCTTAGGTGAGTCTCCCAAGGCAAAAGAGATAAAACCAAAAATAAACAAATAGGACCTAATCAAACTTATAAGTTTTTGCACAGCAAAGAAAACCATAAAAAGTTGAAAAGACAACCTACGGACTGGGAGAAAATATTCACAAATGAGCAAATGACAAGGGCTTAAATTCCAAAATATACAAACAGCACATACAACTCAATACCAAAAAACAAACAGTCCCTTACTTTAAATACCACCCATGTTGATAATCCAAGCACTCTTAAATGCATGTGTTCAATCCTGACCTCTTCCCAGAACATCAGGCTGACCACTTGATATCTCTACTGGATATCTAAAAAGCATTTAAGTTTTTAACAAAAAAACCTGCCTTCAAACATGACCTCACTTCTCCCCTAGCAGTTTCTGTTTTAGTTAAGGATACCAATACCCATCTAGCTTTATTCAGACAAAGCCTAGGAATTCTTCTTAATTTCTCTTTTTTTTTTTCACTCCATATCCAAATTATGAGCAAAACTGTCACTACAAAATATTTTTCTCTCTAATATCCCTAGTGTAGACTATTATCTTATTTAACTTAGATAGTGATACAAGCTCTGTTTTGGTGTTTCAGTTACCTGTTGTTGCATAACAAAGTACCTCTAACGTTTAATGAGTTAAAACAATGACAATTATTTCTCAGGATTCTGTGCATTCACCATTAAGTGTTTCTGCTTCACTTGATTTTGGCTGGGGTGTAGAACAGCCAGAAGTCCAAAATGACCTCACTCCCAAGGCTGGAAGTTGGAAGTTGTTTCTGGCTGCTGGTTAGTAGCTTTCCTGGGGCTGTTGGCTAGAAGTCTTGATTTTCTCTGACATGGTTGCTTGGCTTTCTCACAGTATAATGAGCCATATGTTGATTCTTTGCAAAGACAAAACTGATAAACTCCTAGCAAGACAGATCAAGAGAATGAGAGAGAGAGAGAGAATGAGAGGTAGAGAACACAAATGATCAACATTAGATATGAAAGAGTAGGCATCACTATCACTACTTACCTAATCCTAAAGACATTAAAAATACAATAAAGATATTATTAGCAGCTAACAACAGCAGCAGTCAACATATTTGCAGCAGTCAACATATTTGGCAATATATATAAAATGGAAATTTTTCTAGAAAAACCCAACTTAAAACTGATAGAAGAAAAAATAAAAAATTTAAAATTTCCACTCTCTAATAAAGAAATTAAATCTTTTATTTAAAATCTTTCCACAAAGAATCATGAACAGACAAATGTTATAAAAATATCCATCAAACACATGAAAAGATGTTCAAAAACACTCATAATTAGAGAAATGAAAATGTAGAAAGCACTGCTATACCGTTTCTCACTTGTATTTGATTTTTTTAAATTTAAATTATGGCACATTCTGTTGGTGAAACTAGAGGGAAACAAGCACTCATATATTACTGGTGGGAATGCAAGCTGGTACAGCCTTTCAGGAGGGGAATTGAACAATAGGTAAGAAAAGTACATATGTCCTTACCTTTCGGCCAACAATCCCACCTCTAGGAATCTACCATGAAGATATGCTTCCAACAATGCAAAAATACATATACATAGGGTTATTCATTACAGCATTCTTTGTAATTGCAAAATGTTAGAAACAATATAAATGCCTATATATAGGAGATCAGGTGAAGAAATGGTACAATACACAATGGAGAATTATGCTGTATAAAAAAATTCTTTATGAACTGATATGAAGCAATTTCCAGAATTTACTATTAAGTGAAAAAAGTAAGTGCAAATAAGAGTATCTATAGTCACCTACCTTTCATGTAAGAAAGAATATAAGAAAATATACATGGATCCACTCATTGGTGCAAAAGAAATACAGTCAGCCTTCCATATTCATGGGTTCCACATCCACAGATTCAACCAAATGTAGATTGAAAATATGCAGAAAAAAATTCCAGAAAGTTCCAATAAACAAAACTTGAACTTCCTACACACCAGCAACATAATGTTTACATTGTATTTACTACCATTTACATAGCTTTATATTGTATTAGTTATTATAAGTAATCTAGATATGACTTAAAATATTCCAGAGAATGTGCGTAGGCTATATACAAATACTACTCCATTTTATATATAGGACATGAGCATCTGTGGATTTGGATATCTACTGGGGGTCCAGAAACCAATCCTCCCAGGGATACCAAGGGATGACTGTACAGGAATGCTAAACCAGAAACTAAAGAGATTGATTACTAATGGGGTGGGGAAGGTGTAGAGTAAAAGGGGGACTGAAAAAGAAGTAGTAGGTATGAGGAAGGAACATCACTTCTCTAAGTATGTCCTTTGGTTTGTCTCTTACTCGTAGAACTATAGTAATGTTTCACATACCAAAACAAATAAATAAACAATTTAAATCAATCAAGGTATGGGAGGAACCCAAAATACAATATGAACTGTAGCGAAGGAACCTAACCTAACCATGTGCCCAGAAATGATGGAACCACATTGAAGGAGAGGGAGGGGGAATAAAAGAACTAACCTAGGTAACTGAGAAAAACAGTACTTTGACTAAATACTCTAACGCTAAAGACAAAAAGAACTGTAAAACACCTTATTCCAGTTAGTAAATGTGTTAGCAATAGGGGTTTGGGTTAGCAATTTTGAAATAAATTAATGTTTGTTCCAACTAGAATTGAAGGAAAATTAAATATATTGTAAATAATAAGATCTATGCTTCTTTTTGCCAAAGAAATTACAAATAAGAAAAGGAAGAAGGCTAGCAGGAATCCTGTAGTGCTGTATTAGAATTGCAGGAATCGGTATAAGCACACATACAGATAGATAGATACAGAAATATAGATGTATGTGTATGTGTGGATTAGTATGCAACATATATTCCTAGATCCGTCAACTAAGAAAGGACTATCTTGCAGTGCCAGAATGTGAGACGGTGCTCCAAAAAAATGTCAAAAAGACACAGGATGACTGAAGGGGAAATAATTTGAGAAGCAAAATAAATAATAATCATATTAGTTTATAACCCACAGAATAAAATAAATAGCCATGAACTCATCCTGATATAAATAATTTAATATGTAAATAAATGAATGACAAAATACAGCTCTGAATTCCAATTAATAAGTGTAGGAAAAATGAGGGAAATAGAAAATCAATATTAGGTAAATTCCATAAGATGCATCAATGTATGCTAAAATTAATGAGTGTAATAAGTTTGAGGAGAAATAGGACATTTACAGAGTCTCAAAGTATTTCCTCCAAGATATTTATTAATTTTGAAGGAAAAAATAGTAACTTAAAGTAGACAAATTCTGCAGACACCACCTTAACTAGGTAGTTGAGGTTAACATTACCAGGATAAACATATTGCTATTATGTACTCCTAGTTATCATGCACTGAGAAGAACATATAACTTTTATGGTATTCTTGGTAAAATGCATAGCTTTCATCTACTCATAAGAAAATAGCAGGGCTTCCCTGGTGGCGCAGTGCTTGAGAGTCCGCCTGCCGATGCAGGAGACGCGGGTTCGTGCCCCGTTTCGGGAAGATCCCACACGCCACGGAGCGGCTGGGCCCGTGAGCCATGGCCACTGAGCCTGCGCGTCCGGAGCCTGTGCTCCGCAAATGGGAGAGGCCACAACAGTGAGAGGCCCGCATAACGCAAGAAAAAAAAAAAACAAAAAAAAGAAAATAGCAGACAAAGTCGTATCGAAGGCCATTTTACAAAAAAAAAGCTGAACAGAAATCTTCAAAAGTGTCAAGGTCATAAGAGACAAGGAAAGAATTAGGAACTGTCACAGACTGAAGGAGACTAAGAAGACAATACAATGTGTGATCTTAGATGGATCCTGGGACAAAGGCATCAGTAGAAAAACTGACAAAATTTGAATGATGTCTGTAATTTAGTTAATAGTATAATACCAATGTTAATTTCCTTGTTTTGATAATTGTATTATGATTATGGGAAATGTTAATATTAAGGGAAACTGAGTTGAGAGTATGTAGGAACTCTATAGGAACTCTCTGTACTATGTCTGCAACTTTTCTGTAAGTCTAAACTATTGCAAAATAAAAATTAAAAGAAAAATCTCACAAAGAAAACCCCAAACCCAGGTAGTTCGGTTAGTGAAATCTTTTAAATATAAGAAGAATAAATAATACAAACATTATACAAAACTGTCAAGAACACTTCCCAAATGTTGAGATCAGTTAACATAGATACAAAACTTGAGATCAGAGTAACGTATGTACAAAACTTGACAAGGACATTATAAGACAAGAAAGGAAAACTATAAACCACTATCAACATAGATACAAAAATCTTAAACAGTATTTAGGAAATTGAATCTATCAATGAATAAAAAGGATAGTACATCCCAGCGACTTCAGGTCATTGCAGTAATGCAGAGTGTTTTTACATTAGAAAAGCAACTAATTTGACATATTAATAAACAAAAAGTTTTGAAATAAGATCTACACAAAGAGAAAATACTTAAAATTTGACACCGACTCATGATTTTAAAATAATAATAAAATCCTTAACAAACTAGGAATAGAAGGAACCTTCCTAATCTAATAAAGAGTATCTAATGATAAATAACTACAGCATGCATCACCCTTAATGGTGTAATACTGAAATTTTTTTCCAAGAGAAAGAGTATCTGCTATTACCAGTTCCATTTAACCTCTTATTGAAGGTGTTAAATGTAAACATGCAGTAAGTCAAGACACAGAAATAAAAGGCATAAGAATTAGAAGGAAAAAGTAAATTCAGTGATTTGCATAAGTGTTAAATGTGTATGTGGAAAAATACAGAAGACTATGCAGGCACACTGTTAGCAATAATATGTGAATTTAGCAAGTTCAGTGAATAAAAGGTAAGTTGTGAAAAATCAGTTAGATTCCTATATAACAATAACAAAATTAATACTAAATATAAAAGATACCATTTACAATAACATCAATGCATGTTAAAAAAAGTAATAAATCTATCAAATGTTGTACAAGAATAGAACTAATTAAATGGAAAAACATACCATGTTTAGAGTGGACGACTTTATTTTAAAGATATTATGTCAACCTGGATAAAATCAGGAGAAAGAAACCACACTGTAATTTAATCTGGGAAAGTTTAATACAAAGAACTATTTATAGTAACAGAGGGTTGTAACAATGAGATTGTCTAGAAGTAAAAACTAAAAACTGTATAAATAGCAGATATAAGCAACAGTCGTACCCTTAGGATGAATTAGAACACACAGCCAGAAGTCCCAGTAGGGCAAAGAACCCCAGATCTTAAGTATGGCAGTGGCTTTCTAAATGGCATAGAAATGCCTGTTGTGTGCATTGGTGGAAATTGCTGGAAATTCACTCTCTGGGGTGCTGGGGAAAGTTGCTCAGACAGCGGTGTCTCACTGGAGTCAAGCTGCTACAAAACTACCCGAGGTGGGGTATTGGGGAACGCCGCAGGCTGCTGGGTGCTTCTGGCTGCCGTGCACTGCAGGAGCCTGGTACTGGAATAGCCAGCTGTGCGTGCTGCAGGAGCTGGACCCTGGAGAAGCCATGCACGCTTCAGCATTTGCAGAACCGGGAAGCTAAACCCTTCCCTTGCAATGTCTCTCCAGTGCCCTCTACTAACAATGCTCAACTTCATACCAACTGACAAAGGGAAAACATTTAAAAGGACAATTTTCATCAGAGACTGGGCAATAAAGAGTGAATTTGGAGCCAGGAGGCAATAAATTGATAACTGGAACAGAGGAAGAACACCACCCAAACTGGAGGACTCACTATTATAAAACTATTGTAAAACCATCATTAAGATAGTGTGTGATTGATGAAAGATAGAGAAACTGACCAGTTGAACAGAATAGAGTCTATAGAGACAGACTCACACATACACAGTCGCCTGATTAATGATAAACACACACTGCAGTACAGTGAAGAAAGGATAATTCATTCAATAAATGGTTTTGAGTCAATTAGAAGACCAAACAGAAAAAAAATTAATTTTGACCCTACTCAAAAATTAATTCTAAATGGATTACAAATCTGAATGTAAAAGGTAAAACAATCACATTTTTAGAAGAAAACTATATGGAACATTTCCAGACTTTGGAGTAGGCAAAGCATTCTTAAATAGGGTGCAAAAAGCAGTAACTATAAAATCTGATAAAGTGAAAAATATTAAAATTAAGGATTTCTTATCAAAAGACACACCACTAGGAATGAAAATACATCTCACAAATTTGGAGAGGAGATTTCCAATTCGTATACGCAACAGAGAGTTCATATCCAGAATATTTCAAGAACAGGTACAAATCAGGAGAGACAAACCAATAGAAAAATGAGTGCTTCATAAATGGTGAATAGACATATGCAAAGTATTCAACTTCATCAATCATCAAGAAAGTAAAAATTAAAACCACAATGAGATATCACTATTCACCTATCAGACTGACCAAAATGATAAAGATCAACCAAGTGTTGGCTAGAATGTGGCACAATGGCAATTCTGGTTGTGGAAGTATAAACTGGTAAAACCATTTTAAAAACTAGTGGGCAGGGCTTCCCTGGTGGCGCAGTGGTTGAGAGTCCGCCTGCCGATGCAGGGGACGTGGGTTTGTGCCCCGTTCTGGGAGGATCCCACATGCCGCGGAGCGGCTGGGCCCGTGAACCATGGCCGCAGAGCCTGCGCATCCGGAGCCTGTGCTCCGCAACGGGAGAGGTCACAGCAGTGAGAGACCCACGTACTGCAAAAAACAAACAAACAAACAAAAACTAGTGGGCAATATCAATGAAAGCTGAGTATAAGGGTACCTTATGACTCAGCCATTCTACCACCTGTGCATTCTCCTATCCATATTAATCACAGAACACGCACAAGAATGTTCATAGCAGCACTGTTTGTAATAGTCCCAGGCTGAAAACTCCTCAAATGCCCATTAGCAATAGAACAAATAAATATGTTATGGTATATTCACAAAATGAAATACTGTACAACAATGAGAGCAAAAGAATGATATCTTCATACCTGGATGAACCCCACAAACAATGTTAAGTGAAAAATGGGGAAAGGATGGGAAAAGAATACATAATGTATGATTTATCAATGTTCAAGTATAGTCAAAACCTACCTATGGTGTTAAAAATCAGAATAGTGGCTGCCTTTGCAGTAGCAGTGACTAGAAGCAGGAACAATGGGAGTGTTCTTGGTGTTAGTAGTATTCTTATTCTTGATATGGGTGCTGGTTACATAGGTATGTTCAATTTATGATAATTTATTGAGCTATACACTTGTGATTTGTATACTTTTCTGTATGTGTTATACTTCTATAAGTTGCTTTTAAAAGAGAGAAAAGGAAACAAAAACAAACAATGACATCAAATTAATGTATATGGTACAATTAACTCATACTTCAAACATTGGGTATAAGATAAGAAAAATCTAACGAATTCTAGTTACAGTCTTCGTTTGGAATAATATTCTCCTGCCACAAGGGGGTTCCCTTGCTACACTCCTTTACTTATGACACTACATATTTTCTAGATTCTCCTGGTGTTCTGATGCATTTTACCTATTTATCTTTGAAGGGTTCAACAAGGCACACTCTTTACTGAAAATCTGTAAATCTACAGAATATAATATAGCATGAAGCCTCTCCACAATTACTCCAGAAATGGTCATCCAACAAGTAATGGAAGATGTTTCTTCAAACTCTTAATCTGATTACTAGAAAGTGTATCCTAATCTAATATTTAAATCTATCCCTTGTCATTTCTAGCATTTGTTCTTGCTTTGCCTCTCAGACTGAATTTATCTGTTTTGGGCAGAGTATAAGCTTTCTATTAAGGCAACTGAGGTATGTTTATCAGCTACATCCTATCTCTAACTTCTTAAACTGACAGTTGGGTAGCACCCACAGATTTTTTTTTCTGGGTGTTGTCAAGTTTAAATCTTTTGTACAAACACGTTTCAGGACTCTGTTAATCCTTACGTTAATCCTTATTAATTTTCTGTTAAATTTAGACAATTATGTCAACCTATTGTGCTATTTTTAATCTAATTTGGTTTTCAAATTAGATTCCACAAGTCTTGTGTTACACACAGATGTAAATGAATGTCTCCTACCTCATAAGGTGCCTAGCATATAGTAATAACTCAGTAATATTCATTTAAGTCAATTCGGTGAAATAATGTATTCAAGAAGAGAGCAATTTGAACCCAAATAATTATAAAGTTAATTTACATTTCTCTATCTTGTCTACGTATATTTTATGTCTACAGCATTATCCAAGTCTTTAGGTCAAGCAAACCTACTTCACAAAGAGAATTAGATTATTCTGCCGAGACCTGGTTTTGACTAAGTTATGATGGTACCTAGTGATCATTACTTCCCTCTATAATTTTGTCTGCTCATGCATTCAGTCATTCATTTGTCGAGTATATATGGAGTGCCTGCAAGGTGCTCTGCACTTTCTAGAAGCTGGGATGGGGACCTTGAATGTGACAAGTTCCTACCTTCAAGGAGCTTTATGTTCAGTGGGAGAAAAATGGAAAATAAATAATTGAACAAATAAATTACCAAGTTAATGTCACATAGCAAAAGTTTTGATAAGCTAATAAAAGCAAACTTACGTAGTAGAGAGTTACAGGGAGATACTTTAGATGGGGTGGTCAGGGAAGACCTCTTTGAGGAAGTACCATTTGAGTTAAGACCTGAATTGTGAGGAACCAGCCACAAAAATGACCAAAAAAAAAAAGTTTCAAAAACAGAAAATAGCAACCAAAGAAAGATCTGAGGCAGTAACAAGCATGATGAGGAAAAGAAAGAAGGTCAAAGTAATGTATAGGGAGCAACAGCAAAAGAAGTGTGAGATAAGGCAGGTAAGGTTGGCAAGGACCAGAGCAAGTGTGGACTGATCGGCCATGTCAGGGAGTTTGTGTTTCATCCCAAGTGTAATAGGGAGCCACTGAAGGTTTTCAGTGGAAGAAAGATATGATCTAATTGATAGATTGAAAGCATCGCTATGTGTGCTGAAAAGAAGAGGGATGGCAGGGGAAGGTGGCAAAAGTGGGTGACTATCCAAATGAGTTATGATGGATTGGCCTAGGGTGGTGGTGATCAGGATAAAAATAAATTAAGAGGTAGGAATAATATTTTGGAGGTAAAGCCAGGAGACCTTGCTAATGGACTGTATATGGGACTGGCAGAAAGAGAGAAACAAAGAACAACTTCTAAATTTTTGGCTTAAGCAATTGACTGTTACGAAGGTGTCATTTTCTGAGCCAAAGGGAAACTGGAAACTGAGGAAAGATCAGATTTGGCACATGGATCCAAAAGTTCCACTTTGAGTATACAAAGTTAGATGTTAAACAATTATGTAGCATTTTTCAGTTGCCTGTTAGACATACGAGTGTTGAGGAACTCATTAGGTGTTCCTGTCACTTCACCATTTGTTCATCCCTTTATCTTCCCCTCTCTTCTCTCTCTGAGCTGATTTTTGGAAACTCCAGTAGAATGCGTATCCCAGGTTGTATTTAGATAATGTTCAATGATTCATCCCTCTGCCCCACAGCCTAACATGCTCCCAAACAGCCATTACTGAAGACAGAGAGTGTAGTTTAACTTCTGCCTTACATATTGTAGAACATTGTTGGGGACCATGAAACGTTTCTTGTTGTCAGGAATCAGGAACTGGTTTTTGTCCATTTTTGTATTACCTGAACCAGTGCTAGTATTTATATAAAAAAGATTATTTAAACAAAAGTTATGTAAACCAAATGTTATCACTTTAAAAACACTTCCTAAACAAGCTCAAAGATCAAAACTTTGACAATTTTTTAAATAAGGCAGATAGCCAACATTTGCCTGACTTAAAAGTTTGTTTTCTCCACTAACCTGATAGGTCAACTCAAATCCCAACAGCCAAACCAGTTTGGCAAAATAGATGATTTACCTAAAGTGGAACTGGACACTACTTAAATATCATTCTCACCGAATGACGTCACTTCTGCTGTAAAGAAAACTGCTCCTAAAAATCCATGTTTTAATTTTAGTCAGAATGTAGCATAATGAGAAGAAGGCTAGGAGAGAGAGGGAGGGAGGGAGAGAGAAGCAGACAGAGAGGCAGAGAGAGAAGAGGAAGAAACAGATTACAGACAAATATATTAATTTGTTTACAAGCATTTAGGACCGCTGGGAACTAGTTTTTAGATCTCAAATGTGTTGTGAATAAAATCTTCAGCTTTACAGTTTGTTCAGTGAAATATAAAAACACTATTCAGTCAAAATAATAAAAGTATATTAGTAATGACATTACCACAAGCAATAAGTATACTTTCTTATCTTGGAAACCATCTACAAAATAACAGATGTTAAAAGAATTATAAGTAAATTTCTCTTTTCTTTCTATAAAATAGTTGTGAATTCATTTATTTCTTGAAATTAAATAAAAGCATTTCAGATTCCATCAGATCAGCAAACATAGCTCCCTACAACTATCCAAAAATTAAAAAAGAATGATAATAGAAAATATATGTATATAAATAAAAGTTTTTCTTATTATTTGAAGTCTGATTTTCAACTCAGTGGTAAATAGTATATTGTAGAAAACACCATGGTGTATTGAAAATTACTCTTTGCAACTAATAGGACTTGCATTGGAATCTTTAGTTCCATTTAGTTCCAGTCAACAAATATTTTTTTCAAATAATAATCCTATCTCACATTTCTACTGCAGCAAATAATAAAAATTCTACTTACTAAATCTCCTGAAAAACTTCCAAAAAACTTGAATGTTGTGAGAATTATACTGATTAAGCTTAAATTTTCAATGTTCTAGAAAGCCAAATTTTAAAGTACCTCTTCATTTGTATCATCCCTACTATCTTGCATCAGATTCCAATAAATCTAAACCATGCCATTAAGGGTCAAGAAATAAAGAATAAACAGCTGATAAAAATGGCAGGGTTGGAGAATTGGGCAGATAAATTTTTAAACTATTTTCCGTTATTATTAATGTACCAAATCTTTATGGACCATCTCTTATGTGCCTGATTACTAAGCTAAGCACTGAAGAGAGAGAAGTGTACGGAATAAACATGGTCCCTGCTCTCACAGAGCTTTTCACGCAGTGCAGGACACAGATCTTGAAAATACATTTGCACAAAAATATATAAATTACAGATAATAATTATGACTATTTAAATCACCAATCTTTCCCTCATTCAACAAAATTATTTTTTAAATGCATCAAGATAGTCCCAGAAGAGTAGGGTTGAATCCGGTTAGATGGAAAATTTGCAAACCGGGGTATGATGGAATTAGCTCACACATACTGATGGACAGAAAGAGAAGAGGAACAGCATTGTCAGAATCTTTGGATTGCAGTGACTTCAGACCACATACTAGCCAGTGGTTCTGAGATATAACTCATAAATCTGTTTCCTAGTGTCCTTTCAAATCTTTGGCACTTGAAAGACATGTGCAGTGATAACATTGAATCTGAGAACCTTTTGCTTTCAATCTCTTTAAATTTCTCAAATCCTAGTCACTAAGATTATTTCTGACTCACCTTACAATCCTATATCTATGATTGATGAAGCATAGTCTGACATAATTTATTCTGGAAAATTCAGTTTTGTGTATAGGCCATATATTCAGTACTGAGTAAATATTGTGTTTATTCTTTTTCCCACACAATAGATAATTTATGAAAGCTCAAGATCTTTATAATTTCATTTTATAGGCAGCTATACTCTCCAGCTTCTTAATATTTTTGCTAAGATAATATTAAATGTATTTGATTTTATTTGACATGGCTTCAGTTAAAATTTCAAAGTATCCAGAAATCAACTTTTATATACTCCATAGTTCTTACAATTATTTTTCAAAATATGAGTATTATATTTTTCCCATTCTATATAAAGTAATTAACCTTGGCGAGAATTCACTAACTTTCAGAATGGTTTCCACTTCATTACTTGTCTTAAATTTAGAGATATTGCTCTCACGATTTCATGAGTGTTTGATTTCTCTTTATTGGCTATTTCCTTAAAATTATTGGTTGGAATCTAGCAAGAATGTTCAAAGAATAGTGAATAAAGTATGTGTGCATATGTTTGTTTGTGATTCTCTTTGCAAAATACAGAGTCAAGTTATTTTAATTAATGAGGATCTAATTGGTAGGATGCATAGGGAAATGAAGAAAGTAAGAATCCTAGGCACATGATCAGTTGTCAAGGAAATTCAAGAAAAGCCAAGCACCCAGCCCGAACAGGAAGAAGAGACACCACAGTGCCCTCGGTCCTCATGGCACCAAAAACGTCTTTCAGGCACCAGGGCAACTGTAAAAATCTGGTCAAATTTTAACCCTTCCCACTATGAGAGTCCTTGCATCACTCTAGTTTTTCTGCTACCAACATGGCTCAGTTACTATGTCCATTTCCCCTCGAGCTACCAATTAAGTAATTTTCTCTATGTTTCCCTATTCATATTCCTGATAATGAGTGAATCTAGTGGGACCTGCTAACTACCATCAACACTTTCCAGGCCATCTTAAAAGTGTTCATCTTGATACAGTCATACATGGCCAATAAGTTTACAAGACATGGAACATGGACACACTTGCTTTCCTCAGCCACGCCTTGGGGAGAGCAGTTTCCCTTAGGAAGCAAGTAAGTGACCAGAAGCAGAAGAACCATCTTGCACTTATGTAGCAGAAACAAGAAGAAAACTCACATCTAACAGTGGCAGGGCAGAAAGCTAGAATCTTAACAACATATTGGAGTTGCTATACCAGCTAGAATACCTTCCTTCTACCTTCTCATTACCTAAGGGGGAAAAAAATCTCGCTGTTTTTAGTTAACCACTGTTAATTAGGTTTTCTCTATGAGGCAGAATATAATTTCTGGCACTGCTGGAATGAAACATTCTCATGAAGCAATAAAATCCAACATTTCATCTGATCCGTAATGTCAGTGTACTACGTCTAATAAATTATTTTCCTCCATTATTTCATTTAAATGAATCACTTTGGTTTCTATTTTATCTTCTGCCTAACTATTAATAACAATGACCCCCAGAACACAGCCTTTGGCATCTCACTTTAAGAAATCTCATCCATTCCCATGGCTTCAATTATGACATACATGTTGAAGGCTGTCATACACCCAACTAAACCCAAGACTCTTGTATGTAGCTGGCAACTGGAAATATGAACTTTATCTGTGAAGATAAGGCACTTTAAACTCACCATTTCCTTCTTAAACCTGATCTTCCTCTGTTCTCTAATTTGGAGAATAACATGAGCCTCCTCCTAGTTTATCTAAATCGGTGTCATTGAAATTAAACTTTATTCTTCCCTTTGCCCTCTAAATACCATTGTCACCGAATCCTGGTAATCTACCTCGTATGTACTAGCCCTCTGTTCTGTCCTTCTCTCTCTTGCTTCACTGTCCCTCTTAGAATCGTCAATGGGCTCATCAAGGGCTCATAACACTGCCCTCGACTAGACAAGAGCAACAGTCCCTCCAACACATTCTGCGCACTACTGTGAGAGGACTCTTTCTAAAATGCAAATCTTATGTGATTTGCCATGTAAAACAGTTTGGTGACTCTTCATGGCTTTTAGGATGACATAAAATTCAGTAAGGCCCAGGCTCTACCATACTCTCCAGACTCATCTTTGACTATCTCACCCTAAGCACCAGGGACACAGTATTTCTAACACACCATGATTTTACAGATGGATATATCTTTGAATATACTGTTCCCTATGCCTGGACTAAGCTTTCATTATTGTTCATTCTGATCCTCTCCTAGACTAACTGCCAGACAACTGCAAAAATCTGTTCTGATATCACCAACAGAAATGATGGACATGTTAATGATCATATATTACATATCATTATTATCTATTAAAACATTAAACAATCCCAGGATATAAATGATATTTCCACTTTACATATGAGAAAAATTGGTTCAAAAGAGTTAAATGATGTGTCTGAGCCAAGAAATCAAAGAAAGATGTATTCATATTATGTTAATCAATGAGCTTCATGTTTTATAAGAAACCACTCGTGGACATATATCTGGACAAAACTATAATTCAAAAAGATATTGATACATGCATCCTTATACATGGTAGCACTATTTACAACCAGCCTAAACGTCCATCGACAGATGAATGGATAAAGAAGATATGGTGTATATATATACATGAATATATATATATGAATACTACTCAGCTGTAAAAAAAGAGTGGAATAATGCCATTTGCAGCAACATGGATGCACCTAGAGATTATCATACTAAGTGAAGCAAGTCAAAGAAAAATACCATATGATATCACTTATATGTGGAATCTAAAATACGACACAAATGAACTTATCTATGAAACAGAAACAGACTCACATAGAGAACAGACTTATGGTTACCAAGGGAGAGGAGAGGTGGGGGAGGGATGGATTGGGAGTTTGGGATTAGCATATGCAAACTATCATATATATGTATAACTGAATCACTTTGCTGTACACCAGAAACTAACACAACATTGTAAATCAACTATAATTATTTTTTTTTAAAAGAAACCAAGGACAAATTCTTTTATGCTTAAAACTACCAGGTGTTATTAAAATAATAATAGCAATATAGACTACAAATTCCCATTATGTTTTCTATTCTTATGAAAGGAACATTGACCACTCAGTTGCCACGAGCTTAATGATTATTACATAGTTTTAATATATGGCTTTTAAAATTAGGACATATTGAAAGGCATTTAACAAATATTTGTTAAGAGCAAAAGAAAGATCAGTATTTCCAATGAAGATAATATAATGTTACAATTTACAGAGTTATTAGCACAGGAAAATTAAGCACCTGTTTTGAAGAACACAAAGTTCAGAGATCAGGATCAACAGGTGTTGCTTCTGTTAATATACAAATAGCCTGATTGTATTCTAATGCTCTGTTCCACTGCCATGCCTTTATGCCTGATGACTCTGGAAATACTAGGAAGGCACAATTTGTCTCTCATTGTTTATGACCTTAGGAAAGCTGAGATCAAATGAAGCATGGGCTTCTCATTCTTTATTTTAACCCAGATATCCAGCTGAGACCACTGAAGCATAATGCATTTGGGGGAAGATGTAAGACCACACAAATTTACACTTATACCTACCGGAATAAGTGTATATTTTGGTTTTTGCAGTAAGACTCCAATTTATCTTCACCTTAGGAGCTAGCAAACTGCTTCCAGGAAGCTTAAAAGAGTTTTGCAAATATTGGAGGGCTTATATGTATAACGTTCTATGAAAGAAGAGATTAAAGATAGATAAATTATCTAATAAGTAGATAAGAAGAGATGTAGTATATAAAATTATTGTTAGAGAAAGGGACTGGAGACAAAACAATTGAACAATGTTTTGACAAAAGTAAAACAGTAATAAAGTCTATATTCTGAAATTAATTCAGCCTGTGCCATTATAAGAAATTAGTTGAATACTGTTCTTTTTATTTTTAGCTTTATTGAGGTATAATTTATACACAAAAATACTGTATACATTTCATGTAAACTCATGCAGACCCTTCATGAGTTTGGACATATGCAAAGTTTCTGTTGTCCAGGATGAATAAGTTGTAGAGATCTGCTATACAACATAATACCTATAGGTAACAAACCAGTATTGTACATTGTAGAATATTATTCATTTTTTACAATGTATGCTGAGGCAGGAGAAATTGAGATGAATAGAAATAATCAACTTTATCCAGGTTTTTAATATTGTAAGCATGGAATTGTGTGCAGCATTTCTTAATTTTTAAAAATAATTTAGATATGTGTCCCTATATCTAGTTTCTCACTATTGATTTTAGTAGTTCCCTCTTTATTTCAATTTTGTTTGCTAGGCTTTTCAAGAATATTAGATTGTTGGGTTTCCTTCCCTCAGACAAGCAACCAATTTTTAGATTTTTATCAGTTTCCTTGTTCTATTTACTTTCTGAGTTATTCATTTCTTATTTGCTCTGCACTCTCTATCATTTTTGGTGTTGTGTTCATCCTCTGAGTTTTAGGAATGAGATTAGTTTTACCTTTCCTACGCATTTCCCTTTAGTTCATAGTGCCTTCAATATATTTTTGTTGTTCCTTTTCAATGCATTTGATAAATGTTTAATTCATTATTTTTAAATTTCAAAATATTTAAAGTTTTGAGTTTGCTCTTGAGCAGATCTTTAGATGATGTATTTCATGTTTTAATATGAAAACTTCATTTTTACTTTCTCTAAATAGTATGAAGTTGAGTCTGAATTGTATTTTACATCCAAGAGTAATTTAGGTGATTGTGTGTAATAATTTAATTTTTAAATGTATACAAATTTTAAAATGATTGACTTTGTTATTGAAATATCTGGCCTTTGGGTATAATTTCTTTAGTTAGTTGAGTGCTTTATAGTATTCTAAAATCATTGCTTCTATCAAGTTATCTGTATATTTCTAACACCTTTTTACATGAAATATTGCAAGGTTACATATTCTGCTAAAATGGTTCATGACTATTATATGGTCATTGTGAACCATGCTTATTGATATAAAATTATCTTGCTTAATGATTTGTTTTGAATTGTCTTTTCTTTGAAATTTAATATTTCTTCCTTTGCTTTTTGTTTCTACTTGCCTTATTACTTTTTTATCATCCTTTGTTTTTTAATCACCTGTGTCACTACTTTAGATATGCTTTTACAAGCAGCCTGTTGTTGAAATATCCATTTTAAATCAATATGAAATGTTGCTATGTAATAGGGGAAATTAAGCTATTTGTATCCATTTTCATAACTGATATAACAGTTCTCTTATTTCATACTTCCTCTTTAAAAAAAATACTAATTTCTTTTGCATTTTATTGCATAGGCTAAACATTCTTAGCTTTTATCTACTCCAGTGATTTAGCAATGATATATCCTGATTTAAAATGTGCTGCTAATCACATTAAGATTAAAAAATAAAAATACTATAATTTTCTGATTACCAAAATCAATAATGAATTTGCCTTACCCCACTCCAAGTAAAATGGGAATTTACTTATTTTTTTCTCCCCAACCTATATTTGTAAATATAATCTAGGAGTTCAATATATATTAGTCATATCAAATTATCATTTTTAATATTACATGTGTTTTCATTTAAGAATTACGTTTGATATTTACAGTATTTTAAAGCAACATTTTAAAATAATTGCTTAGAATTTATTTTATTTTGAAATGTTTTTCACACTCATCCCATTCCTCTAACACCACAAATTACTCATTTGGGGGTTATAGACCTTTATTTATTTTTCTTTTGACATATATATGACTTGAAGTATTGCTCAAAAAGTATCCTTTTAGGGTAAATTCTCTGTACTATTGTGTATCTGAGTTTATTTTTTCATTAGCAACTCACGTGACCAACACCTTGACTGGATGTAATTTTCTTTGATCAAAACTTTTCTCTTCAAAATTCTGTAAATATTGGCCCCAACTGATGTCTGATGGGCATTGTTTCCACTTTTTGGTCATACATTTGTGTACAAGTTTTTGTTTGAATACCTGTTTCAATTCTTCTGGGTATATTCTTAGAAGTGGAGCTGCTGGGTCATATGCTAATTCTATGTTTAACTTTTTGAGAAGACTCCAAACTGTTTTCCATAGCAGTTTCCCAATTTTACATTCCCACCACAAACTTCTCTACATCCCCACCAACACTTGTTAATCCTGGTTTATTATTATTATAGCCATCTTAGTGTGTGTGAAATGATATTGTGGTTCCACAAGGTTTTAATTACTCTAACTTATAATAAATTTGATACTCTCTGCTTTAGCAAGTATCTTTCCTATTTTTTAAAACAATCAGGTTAATTTTGTTTATTTTTAAATGACCTTTATATTAATTTTTTCAGATTAAAAAAGTTGATGTAATTTTCATTAGTATTGCACTAGTTTTAATGGTTAATTTAGGGAAGATTTACATCTTAACAATTTTCAAATATCTTTGGTGTCTCTCAATAAGACTTTGTATTTTTCATTTAGATTCTGAACATTTTTATTATGTTTGTTCCTACTTACTTGACACCAACTGGTCTGGCTATCTTGCAGGAAAGCCGTTTACTGACATTGTAATTTTATTTTATTAACTGCTAATCCAAAGACTGAATCCAGACTAAAAGCAATCCATACTAAATACAATTATTTTGAAAACTTCAATTAACAATATTCCATGTCCTTTTGAAAAATTAAGAGATCTAGCCCATTCCCAGAAATTACAAATAGACTGGAACTAAGTTGCACTGTTCCCTTTGCATAGGAAATACTCTTTCCAGTTTACTTTCATCTGCACTATTCCTTGTTTTATTCAAAAACTAGGGCTGAGTAGGAAGGGCTAAACATCAGTGTTCTTATGCTGTTGTTGATATAGTTTTTCTAATAACAGAGTTAGAAAAGGTGAACATTTCTTGTAAATGTGAGTCTTGGTTGGGTTTCTCAGATAGCACAGCCTGGGACAGGGACTTGAACGCAGAGAGTTTATTTGGGAAGGAATGAAGGAAGCCAGAATGAGGGAGTTAGGAAGACTGAGAAAGTGAAGGAGAGAAAAACAAGGGAATATCCTTTACTGAACTGGTGCTGCAGTAAACAATGGAGGCACAATCCTCCCCAAGGACCTCTGAGAACTGTGAAGATGCCACCTCAGAATTTTTCCTTCAAATAATGGGAGCTGGTGTATTCATCCACTGCTTCCCCCTCTCTACATTAGTTGAGGGCTGCAACTAGGGACACTTCATTCCACCACCCCACCACCTGCCCCACCCAACTCTGGGCAGAATCAGCTCCCTTAACTTTGGGGAAAGCCCTGAGGCAGAAAAAACTGAGCGATACTGCTGGGCCTTGAAGTAGGAATCAGGGAAGTATCCACCACAGTCACTTCCAAAATCATGGGTGGAGAGGATGTGGCTGGGGAAATCCAGCAGCATCTACAAAGCCATTTTCCTGTCAAAAGTAGGAAAATCAAGATAAAAATCAAATGAATGCATGTTTGAATAAAGTATCTCTGTATCAAAAAAGACACAACTTAAGACTCCATTGTGAAGAGACCTTCAAGATGGCGGAAGAGTAAGACGTGGAGATCACCTTCCTCCCCACAAATATATCAAAAATACATCTACATGTGGAACAACTCCTACAGAACACCGACTGAATGCTGGCAGAAGACCTCAGACTTCCCAAAAGGCAAGAAACTCCCCACATACCTGACATGTAGTTGACAGAGTTTTGGTGCTCCGGCTGGGTGTCAGGCCTGTGCCTCTGAAGTGGGAGAGCTGAGTTCAGGACATTGGTCCACCAGAGACCTCCCAGCTCCACATAGTATCAAACAGTGAAAGCACTCCCAGAGATCTCCATCTCAATGTTAAGACCCAGCTTCACTCACCAACCAGCAAGCTAGAGTGCTGGACACCCTATGCCAAACAACTAGCAAGACAGGAACACAACCCCACACATTAGCAGAGAGGCTACCTAAAATCATAATAAGGTCACAGACACCCCAAAACACACCACCAGACGTGGAACTGCCCACCAGAAAGACAAGATCCAGCCTCATCCACCAAAACACAGGCACCAGTCCCCTCCACCAGGAAGCCTACACAACCCACTGAGCCAATCTTAGTCACAGGAGACAGACACCAAAAACAATGGGAACTACGAACCTGAAGCCTGCAAAAAGGAGACACCAAACACAGTAAGTTAAGCAAAATGAGAAGACAGAGAAACAGCAGGTGAAGGAGCAAGGTAAAAACCCACCGGCCCTAACAAATGAAGAGGAAATAGGCAGTCTACATGAAAAAGAATTCAGAATAATGAGAGTAAAGTGATCCAAAATCTTGGAAATGGAATGGAGAAAATACAAGAAACGTTTAACAAGGACCTAAAAGAACTAAAGAGCAAACAAACAATGATGAATAACATGATAAATGAAATTAAAAATTCTCCAGAAGGAATCAATAGCAGAATAACTGAGGCAGAAGAACGGATAAGTGACCTGGAAGATAAAACAGTGGAAACAACTACTGCAGAGCAGAATAAAGAAAAAAGAATGAAAAGAATTGAGGACAATCTCAGAGAACTCTGGGACAACATTAAATGTACCGACATTCGAATTATAGGGGTCGCAGAAGAAGAAGAGAAAAACAAAGGGACTGAGAAAAAACTGGAAGAGATTATAGTGGAAAACTTCCCTAAGATGGGAAAGGAAATAGTTAATCAAGTCCAGGAATCACAGAGAGTCCCATACAGGATAAATCCAAGGAGAAACATGCCAAGACACATATTAATCAAACTATCAAAAATTAAATACAAAGAAAACATATTAAATGCAGCAAGGAAAAAACAACAAATAACATACAAGGGAATCCCCATAAGGTTAATAGTTGATCTTTCAGCAGAAACTCTGCAAGCCAGAAGGGAATGGCAGGACATATTTAAAGTGATGAAAGGGAAAAACCTACAACCAAGATTACTCTGCCCAGCAAGGATCTCATTCAGATTTGACAGAGAAATTAAAACCTTTACAGACAAACAAAAGCTAAGGGAATTCAGCACCACCAAACCAGCTCTACAACAAATGCTAAAGGAACTTCTCTAGGCAGGAAACACAAGACAAGGAAAAGATTTACAATGATAGACCCAAAACAATTAAGAAAATGGTAATAGGAACATACATATCGATAATTACCTTAAATGTAAATGGATTAAATGCTCTAGCCAAAAGACATAGACTGGCTGAATGGATACAAAAACAAGACCCGTATATATTGCTGTTTACAAGAGACCCACTTCATACCTAGGGACACATACAGACTGAAAGTGAGGGGATAGGAAAAGAGATTCCATGAAAATGGAAATCAAATGAAAGCTAGAGTAGCAATTCTCATATCAGACAAATTAGACTTTAAAACAAAGACTATTACAAGAGATAAAGAAGGACACTACATAATGATCAAGGGATCAATCCAAGAAGAAAATATAGTTAATCGTAAATATTTATGCACCCAAACATAGGAGCCCCTCAGTACATAAGGCAAATGCTAACAGCCATAAAAGGAGAAATCAACAGTAACACAGTCAAAGTAGAGGACTTTAACACCCCACTTTCACTAATGAACAGATCATCCAAAATGAAAATAAATAAGGAAACACAAGCTTTAAATGACACATTAAACAAGATTGACTTAATTGATACTTATTGGACATTCCATCCAAAAACAACAGAGTACACTTTCTTCTTAAGTGTTCATGAAACATTCCCCAGGATAGATCATATCTTGGGTCACAAATCAAGCCTTGGTAAATTTACAAAAATAGAAATCGTATCAAGTAACTTTTCAGACCACAACACTATGAGACTAGATATCAATTACAGGGAAATATCTGTAAAAAATACAAACACATGGAGGCTAAATAATAAACTACTTCATAACCAAGAGATCACTGAAGAAATCAAAGAGGAAATCAAAAAATACCTAGAAACAAATGACAATGAAAACACGACCCAAAACCTATGGGATGCAGCAAAAGCAATTCTAAGAGGGAAGCTTATAGCAATACAATCCCACCTCAAGAAACAAGACACATCCCAAATAAACAACATAACCTTATACCTAAAGCAATTAGAGAAAGAAGAACAAAAAAAACCAAAGTTAGCAGAAGGAAAGAAATAATAAAGATCAGATCAGAAATAAATGAAAAAGAAATAAAAGAAACAATAGCAAAGATCAATAAAACTAAAAGGTGGTTCTTTGAGAAGATAAACAAAATTGATAAACCATTAGCCAGACTCTTCAAGAAAAAAAGGGAGAACTCAAATCAACAGAATTAGAAATAGAAATGCAAAAGGCGAAGTAACAACTGACACTGCAGAAATACAAAGGATCATGATAAATTACTATAAGCAACTATATACCAATAAAATGGACAACTGGGAAGAAATGGACAAATTCTTAAAAAGACAAACTTCCAAAACTGAACCAGGAGGAAAGAGAAAATATAAACAGACCAGTCACAAGCACTGAAATTGAGACGGTGATTAAAAATCTTCTGACAAAAGCCCAGGATGAGATAGCTTCACAGGCGAATTCTGTCAAACATTTAGAGAAGAGTTAACACCAATCCTTCTCAAACTCTTCCAAAATATATCAGAGGGAGGAACACGCCCAGACTCATTCTACGAGGCCACCATCACCCTGATACCAAACCCAGACAAAGATGTCACAAAGAAAGAAAACTACAGGCCAATATCAACGATGAACATAGATGCAAAAATCCTCAACAAAATACTAGCAAACAGAACCCAAGAGCAGATGAAAAGGATCATACACCATGATCAAGTGGGGTTTATCCCAGGAATGCAAGGATTCTTCAGTATACCCATATCAATCAATGTGATACACCATATTAACAAACTGAAGTATAAAAACCATATGATCATCTCAATAGGTGCAGAAAAAGCTTTCAAGAAAATTCAACATCCATTTATGATAAAAAAAAAAAAACCCTCCAGAAAGTAGGCATAGAGGGAACTTACCTCAACATAATAATGACCATATATGACAAACCCACAGCCAACATCGTTCTCAATGGTGAAAAACTGAAAGCATTTCCTCTAAAATCAGGAACAAGGCAAGGTTGCCCACTCTTACCACTGTTATTCAACATAGTTTTGGAAGTTTTCGCCACAGCAATCAGAGAAGAAAAAGAAATAAAAGGAATCCAAATTGAAAAAGAAGTAAAGCTGTCACTGTTTGCAGATCACATGATACTATACATAGAGAACATTAAAGATGCTACCAGAAAACTACTAGAGTTAATCGATGAATTTGGTAAGGTAGCGGGATACAAAATTAATGCGCCAAAATCTCTTGCATTCCTATACACTAATGATGAAAAATCTGAAAGAGAAATTAATTAAACACTCCCATTTACCATGGCAACAAAAAGAATAAAATACCTAGGAATAAACCTACCTAAGAAGACAAAAGACCTGTATGCAGAAAACTATAAGACACTGATGAAAGAAATTAAAGATGATACAAACAGATGGAGAGATATACCATGTTCTTGGATCCGAAGAATCATTATTGTGAAAATGACTATACTACCCAAAGCACCCTACAGATTCAATGCAATCCCTATCAAACTACCAATAGCATTTTTCACAGACTAAAACAAAAAATTTCACAATTTGCATGGAAACACGAAAGACCCCGAGTAGCCAAAGCAATCTTGAGAAAGAAAAATTGAGCCAGAGGAATAAGGCTCCCGGACTTCAGACTATACTATAAAGCTACAGTAATCCAGACAGCATGGTACTGGCATAAAAACAGAAATATAGATCAATGGAACAGGGTAGAAAACCCAGAGATAAACCCACGCACATATGGCCACCTTATTTTTTATAAAGGAGGCAAGAATATACAATGGAGAAAAGACAGCCTCTTCCATAAGTGATACTGGGAAAACTGGAAAGCTACATGTAAAAAAATGAAATTAAAACACTTCCTAATGCCATACACAAAAATAAACTCAAAATGGATTAAAGACCTAAGTGTAAGGCCAGATGCTATAAAACTCTTAGAGGAAAACATAGGCAGGTAACCGCACAATCCAAAATGGTAGGAAGAGCTTCAGTCATCGTGTCTGAGTTGCAGAAGGAGGAAAGGTATAACGGGAAATAATGGACTCCAACTAACTGTAGTAACTCCTTTCAGTCAATTTTTCTCCTACAAAACAAGTCCTACAGAACACTTCTCCTGATATCCATGGACCAGAATTCAGTTACAGGGCTCCCACTAGTTGAAAGAAATTTGGGGCAGCATACTCTTTTAGTAAGTACTGTGTATCAATTTTGAAGTGATTGGTTAAGAAGCCAATTCATTCCCTTAATGAATCTGATATCATATTATTCTGTTTAACTTAGACCCTTTAGAATACAGCTAATGACATGTTTTAAATCCCAGTGAACACTGAGCTTCAACAGCAGAAACACAAGAGAAAACAAAGTAATTATAGATCTGTACTTCATGGCTACTCTTTTATAAATTTACTGTCTGTAAAAAGATTCTGATGACTGGGGAACTTTTCACTTAATTTATCATTCTTTTTTAGAACAATATCACATATTTTATGTGCATTTAGAAAAAAAGCTCAGTAGAAATTTCAGTCTTTTTTCTGGTACCTTAACTTTTGTAACATGCATGTTTTTGTACCACAGTTGTAGTTGGCACTATGGTTTATTTCACAATGGAGTCTTTTTTTTTTTAACATCTTTATTGGAGTATAATTGCTTTACAGTGGTGTGTTAGCTTCTGCTTTATAACAAAGTGAATCAGCTATACATATACATATATCCCCATATTTACCCCGTCTTGCGTCTCGCTCCCATCCTCCCTATCCCACCCCTCTAGGTGGTCACAAAGCACTGAGCTAATCTCCCTGTGCTTTGTGGCTGCTTCCCACTAGCTATCTATTTTACACTTGGTAGTTTATGTATGTCCATGCCACTCTTTCACTTCATCCCAGCTTACCCTTCCCCCTCCCTGTGTCCTCAAGTCCATTCTCTACATCTGCATCTTTATTCCTGTCCTGCCCCTAGGTTCTTCAGAACCTTTTTTTTTTTTTAGATTCCATATATATGTGTTAGCATACGGTATTTGTTTTTTCTTTTCTGACTTACTTCACTCTGTATGACAGACTCTAGGTTCATCCACCTCACTACAAATAACTCAATTTCGTTTCTTTTTACGGCTGAGTAATATTCCATTGTATATATGTGCCACATCTTCTTTATTCAGAATCCTTTGATAACTTTTAAATAACATCAGACTAATAAAATTCTTAATAATGGTTTCAATGTCCAGTCCTATAAATTAAGTAATTCATGTGGCTCTTTAATTATACCACCACATTAAAAATTATTTTTCACAGCAGCAATGTAGCCTCAATTTTAAGACTGGTGTTTTAATCCTCTCTTTGTGCTCTTAAGCAAATGGTTTCACCAAGCTATAGATTTTGTCTATTTAAGATGACATAATAATATAATGGAATAATAATACCAAGTAAAGATCAAATTAGATCACTGATAAGCTTATGAATAAAATTTCAGGCAAGAGAATCCAATTTTCAGAACTTGATAAAGCGGTCTACTTGTGGTCAGCTTCAATTAGTCTCGGAGTCCAAGAATAGTTATTGGTAAAAACCTCTGAAAATGATAAAAGGAGACTCAGAAATCTCAGCGAAGGCAGGATGGTTTATAGGATTGCTCAGACTCTCCAGAAAAGATCCACTATAGACAAGATAGTGAAGAGTTTTGTTTGTCATGCTAAGTAATTTGGACCAAATTTGAAGGCAAAGAAGAATGGAAATAATTCAAAATCAGGTAGATAAAATAGTCATAGTTATTTTTAGGAAGAAAATTCCACACTTAGTGTAAATGGTCAAAATGGTGACTCTTTGGGAAACAAAGTGGTTTAAAAAAACAACAGCTAGGCAGCTATAGATCAGGTAAAATGTGATACTTGACTTGCAGTGGTAATTGTAATGAAGAGCAAAATTTAAAAGCTTACATGTTGGGACTCAGCAGCCATCTACCCTCTCTTAATCATCAGAGAAAGAATGATTTATATCCATAAAGAAATGTGTCATTGGGCAAGTGAAGGTCGAACCACACAGGCTCAGTTACAAATTTAATAATGACATTCTTACCTACTTGGAAAATTTACTCAGCATTACAAGTGAAATGCTGAATTTTAGGGGGGTGGTCATAATTTTATAAAGAATTACTGGCAATGCTTATGAGAGTTGAATTATTTCCAAGAGCAGTGTTGTAATGTGATGGTGGATCATCTTCCATTCTTGCAGATGTTTTTATTCTGAAGCTAGAGACATTAAAATCATTCTTTTCCCCTCATGCTTACTCCCCACAAATCAAAATTATGGGAAGTTTCTAAACACGTACAGGTGAATGACTGCAATGCCAGCCCGTAAGCTAAGTGGTTGATGCTGCTTCATTAGGTCAGATTGAATTGCTGAATCAGTTCTGAACTGAATCACAACCAACGATACGTTCTCTTGACAGGTAAAGGCAAGCTGGTCCAAAATGTATTTCTGTTTTAGTTGGACATAAGCTATATTGGGCTTAAATCAGTAGAGGGCCAACAACTTGCCCTCAAAGCCAGTTGATACCTCCTTATTATAGCACGAAACTACAACCACCACACAGATCCAAGCTGCTTTTCACCTCAAGGCCCTGGCACATGGAGTTATTCTTGGAACACTCTTCCCAAACACCACAAGTTTCTGATTAGTGCAATTAATAAAGGCTGGGAGGTGTGTACCACAAACCAGAAAGAGCGTAGGATCCACAAGAGCCTCAGCTAGATCATCTGGCAAATGCTACCTCATGGGAAATGCCATTGTTTCTTAAGGCATTACTGAAAGCATCACTAAATGACAATTTTAATATCTACCCAACCACAATTTGGAAAGCAAATAGCTATGTAGTGCTTCTAACTTTAGCTTCTTTAATTCTCAGGACATTTTTAAGCTCTCTGTTTTGCTTGAGCATTGCTGTGAGGAAATCACTAATCTTATAAAACCAAAATCATAAAGTGATGACAAATGTCACAGTCTTCAGAAAACTATATCCAGTTGCTGTTTTCCACTCCTTTAATAGTCCAAGCTTTATAAATTAGTACATTTGGCACTGAGATTTCAGAATGATATATTTATTTAAAGAAGTAGCTACTTAAAACATTTTTATCTGTGTTTTTGTTTGATATTCTTTGTAAGTCTCCCAGTAACCAATGATATATTATTCTTAAGAGGGAGAGGAACTTTCCTAGGTAGAACTGTGTTTTGAAAAAGCACAGTCTGGGCTTTTGCTTCTGTAGTTTTTTTCCCCTTTACCTTAGAAATACCATTTATTTGGAGTTGTATAAAAGACCTTGTATTTTAATGCCTTTAGCATGAGATTTTGTATTCAAGTGTTTTTATTTAGTTTTGGTCCATTTATTGTCTACTGTTATTCTGATTTTTTTTTAATAAAAACCACTCTAATAATTTACTTGACCCAAAAGTATTAGTGTTATATTTTATTTGGAAACTGAAAAGTCTCAGTACCCCTCTGGGAAGCCAAAAACTGACTGAAGATTTATTTTACCAGAGCAGGGAATTATTTTAAGATCAACTGGACTCAAGCAAGAGTGGAAAACACAAGGATCAAAAAAGATTATAAACACTGAAAGTGTGGGGAGGAAAATATAAAATTTATCCAAACAACCTTGTTAAAAGCTTTTGGTTAGAATTAAAAGGTAAGCAATATTTTCAGACTATGGGAATTTTGCCAGTCTACAACATAACACAAAAATTCCTTTGACACCAGTAAGAAATTTATAGCCATCTAAACCGTGGCCTCACTTGGGTCTGCTTTGTCTTTTTGTATACAATTTTTACTGTCAATCTGTATTATCCCCTGTTCTTCTAGACACTTTCTGGATAGTTCTTACATTTTTCAGGTCAAATTTGTTTGGGGTTGGAGCAAAAAAAGTGTTTAGGAAAAGAATTAAAATGCCAGTACTAAAACAGTGGTACAGGTTTGCACTGTCAAAAAGCTTCATGGTTCTTTGTATGTTTCATATCATGCTATCTGTGGCTGGTTAGCCTAGTTGATTAGGCCAGTGGTCCTCAAAGTGTGTTCCTCAGACCAGTTGCCTAGGGACCTTCCCCTGGGATCTTATTAAAAATGTAAATTCAGTGGTTCCTCCCAAGACCTACTGAATCAGTCACTGGGATGGGGCCTGGCAATCTGATTTAGCAAGACCTCCGTGTAAAAGAGATGCATACTAACATTTGAGAACCGCTGGATAATAAACCTGAGGTAACTGACTCAACTGTTGTATGGTCCATCTACCATAACTTTATTTTAATGTCTCAGACTATACTATTGTTATGGGCTGAATTGTGTCCCTCCAAAATGCGTATGTTGAAGTCCTAGTTCCCCAGTTCCTCAGAATGTGGCTGAGTTTAGAGATAGGGTGGTTAAAGAGGGTCATTAAGGTTAAATGAGAACTCTAAGGTGGGCCCTAATCCAATATTACAGGTGTCCTCATCAGAAGAGGATATTAGACACAGACAAAAGACCATGTGAAGATAAAGGGAAAAGAAAGCCATCTACAAGGCAGGGAGACAGGCCTTAGTAGAAATCAACCCAACTGACACCTTGATCTCAGACTTCTACCTTCCAGAAATGTGAAGAAATAAATTTCTGTTGTTTAAGCCACCCAGTCTGTGGTCCTTTGTTATAACAGCCCCAGCAAAATAATACACCTCCTCATTAACCCACTTAACCTTAAGCTGGAAACTGTTGATGGTCACAGAAAACATATGGTAAACAGGAAAAATGGCGTTACATAAAATTGTATTCTTTTCTGGAAAAACAATTGAAAGGCTGAGTCCTACTAGTGATAGGTCTTAGTGGTATTGTTGAATACTAAAGGTAGTATTACTTTTGTGTGGTTTAGACAACTGTTTTCCATCCTGAGTTAATAATAGAGGCCAGGTGGGCTGAGTGCAATATTTTAAAAAGCCTAATAGAAATCTACCCAAGATAAGACTTCAAGAATATAACTTAAAAAAAAAATTCTGAAATTGCTAGCATGATGTTGGATCTATTGGTTATACATCTGGGATTTAAAAAGAAAAGTTAGATACCCATCTCACATGACATAAAAATATAAATTCCATGAAAACTACACAATTTAAAGATAAAAAACAAAACTTGAATTGTAGAAAATGACATAGGGAGATATATAACCTTTAAGGACAGAAAGACTTTCTAAACAAGAAACAAAAGAAGGAATCCATAAAAGGTTAGTTCTACCTAAGTAAAAATGTAAAATTCTTATATAGTGAAAGACACCTTCAATGCAGAAGAAAATGGCAGCCTGGTACAAAAGTATCTGTAACATGTATCAAAAAGTATTAATACCTGCTATGGACTGAATTGTGTCTGCCCACCCCACAAAATTCCTATGTTTAAGCCCTATCCCCCAATGTGATGGTATTTGGAGATGGGGCCTTTGGGAGGTAATTGGGTTTTGATGAGGTCACAAGGGCAAGGTCTTCATACTGGGATTAGTGCCCTTATAAGGAGAGACCAGGCAGTTTGTTTTCTCTCTCTCTCTCTCTCTCTCTCTCTCTCTCTCTCTGTCTCTGCCATGTGAGGTTACAGAAAGAAGAGGGCTAGGAAGAGAGCCCTCACCAGTTTTCTAACTGACTGACACCTTAATCTTGGGCTTCTCAGCCTCCAGAACTGTGAGAAATAAATTTCTGTTGTTTAAGTCATCCTGTTCATGGTACTTCATTAGAGCAGCCCAAGCTGACAAAGATAATATCCTTAATATACACAGTCTTCCTGCAAGTCAAGAGGAAAAAATGAATGTATTAAAAATAGATAAAGGTCAGGAACAGGAAATTTATAGAGGAAGCACAAATGACTAATAAGTGTATGAAAACATGCTCATCTTCATTAGCAAAGTGAAATGCAAGTAACCTAAAAGATGACTTAAATATGCTTTATTTTTGCCAATAAGATTGGTGACTTTATTGTCATAAAAAGATTGCTGGAGGGCTTCCCTGGTGGCGCAGTGGTTGAGAGACTGCCTGCCGATGCAGGGGACTCGGGTTCGTGCCCCGGTCCGGAAAGATCCCACATGCCGCGGAGCTGCTAGGCCCGTGAGCCATGGCCGCTGAGCCTGCGCGTCCGGAGCCTGTGCTCCACAATGGGAGAGGCCGCAGCAGTGAGAGGCCCGCGTATCGCAAAAAAAAAAAAAAAGATTGCTGGAATACACGGTAGATGATGTCAGGAATAGGGCATCTTCTCTTAGAAGAGAATGGCTGTACACACTGCACAATTTAGCAATGCATATGAACATTGAAAATGAGCATGTCTTAAGCCAGCAATTCCACAACATACACACACACAAAGTATAAAGGTGTGCATATCAAAATAGCATTATTTGAAAAAGGGAAATAACTGGAAACAAAAACAACTCTCCTTCAATAGGAAAATTGTTTATTTAAGTTATGGCACATTTATATTATGTAATACTATTTAGCTGTTAAAGAAGAGTATTCTGAATATATTGACATGGACAATTGAAATTAAGAAGTGCAGAACACAATAGATGTCTCATGATCTCATTTTTTAAAGCTAAGATGATGTTGGTGTATACTAGTGTTGAATTGCCTCCTTTAACGTGGGAAAGGTAGCACTGTAACGGCAGGATGCACTTTGTTAATTTGGAGTTTACCAATCAGACATTAAAAATAATTCAAATGAAATTAAATACAAAACTCTAAGACTGAGTTTACATCCTAAGTAAAAATGTAAAGGGCACTTCAAATCCAAAATATAGTTCCTTTAGATTTCAATAATTCTACCTTTCCTTTTTATGAATAAGATGTATATAAAACAGCATTTTCATTATTCTTTCACAAACTATATAGATTATTAACTAAAAAGTATACTTTAACAAATATGAGATTTTTGATAATGTAAAAACCTTCCAACTACTTTTTCATAATTGCATATCATATCTTTATCATATTACTTTCAGTTGATATTTTTGCAGGGCAGAAAGACAGCTCTGCCGGAAATTCTTTGCAATAACTTCCTACAGAATCTTTGAACAGGACACTTGGTGTATATGAACTTACATCTCAAGATTCCTAAGGTTTAAATTTAGCCAAGTTTCTGATTCATTTCATATACTGTCATGTTTGGGTTCAAAATGAAGAGACTTGGAGAAAAAGAAAAGAAATGTAGTTTAATCTTGTTCTAGTGCTATTATAGTACTTTGGGTTTTCTGACAGTTCGATAAAATTCAATGGCAAAGAGTATATCAAGGTATCAAGATATTCAATTATAAGGAGACTGAAAATGCAAAGGCAAAAATAAATTTCAAATATCCTCATTTATTAAAAAAGCAACTATTTCAGACAGTGTTGCAACTAAGCTATTCTTAGGCATTGTACAGAAAGGTCCCACTCGCTGCATTTTTAAGAACCAAGTTTTTCACTTTTTATTCTATGGTGTTTTGGGGTTTTTTTGTCATCTAAAATTTCTATTAATTTCAGAAAGCTTGTGGAATATATAATGGCATTCATTCTGTCTTATCTTTATAGGTTACAAGATTCTTAAGTGAATGAGACCTAAATGTTTTTAATCCCACGACATTTCTAAATAAAAAAAAAATTTTTTTAAACCTGGTTCCAGTTTGAATGCCATTAGAAACGCAATAATGAAAAAAAATTACCTAATGTGGAAATCACTAGTGCTATCTACCAATTATTTTCAGTTCTCCTCCTGGACATTTTATAGTATTGCATTTACCTGCCCCGCTTGAAGTTAGTGGGGCCATATTACTTGCTTTGGCCAGATATATGTGAGCAAAAGTACAATGTATCACCTCCAGGTATAAGTTCTAAGAGCCAGTGCATGATTCACCATGCACCGTTGTTCACCAGGGCTGTTGTTCCCTTTAGCACTGCAGACAGCAACATATAAGATGATGGCTGCTTTGTCCCCTGAGGTCTCTGAGTGGTTACGGTAAGCAGAGCTCCCCTTCTGAGTGGACAGCATCCACAGGTGAGATACAAACCTTTCTGGGTTTATGGCACTGAGATTTGTGGGTTGTTTGTTATCACAGGTATACTTGGACCACTGTGTTTTGGAAATGATCAGATTCCCATCAGAATTATGACCTACCCACATAAAATGAGGCACAAGTAAAAGAAAGAAAGCAGATGTCACAGAAGAGTGGACAGGAAAGGGATAGCGAAAGGTAATAATGGAAAACAAGCTGAAAAATAATGGAAAACAAGCTTAAATTCTTCCCATCTAATAGCAGGTAAAAATGGAAGTTTAGGTAGGTTCAAGGGTTCCAAGTTTTATATGATCTTCCTAAAAATAACCACTCTTGATAAACATCAGTCCAAGTTTATTTTTTAAAAATCATTTGTTTAAAGTTTTAAACTAGTCAAAGCACTAAAATTACATGAGTTGCATACTAATGGAAGCCACAAAATACACATATCACTCTTTACTCTCTTATACAATCCAACAAGTATGAAGAGAACAAAATGCATTTATTCACGTAACACATTTCATCTACTGTTAAAATATGTCAATAACAAGTTGAAGTCCACCACTATTCTTTACCAGGTGGTAAAATATTCTGACCTCCAGATGAAGAAGCAGGAAAATGTACATTCCCATCCTTTATATTCTCACCTTAGACAATTAATTTAGAGCAATAATGGTGATATAGGTGACGCTAGCAATAAGTTTCACAAAAACTTCGCTTTATTTATTTAACAAATAATCTTATTTGGATTCTAAACTCAGATTAGCACAAAACTAAAGTAAGTTTTTCATTTTAAGACTGAAAATGATCAAAGAAGACCATCTGTTTTACAAGACAGATATGTCTGTGTATATATGTGTGTGTGTGTGTGTGTGTTAACTTTTAAGTATTTTCCACTTCAGCAATACAGATAGTTAGAAGCAACCTTCTGCCTTTAGAAAAAATGTTTAAAGAACATATTTCTATCACCTAGTTAAAATCCATCAGTAAAAAATCTGATGTTTTGGGATGCACTTACAGCTAATTATGAATCAGCGTTATCTGTCTCTGCATTCACAAGCATAAAAACCCATGTGCTGTTGGGGGTTTTTTGGTCTCATTTTTTTTAAAGTTCACTAACATCAGAAAAAAGTCTGGTATTTTCAAGTAATTTGTCTAGAGTAATATAATTCCCCAGAAATAATTTGATCAAACTGCATGTGAAGTTGCCTAGCTACTACTTTATCCAATGAGAAGGGAAATTCAGTTACTCTGATGGTCTAATGATAAATTTTAAAATAGAGTGTAAAACTTCAAAACTGGTAAATGTGCTGAACACTATTTACTTCCAGTACTTTGAACAAATATATGAAAGTTATTGGTAGATGCTCCATTTATAATTCCTTATACAATAAATTGTCAAACTACACTGAAATACATATAATAACAAATAAAATTCTGAAGTCAGATATGCATATTGTTATGTTCACTTTATTTCATTTTCTGTGGACAAAAAAGCCTAACACAATGTAAACACACATATTTTTGACTAATTTTTTTTTCAATTTTTGGTGTTTATTTTTTGAGTTTAACAGCATCATAAAACCAATTTAGTTACCCTAAACCTATGCTCAGATAATAGAGATAACCCTTCCAGGTTATGCAGAGAATGACCACCCTGTCACTCCCCAAAATCTTGCATGCTAAGCTCATACTCTCCCACACATGGGCATGTCACAATATCTCCTCAGTGCAGACACACATGGCCAGAGTGACATAATGGCCAAGGGTCATGATATAGAACAACAATTCTGTCATTTGAGTAGAAGCCACAAGGAGAAGAGGCCTAAAACTCTGAATGAGGGTTTCTCCTCCACATCTCTCCCAGATCAGGCTCTATGGGAGTGCTCGCTGCAGCGTGCTACCCAGCCTGAGGAGAAAGGATGGAGCTTTGGTTCCTTGTGCCTCATCTCACAAAACGCCAACACTCTCTCAAGCAACTGTAGGAAATACGTATCTCCTCTAAACCATCTACAAGTTCTTTTAGTCTTTAAGTGCTCCTAAAACACATGAGAACATTTATGTAATACAACAATGATAACAAACTGCAATGGCTTTTTTTAAAGTATATACACTGAAGATATATATATCTTAAAATAACCAGTATGTAATTGCCAGTTTAAAAATGCACAAAAACTTTGCACATCCATGCTCATTTGCACCAAGAAATTCTTTCCAGTTTTGGCAAGTATCGAGCACCTACTCAGTACTCTATATATGAGAATGACCTGCATTTGTATGATTCATCATTTACTGGTCATAAACTAAGAATATCATGTGCCAGTGTGTATATGTATGTTGCCCTACTTTAAATTCATTGGAAAAAAAGATAGTTGTCTTTAAATCTTCATTGAGGCTATTTGCTTAATTTTTTTTTTAATTTGTTTATTTATTTTTGGCTGCGTTGGGTCTTTGTTGCTGCACACGGGCCTTCTTTAGTTGTGGCAAGCAGGGGCTACTCTTTGTTGAGGTGCGCGGGCTTCTCATTGCGGTGGCTTCTGTTGTTGCGGAGCACGGGCTCTAGGCGTGTGGGCCTCAGCAGTTGTGGCACGCAGGCTCAGTAGTTGTGGCACACGGGCTTAGTTGCTCCACAGCATGTGGGATCTTCCCAGACCAGGGCTTGAACCCGCGTCCCCTGCATTGGCAGGTGGATTCTTAACCACTGCACCACCAGGGAAGCCCCAATTTCTTTTAATATATTCATTAGAATTTACCAACATTGACCAAAGTTAACAATAACTTCCAATGTAAATTACCAGTCAAAAGCAAAATTTGTGAAAATAATAATTTAAGTCTAATTGAACTGCACAGATTTCCTAGAGAATCTAAAATCAGTCTCACGGGGAAGATTAATTTTAAAACAGACCCCAGTTAATGAAGGGGCTCTTTCTACAGAAATGCATTTCCCTATTATAAAGCAGAACTAGCTACCCTATGCTGTGATAGACCCACAACATTTTGAATGATTACTAAAATTCTTTGGGTTAAGTTATACAAACAAGCAAAAATAAAGTTTAAAATATCACTGAGAAATTTGGGGAAAGATTTCAACCCTTGATCTCTTGGTTAGCCATTATAAGGGTCTCAAAATGCCTGCTAATTGCCAACCCTCTCCTTGGCACTGGTAGCACAGGCTTTAGAAGATGCCACATTACAGACTTAAGGAGCCCTCATCAACTGAAATTTCTGATGTTCTTTGTGTGTTTGTGAGAGTGTGTGTGTGTGTAAGTGGAAAGAACCACACTAGCTGCAGATGGTCTTTGAATATTATTCTCTAGAGGTTGTGTTTCTTTTGTTCCCTGACATAGAAATGGCACTGTGTCAATGACTCTAAAGGTAAAGCGCATTTGCCAATGTTCTTTGCACCCATCACTTGGGGTTTAAGTTCTACTGGTTTGCATTATCCATGGCAGAGCTTCTTAGGAACTGCTATAATGCATGTCACCTATACACGTGCTCACAGAGCCTTTGTTTCTCTAAAAATTATTGACTATACACTAGAATTTTCAGAGGAAATGGTGATTACTTGAAAACTGACTTAACAAGAATATCTTCAAACAACACTTGACCTCCGTAATAATAAATGCAAGCAGTCATATCTGTCAAATATGACAAGGATAGGCTCATTCTAAACAGGCTCACAAGATCAGGCAAACTGACAGCCACACGTCACGTACGTGGAAGTCATTATAAAAAGCCACAACGAATCCACTGTGACATGACAACACACTAATTGAGGCTACATAATCTGGGGTAAAACAGACCAGATCAAAAGAGGGCGCTCCGCTTCACTGTGCCTAGTCTATAAGGAACTGCTATAGAGCAGTGACACCCCCAAATAGCCATTTCACTGCACAGGTAGTAGGCCAAGTAAATGCTACAGGCTTCAAGAGAGTTACTTGTTCCAAAAGCGTCAATAACACAGATAAGCCCAAAATTGTTTTCAGTTTGACTCCTGTGGCCTTTTTTCATCACGTTTACCTCCAGTTGACAAAAACATGTGAAAATGCACAATTATACAGTTAATTTAACAAATTTCAAAAGCCAAATCTGACAAAAGTGCCCCCCAAACTATCTGGCTGAGGGTTGATTTTTCCAGTTAGGCTTTCTATATTTATACATTAACTGAAATATTGCCAAAACTTTCCTTAATTTGGGCCTAGACCTACACTGATTTACCATCCTACTGAACTAGGTGCTTGTTTGCTGAGTTACTTTCTCTGTAACTGGTGACTCAGAAATAGCAGCAACCTTTAAGGAATTTTTAATGGAGCTAAGCTCCCAAACATGTAAGCTGATGATATGTACTCCACAACAGCGTCTGGTAAATGTGTAGAGACTCTTAAGGACAGCCTTCCGTAGAAGAATATACACCCAGGGATCTAAGATTTGATTCCATGTTGCCATTCGGAGAGTAAAAAGGGTTCTTTCACAGGCACCGATAAAATCTTGCCTATTCATTCCAATGCTGGCCATTGTCACCTGCAAAACAAAATATGGAAATCAGCTGAGAGACATTTTCTCAGTCCTATAGTTTTGTTTTGTTTTTTAACATCTTTATTGGAGTATAATTTCTTTATATTGTTGTTTTAGTTGCTGCTGTATAATAGTGAATCAGCTATATGTATACATATACTCCCATATCCCCTCCCTCTTGCGTCTCCCTCCCACCCTACCTATCCCACCCCTCTAGGTGGTCACAAAGCTCAGTCCTATAGTTTTTTAACTGAACAAACTGCTTTATGCTATTCATTTCACTTTCCACAAAGTGATGTTATTTTGCAAAATACTTAGAAAAAGAAATGAACAGTCACAGAAACATTGATGTAGACATCTGAATCTTTTGAATTCAAACTGACATCAGAACTACAAAAATGATAACTTATCTGGCAAGTCAAATGTGCACAAATAGAATGACCCAAGAGAGGACAGACACTGATCCTAGTAACAGACCTTTTCTTACTTCTGGGAAGAGAAAATTCAAAGCCAACACACATTTGTAAATTTCAATGAAAAAACTAAAGTTTATTTATGCAAATAAAGTATAGATAAGCTAAAGTTTGGATAAAATATAGAGTTTTAAAAATTTTATTTAGAGCATCTGATACTAATTTGCACATGGTATGTTATATTGTTCTGGAATGTTACTTTTAAAATTTTCTGCTTGGTAACTACAATGATACTAATGTCTTCTCTTTCATATTCCCTTTCCTTCATCTCTTACCCTAGCCTTAACTTGGCTAAAATATTCCAAAATGCAATGGGATTTCCTAAGGGCTTTGAGGAAGTGGGTTCCCCTCTTCATTATCACTGAGACTTAACAATAACAATGTAGATTTTGGTCTCATGTATCCATTTCCTGACCACTCATGATGTTAAAGAGATCATTTTCTAGAATAAGTTCCATAAATGATCCCAGCTATAGGTTAGAACTGGTCTAATCACTGAGCCCAGCTTTAACTTCTAAATGAACAACTGCAGAGCAAACAAGATATCTTTGAAAACACCTAGGATATAAAAACAAATAACAAATAAATGAACAAAAGGTAAAACTGAAAACTTAAGGGAGACTTAGATTATTATGCCACCAGGATTAAGAGAAGATGTAAAAGCCTAAAACCCAAATGAAAAGAAAATCAAGTCTTCTTGGTCTTCTTGATGGGTCATTATCAAGAAGAAATATCTTAATTTGGCCTGGTGATACTAATGGTTGAAGGAAAAATGTCCCTTACCAAAACCTTCATTATCTACACAACAAAGTAGAAACTCCTTAATTGCCTTCTTGATGATGCATCTGAAATCCTCTTCTAAACCTCATCTCTCCTGCCAACACCCTCTGCTCCAACTGCTGTAAAGGCCTCATCTGTCCCAAATGCACCATCCCCTTCTCAACTTTGGCTTGTGTAAGTCTCTTCGTTTTGAACTTCTACTCCCCCTTTCTCTGTCTGACAAACTCCTACCCATCCTTCAAACCCCATGTCAAAATGGGCTCACCTCCATGAAACTTTCCTCGACTTCACCGAGATGAATTAGCAAGTTGTGCTGCCCCAGCACCCTGTCTATACCCAGTTGTATCACTTGCCACACTGCCTGATAATTATGTATTATCCTGTATATCTATTATCAACTCTTATTTTTATTTCTAATATCTGGTACAAAGCTGATACCTAAGTGCTGAAATGAATAAAATTGTATTATTTTTTATTCATTGAGGCTATTTCTAGAAGCACAGCAACTAGTCATCAGAGAAACATCTGCTCATCCATCACAGAGGTCTAATATTTTGAGGCTTAGAATGCTTCTAAAAGTTTTAACACAACACCATCCACTAGTAAAGGATTCCAAGGTGGTTTGTTGCCACTAAAAGCAACAAGATCTTGCAGTCCACACAGATCCTTTGGGAAATGGTTCTTTCCTTTATGGGTCCTTTTGTAGGGGAAAAGTGCAGGCTTAATGATTCTCTAGCTAAATAAGGCCGGCCAAGTTTCAACACAGAGAAAATTAGTCCCCATACAATAGTACCTGGGTCAGGTCCAGAGTCCTATATCCCTGCTCCCCAAGTTAGCCAGCAGGATTGAAGAAGTAAGCCTATATGAGCCCTGTTTCTCTCAGAAGAAAGCAGAGCCAAGCCCCAATTGGCTATTGGATTGAGATATTGGGTTGGCCAAAAATTCGTTCAGGTTCTCCAAAACATCTTACAAGAAAACCTGAACAAACTTTTTGGCCAACCCAATATTTTCACTTCATGTTTTTTCTTTACCCATCAAATATGTGTTGATTATCTGCTATGTGCCAGGAAATGTGCTAGGCACTGAGGACACAGTGGCAAACAAAGCAGACATTTCCTGCCCTTATGGAACTTAAAATCTATTTGCTGAGTTTTGGGAGGGTTTTTTTGGTTCAAGAATGAAGGAATCAATCTTCCTCTTGCCTCATGAATATTAAGTGAATACATTTCCTATTAATGACTAGGTGTGTTCCTGGAGATCTCAGAGCCTAGCCAAGACATGGCTCTGTGTAGTCGGGAACAAAGATGCTTGGTGCAATTGCATGGAACAGCTGGGCCTAGTTTAGAAACAACCTGAAACTAACACAACATTGTTAATCAACTATACTCCAATATAAAATAAAAATTAAAAAAAAAAAAAAACGCCTGAATTACATGACACACACTTCTCTGACTTGACTCTCCCCCCTCCCTGCAAGCAGCAGTGTGGTCACCAGCCGTGAAAAGCCATTGACTCCTCTGCTGAGGGCAGCCAGTACCCAGGCTTCTCTCCAGAACACCAGAGCAGTGGCCAGGCACTCCCTCTCTCTCCCTCCCTTGACCCCCAGCCCCAACCTGGAAGAGAGGTTGCTTTAGGGCCTAGCTTGGGAGAAGCACCAACCACTTACCCACCAGTAAAGATGTGGGTGGAGTATTCATGTAAAAGAAAGATCATAGTATATTGTTGACAATAGTATATTATTGAAAATTCAGGACAACCAAGTATGCAACAAAGGATAATTTATGATAATTTCATATAATGGGAAAAAATGAAAGCATTGATGTTTGTGATTCAGTCTTAATTTTTTTTAAAGCAAGTTACCAAACTTCGCCATATGACATGTGCGGCATCTTAGTTCCCCAACCAGGGATCGGACACATGCCCCCTGCAGTGGAAGCAGTCTTAACCACTGGACTGCCAGGGAGGTCCCGCAAGTTACCAAACTGTATTCACTGTATGATCCCAATTTTGAAAAAAAAAAAAAAAAAACCATAATTTTGTGCACGCATAGAAAAAAAAACCTGGGGTGCATTTCAATGTTTTCCTTTGTTAACTCCAGATAGTAGAACTACAGAGGATTTTGATTTTCTCCTTTGGTCTGTCTCTAATTTACTAATTTGTTGGATAGATTGTGCATTGCTTTTGTAATCTGTATCTTTTTTTCCCATGTAATTTGTTGAAATATACAGGCATACCTTGTATTATTGCTCTTTGCTTTATTGCGCTTTGCAGATACTGCATTTTTTCCTTACAAATTAAAGGTTTGTGGTAACCTTGTGTTGTCAGATGATGGTCAGCATTTTTTTTCACAATAAAGTATTTTTAATTAAGGTATGTACATTGTTTTTTTAGACATAATGCTATTGCACAGTTAATAGCCTACCGTATAGTGTAAATATAATTTTGTATGCCTTAGGAAACCATAATTTCATGACTCGTTTTATTGCAATATTCAGTTTATTGCAGTGGTCTGGAACCGAACTCACAATATCTCCAAGGTAAGCTTGTACTATGGTACTAAAGAATCAGAGCTATTGTTAATCATTTATGAATGTCTATGTGTATGTGAGAGAGAGATGCTGCAGGATTGCTGGGGAATTTCAGCCCTGATAAGCCTGGTAGAAGGTTGGGAGTTAGGGTAAGAACAGGAATGTCTACCATTTTCCCTAGGCTCCATCAACAGTCACCTCACAAGCCCTGAAAGCATTCTTCTCCAGCCAGCCCACCGGAACTTGGATTCCAGAGAGCCGTGCACAGATTCTCAACACACCCGCAGCCTTTCATCTAGTTTTCAAGAGCTACCAGACACGTAACTATTATGTGTTATTTTCTAAAATATCTTCCATTGGACCTTGGCAGGTTACAGGTGGTCATCTCTGTTTATGATTAGAATTCTAACTGAGAAGTGGAAACGCCAAATGTTTGGATACTCTATGAAAAAATAAATGAATTAACCTGATACTTCTCAAGACACTCAACATTAAGACAATAGAGAAATAATGAAATCAAAGACGTGTATGGGCCAGAGTGTTTATGTTCATTGCTAGCTGCAAAGAGCAAAACAGATGTTAAAATAAAATCTCCATTTATTTGGGCCCCATAGTACAATTATATCAACTGTTAAGGTCACCAAATTAATGAATCTACCAGGCTACTTTACTCACAGATAATAGAGCTCATGGTCACTAAAGTTTTATTCTGGAAGTTACTCCATCATCCCCTACCCTAAGTCTGTATATTTGTTGACTGGTATCAGCACTCCAGTGGCTGCTCACAATTAAAAGCAATGGTAAATTCAAGAATTATAATTGTGTTCCTTTGAGTAATCACGAAAGTAAATCAAGCCAGCAGTGAGTAGTTTGAGTGTCTACTATGTCCAGGCCTTGTGGTAGATGCTAGTGATGCAAAGAACAATATTTAGAGAAATCCCAAGATATGATATATTTTGCTTCTTTATCTAGTTTTTACTTCTGTCTCTGCCACTAAAATATCATCTTTTAGGCATGTATTTTTATCTGGTTCTCTGCTGTATCCCCAGCACCTGGCATAGAGTAGGGCAGGTCAGTATTTGTTGAATGAATTAAATGAATGAAGTCCCTATGATGGGAGACTGACAAGAAAGCAAACAGTTATAATTTGTAAGTAATATAATACATATAAAAGGTACCACAGGCAGAGCTATTTGTTGGTACATGATCACAGATGCAGTAATTAAAATAATGAGTTTTTGCAATTTTTCTAGTACATCAAAACTTCATTTACTCAGACTTCATTAATTTTGAATTTTGTTTCTGCTAGAGTTTGTATTTCTCCCTGGCACCATTTTTTAAGGAAATTTAAATGAATACATAATCAAGAAACCATTTCTGATAGAATGTCCAACTTCTTTAGATACCAAGCCATTTTCTAGCATTTCATTAACATCTATTTTCATATGAACAATGTCTGTGACAACTATACATGGTTCTCATCTAGTCACTAAAGCAGGTATTTTCACACATAGCTTTCTTTCTTTTTTTTTTCTTTTTTTTTTTGCGGTACGCTGGCCTCTCAGTGTTGTGGCCTCTCCTGTTGAGGATCACAGGCTCCAACGCGCAGGCTCAGCGGCCATGGCTCACAGACCCAGCCGCTCTGCGGCATGTGGGATCTTCCCGGACCGGGGCACGAACCCGTGTCCCCTGAATCGGCAGGCAGACTCTCAACCACTGCACCACCAGGGAAACCCCTCACACATAGCTTTCTTATTCCAAGAAGCAGACCATTCCTTTCCTCCTTTCTGTCATCATAAAAGACTTAGTTCAGGGGCACTTTCTTTGGGGACTGAAAGCATACACAGAAGTACAGTTCACTGATTTGCAAGTTATTGTCCCTTATAGCATGGTCATCCAGAGACTGATTTTTAGGGTTGGCACTTGAATAACCACAGAGATGGGGGCTAATTGTGATTATGCGATTACAATCCAGTCTTACCAGATGATGACAGTGGTCCATCTGGAAGCTTTACCAAGGAACCATTTCATTACACCTCCAAGTTTGAGAAGTTCAATCTATGTGTTAATTTGGATAACCAGTGAGTAAAGAACCAGGTATAGATGAATGATTTTTAAATGTCACAGCACCTTTGAGTATTGAAAATTAGAAATTTCATTTAATTTCATTTCATTTTCATTTAAATTGCCTTAATGGCAATTTTGGAAAAGGTACATTATATAAATCACTGAATCCATCTCAATACAACAGGTAACTTTTAGAGTTGAATATACTTGTGGTGATTTAACTCTAGCATTTATTCTTAAAATAGAATATTTTATCTCTGCAACAGTGACTACAAGAACCTTGAGAAAAAAACTTACTCTAGTGTAACTCCCAAATAATAGATTTTTTTCTAAGTAACAAATTGAAATGTAGAGGCTCTAACAGGATATATCTTTCAACTATGAACTTTTCCCATAACTGAATTTTCTAAATTTCTACATTGTTGAATATAGAAGGTAATATTTCAATCATTTCCTATTTATTGAATACTCATTAAAATTAAGGCAGTATTTGCACATGGTGAATGATTCAGAGATAAGTAAGACAGAAATATTATAGTGCAGGGAGAAACGGACAAAAACATGTGGTATTTCTTATGCCACAACTCTAGAACAGCTGTGAAATGTTGTCTACCCCTAAAGTATACATCAGTGCTGCAAAATACAAACACTTGTACAATATTTTTTTTTTCTGTTTGATTTGTTGATAGAGGATTAACCAATGGTCCGACTGACAGCACATTTTTGTCTCTGCCTAAAGACATTGACAGTTACAAAGAAGTGAGAAAACAGGGCATGCTATATCAAGATAGCTCCCCCTAGAATGGGACTGTCCTAAATCATAATATTTTGTATGCATCTTTGCTGCTTCATGCCGGCTGAGGAAATCAGGTGCAAAATGAAGAGAGGGAAAAATTTTCAACTGAACAGTACATAGAGAAGAAGAAAAGTATAATACTTGAGAAAACAAAATATTAATCTTTCTAGAGAAGGTTCATTTGTAGAATCCGTGTATTTTCATTTTCTATTCCAGTATCTTCTCCCAGGCCTGCACTTTTTTTGAGTCTATTTAGAGGGAAAATTTATGCCAGAACTCCCAGGAATAATCGTCCACGTGATCCCCTGCTGCTAGGCCTTACAAAAAAAAAAAAGTTGTATTTTTTTTTCTGACACTTTTCAAAGGAATAAAATACAACCATTTATCCCAGAATACAAAATATAACAAAAATTTTAAATAAATAAAATGTTTATACATACACACACACACACACACACACACACACACACACACATACATATATATCACATGTGATTTCTTTAAGGAAAAAAATATAGGAAATGTGAAATGAATACAATCTAAAGATATGTTCTACAAACCAAATAGAGATTGTATTGAGCTACAGTGAGAGAAACTTATGCATAAATGAATGAGAACAAACTATACAGTTAAGAGAACATCTTTATTACAACTGCAGACTCTATCATAGAACTGGACCACCATCAAAACACAGGCCAGGGCTTCCCTGGTGGCGCAGGGGTTGAGAGACCGCCTGCCGATGCAGGGGACGCGGGTTCGTGCCCCGGTCCGGGAGGATCCCCCATGCCGCGGAGCGGCTGGGCCCATGAGCCATGGCCGCTGAGCCTGCGGTCCGGAGCCTGTGCTCCGCAACGGGAGAGGCCACAACAGTGAGAGGCCCGTGTACCGCAAAAAAACAAAAAACAAAAAAACCACATAACACAGGCCAGCATCAGGCCATAAGAACTGGTCATCCTGGCAGTTATGGGATCCTAAATCATGGGAAAGGCAGAAAGTCTCCTGTAAACCAGAGCAACATGCTATGCCACCTATGAGTGAGAGATACAGCCACAAATAATAACAACTAAAATTAGAACTGAGTACTGCCCTGTGCTAGGAAAGCTTTTTTTATGTATTAGGTCAAATAAACCTCACAATGACCTTATGACATATGTACTATTGTTATCTACACTTTACAGATAAGGGAACTATGGTTCAATAAGATAAAGGACCAGTCCATGTTAAGTGTCAGGGCCTGAATGAAAGCATGTCCAGGGCCTGTCCTTCTAATTACTACACCAGACTGCCTAAGGGCCCTGCAATTTACTTGCTCAATATTCTTACCAAACTTCACTCAGGAGAGTAAACAAAGCTTCCTAGGGAGTGGGAGACACTGAGAGAGACACTTGCTTGAGTGAACAGAGCTCTCACCGCAACCAGGCCTAGAGAAGGCGGCCCCTGGAATCTGCTGCTCCAGCCGACCTCTCTGTCCACCCTGAGGCAGTAGTGGGGATGGAAGAAGAAAGCAGGTCAGGATTGAAGCCCTGCTCCAGTTGTAAAAATGCCTGAAGAAGCCCTTCTCTTTTTCCCTTCAGATTAACACAGATATATCCAACTTGCCCCTATGAGAGGCCAAGAATAAGGCAGAGGCCATAAAACAAGGTTTAGGATTGCTGTCTGAGTCAGAGGGGTCCGAGGAACTATGCTAAAGTTTCTCGGCCCAAATCTAGTCATGAGCTACAGTAAATGATTATGTGATTTTGTGATCAATACCACTAAGACCTACGTTCATGTTTCAAAGAAAGCAAAAATATAATTTAACTGATCCTGAGAGAAGGGAAAACAAAATGTGCTTCATTTATTATGTACACATGTACCTGTCTATATCACTTCATCTGAGAAGACAGAATCACAAAATCTTAGTGAACACAGGAAAGTTTCCTTTATCTAGTCCAGTATTCTCCACAAAGCACAAATTCCTTGCAGGTGTCCTTAAGTAACTATTGGGAAAGACTCAGCACTACTCATGAAAGAATCTCTGCCATTTTAACTGTGTGAGTTGTTGAACATTCTCTATTATCACAAGCTAAAATTTATTCTATGTATCTTAACTTTTCCTCTCCAGAGCAACATAGAATAAGTGCACTTGTTTAATGTCAGCCTTTCACCTACTTTAAAGATAACGCTGGTCTTATATTTTCTTCATTTCTTCAACTGCTCCCCATAAAACACAGTTTGCAAACTCCTGGCTGTCTACCTCTTATACCCTAGTTTCATTCTTCCTTTTAAAAATTGCATTGGTCAGAAATAAAATTAACATTCTATAAGTGGTCCAGTAAGTACAAAGCTCAACGGAACAATCATTTCTTACAGAAAGTACTGTAAGAAAAAAAAAAGATGTGAGACACTCTTGATATATTCTAATAGGGCTGTCTCTATGGCACATTGTTAAGGGTGAAAAAGCAAGGTGCAGGAAAGCATATATTACATTTTGTATGAAAGGGAAAATAATTTATACATATATTTATGTTTACCTGCATATTCATAAAATGTCTTTGGAAGAATAAATAAGAAACTCATATCAGTGGTTGCCTGTCAGGGATGGGACAAGAGTGAGAGAGACTTACCTTTCTAAAGTTTTTGAATGAACCAAATCAAAACATAATGCAAACAGTAATTCCAAAGGAGACAAAACAAAACTGAAAAAGTCAAAATGAAAAACTTTTTTGAAACACTGATAAAATAATTTTTACCTTCATTCAGATAAATTGTATAATCTTGAAAAATTGTGAATCACTGTACCGTACACCTGTAACTTACATAATATTGTACATCAACTATAACTCAAAAGATTTCAAAATTTGTCTAAAAAATTATCTCATTCTTTGAACAAGAATGTAATGTTTACTACTATTTAAAAAAAAAGAGAGTGAGCTTGTGCCATTCCTGCACTTTCTACATAATAAGTTGTTAGATTCAACCAATGTTAAGTCAAACTCACTGGTAATCAGTTTGATTTAATTTTAGAGAAGCCACCTACTGCTGGCCATTGGATATTCCTTTCAGTGTCTGAAATCTCCAGCCACAAGAGTGATACAGGAAGACTAGGCCCACCTAAGGTGGCTTGGGCATAGTAGGAATAATGGAATTCCTTTACCCCAATCTGTCTTCAATGGAGGGTAAAAAGGGAAAGGAAAAGTCATGTTGGCACTAGATATATATTAACAAAACTCTCAACGGTAGTTACTATTTTTCTGATACTGCAGATAAGAAAATTAAATCACAAAGACATTAACTTGCCCAAGTTTGCACTGCTGGTAAATGGCAGAGGCAGGATTTAAATCCAAGTCTATCTGGCTTCAAAGCCTGTGATCTTTACCATTCCCAGTAATGAGACCAGTAGTGCTATGTTACATTCATGAACAAGAAGATAAAAAGAAAATAACAATTAACATTCAGTGAGTCGTCACTGTTCCAGGCACTGTTTTAACTCTTTATACCTAATATCATTTTTAAACCTGTTAACTCTTTGAGGAAAGCAGTATTATCCCTATATTAAGATGAAGGAACTGAAGCACTGAGAAGTTAGGCAGTTTGCCCCAGGTCACCCAACTGAAATGTGGTGGAGTCAAGATTTGAGGAGTGGGAGATGGTGAATAAGGATTCATGTACTGGTCTCCCTGGCATTGGTAGGTCTCATTTTTAAATCTCTAGGTTTCTATTTCTGTCTGCCTATGTCTAGTTGTCTTTCTATCTGATTCTAGCACTCTCTCACCCGGTATTTCTATTAATATACTTTCACTAGTAACTTTTATTTAAATCGGGCACATATGCTTATAAATGTATTGCTCCAGATCTCTTGTGCCATAACAACAGATGCAACTGACAGGTAAGTCATATGAGTTGGGTACTAACTGAGGCTCAGAAGGACGGTTGTCAAAAAGCTGCAAGGGCAGAGGAGAGCCATTTATCCAGAAGGGAAAGGTATTTTTTTTAATATTAACTAATAGATATAAAGTAATAGAATAGACAAAGCTCAGCATCATTTGTTTGTTTTTCTTTCTTATCTACCCCATGATAAATGACATGATTATCATTTTATTAGTCTCTTTCCTCTCATCCTTTTGACTGCTCTTCAAATACCCTTTTGGATCTTTTTTTAAACTTATTTTTTTTAATCCACACTTCTAATTGTTATCCTTAGTCCATCATTTCTGTTCTTAGGCAACATTGAAAATAAAAAATGGGTGGGAAAAAATTTTAGGTCTTAGAAAAAGAAAGTGTGTATGAAAATATGTATGTTTCTTTACATGTCCTACCTTGTTATAAAAATGATTTGAGGCATTTTACTTTGAATTATGCTTTTAGCAGTATTGTAAACTCTGTTTTTTTCTAGCTATGATTATCTACCTTAAACCCATAGTTAGGCTAAAGAAATATTGGTTATGCTCTAAACATTAGCAACGAGAGATGCATAAGATATTTTCACCCTAATCAAGAAATGTTTATCTAAAATGTCATGACTAAGATAATTATTAACAACTCACCTATGATTTAAAGAGAGAACAACTGGTTGGAAATCAATTGTAGTATTGGAGGTGCATTGTTTTGGGAATAAAAGACTACTTTGTTTGACTGCTGGCAACACTGTGTTGTTTTTTTTTAACATCTTTATTGGGGTATAATTGCTTCACAATGGTGTGTTAGTTTCTGCTTTATAACAAAGTGAATCAGCTATACATATACATGTATCCCCATATCTCCTCCCTCTTGAGTCTCCCTCCCACCCTCCCTATCCCACCCTTCTAGGTGGTCACAAAGCACGATTTCCCTGTGCTATGTGGCTGCTTCCCACTAGCTGTCTATTTTACATTTGGTAGTGTATATATGTCCATGCCACTCTCTCACTTCGTCCCAGATTACCCTTCCCACTCCCCATGTCCTCAAATCCATTCTGTACATCTGTGTCTTTATTCCTGTCCTGCCCCTAGGTTCTTCAGAACCTTTTTTTTTTTTTTTTAGATTTCATATATATGGAATATATATACATGGAATATATTAGCATACGGTATTTGTTTTTTTAGATTCCATATATATGGAATATATTAGCATACGGTATTTGTTTTTCTCTTTCTGACTTACTTGCTCTGTTTGACAGACTCTAGGTCCATCCACTTCACTACAAATAACTCAATTTCGTTTCTTTTTATGGCTGAGTAATATTCCATTGTGTATATGTGCCACATCTTCTTTATCCATTTGTCTGTCGATGGATACTTAGTGGCAACACTGTTTTAATAGCAAAAGCAGACTGTAGCAGTAAGATGTTTCAGGACGGATGTTAAGGTGTTTCAGTAAAACATCTGCCCTGAAACACATTATGTTTTTCCAAAGAGAAATTTCCTACAGGCAAAGTCGGTTTATTACTACAGAAGTTTGGAAAGATTTTCTAAAGCCTTCTCTAGGCTCTAGCACAATAATTTATTATGTAATGGGAATTTTTAATGAAATGAGTGTCCCTTTAAAGAGAAAAAACGTCCACCATTTTTTTTTTTTTTTTTTTGCAGTACGCGGGCCTCTCACTGTTGTGGCCTCTCCCGTCGCGGAGCACAGGCTCCGGACGCGCAGGCTCAGCGGCCATGGCTCACGGGCCCAGCCGCTCCGCGGCACGTGGGATCTTCCCGGACCGGGGCATGAACCCGTGTCCCCTGCATCGGCAGGCAGACCCCCAACCACTGCGCCACCAGGGAAGCCCCGTCCACCATTTTTAAGATAAAATCAGTCATTGAAAAAGGCAACCTAAGCCCACAGACCAAATGCAAAGGCTCTCAGCCACCTTATGGGTAAGTTTGTTACAAACTCTTTACAGATGAACAAATTGAGACACAGAACACATAACTAGGTAGAGTCTGGGTCAGGATTATAACCAATGTCTATTTAAATCTAAAGCATAATATGAGTATAGTTCAAAATGAAATCAACATATACTTCTGGTCAGGAAAAAAAATCAGGCCTCGCAGATTATCCAGTCAATTTAAGTAATAATTCCATTTCATGGCAGCACTTGAGTCAGTCTGGTTGTTTGGCCACCAAGATAAGACAACTTGTTAATCATTGAGATTTCTTTTTTTACTTTCTGAACTTAATTCTCTGGAGAGATGTAGTTACACTTTTAATTTTTCTTTGGGGTATCTAAGCAGCAAACTGAAATTCGTCTTCCTTAGTTGTAAATCAGTGTATACTAGCATTCTCTAGACAACAGTCTACTGGCCTAAATCCAAACAAATTCACTCCCATGTGATTTTCAACACTTAGCCATAAAGCTCTGTTCCAAATTTGTTTCCTCTATGAAACAATCTAGTGCAATCATTATACTCCACATGGTTCTTTCTCGTCACACTTTGTTATGTATTACCCAATTTTCAACTGTTTCAGAAGCACATACCATTCCACTAAACAGTAAATTCTATCAAGAAATTCTATCAAGAAAAAGACTTTGTCTTATGGACAAATGAATGTGTATGTGTATGCATCTTTGTGTGATTTTGTCTGTATAGCGTCAATTTTACCATTTGTCCTAGGGTTGTGTCTGTCCTTTTTTATTTTTATTTTTTTAGTATAGTTTTTAGTGCTTGTTATCATTGCTGGATTTGTTTTCTGGTTTGTTTGATCTCTTATTTCTTTTTTTTATTAATTTTTTTTTAATTTTTAATAATTATATTTTATATTTTATTTTCATTATTTTTTTACTTCCTTCCTTCTTTCCTTCCTTCCTTTCTTCCTCTCTTTCTTTCTTTCTCCCTTTTTTTCTGAGCCATGTGGCTGACAGGTGCTCTGACCGGGTGTCAGGCTTGAGCCTCTGAGGTGGGTGGGCCAAGTTCAGGACATTGGACCACCAGAGACCTCCCGGCTCCACATAATATCAAACGGGAAAAGCTCTTCCAGAGATCTCCATCTCAACACTAAGACCCAGCTCCACTCAACGACCAGCAAGCTCCAGTGCTGGACACCCTATGCCGAACAACTAGCAAGACAGGAACACAACCCCACCCATCAGCAGAGAGGCTGCCTAAAATCATATTAAGGTCACAGACACCCCAAAACACACCACCAGACACGATCCTGCCCACCAGAAAGACAAGATCCAGCCTCATCCACCAGAACACAGGCACCAGTCCCTTCCACCAGGAAGCCTACACAACCCACTGAACCAACTTTAGCCACTAGGGGCAGACACCAAAAACAACAGGAACTACGAACCTGCAGCCTGCAAAAAGGAGACCCCAAACACAGTAAGTTAAACAAAACGAGAAGACAGAGAGATATGCAGCAGGTGAAGGAGCAAAGTAAAAACCCACCACACAAAATAAATGAAGAGGAAATAGGCAGTCTACCTGAAAAAGAATTCAGAATAATGAGAGTAAAGATGATCCAAAATCATGGAACTAGAATGGAGAAAACACAAGATATGTTTAACAAGGACATAGAAGAACTAAACAGCAAACAAACAATGATGAACAACACAATAAATAAAATTAAAAATTCTCTAGAAGGAATCAATTGCAGAATAACTGAGGCAGAAAAACGGATAAGAGACCTGGAAGATAAAATACTGGAAATAATTACTGCAGAGCAGACTAAAGAAAAATGAATGAAAAGAATTGAGGACAGTCTCAGAGACCTCTGGGACAACATTAAACACACCAACATTCGAATTATAGGGGTCCCAGAAGAAGAAGAGAAAAAGAAAGGGACTGAGAAAATATTTGAAGGGATTATAGCTGAAAACTCCCCTAATATGGGAAAGGAAATAGTTAATCAAGTCCAGGAAGTGCAGAGAGCTCCATACAGGGTAAATACAAGAAGAAACATGCCAAGACACATAATAATTAAATTACTAAAAATTCAATACAAACAAAAAGTATTAACAGCAGCAAGGGAAAAACAACAAATAACATACAAGGGAATCCCCATAAGGTTAACAGCTGACCTTTCAGCAGAAACTCTGCAAGCCAGAAAGGAGTGGCAGGACATATTTAAAGTGATGAAAGGGAAAAACCTACAACCAAGATTACTCTACCCAGCAAGGATCTCATTCAGATTCAATGGTGAAATTAAAACCTTTACAGAGAAGCAAAAGCTAAGAGAATTCAGCACCACCAAACCAGCTTTACAAAAAATGCTAAAGGAACTTCTCTAGGCAGGAAACATAAGAGAAGGAAAAGACCTATAATAAAAAAACCCAAACAATTAAGAAAATGGTAATGGGAACATACATACCGATAATAACCTTAAATGTAATTGGATTAAATGCTCCAACCAAAAGACACAGACTGGCTGAATGGATAAAAAAACAAGACCTGTATATATGCTGTCTACAAGAGACCCACTTCAGACCTAGGGACACATACAGACTGAAAGTGAGGGGATGGAAAAAGATATTACATGCAAATGGAAATCGAAAGAATGCTAGAGTAGCAATTCTCATATCAGACAAAATAGACTTTAAAACAATGACTATTACAAGAGACAAAGAAGGACACTACATAATGATCAAGGAATCAATCCAAGAACATATAACAACTGTAAATATTTATGCATCCAACATAGGAGCACCTCAATACATAAGGCAAATGTTAACAGCCATAAAAGGGGAAATCAACAGTAACACAATCATAGTGGGGGAATTTAACACCCTACTTTCACCAATGGAAAGATCATCCAAAATGAAAATAAATAAGGAAACACAAGCTTTAAATAACACGTGAAACAAGATGGACTTAATTGATATTTACAGGACATTCCATCCCAAAACAACAGAATACACTTTCTTCTCAAGTGCTAATAGAACATTCTCCAGGATAGATCATATCTTGGGTCACAAATCAAGCATTGGTAAAATTAAGAAAGTTGAAATCGTATCAAGTATCTTTTCCGACAATGCTATGAGACTACATATCAATTACAGGAAAGAAACTGTAAAAAAGAAAAACAAATGGAGGCTAAACTATACATTACTTACTAACCAAAATATCACTGAAAAAAATCAAAAAGGAATTCAAGAAATACCTAGAAAAAAATGACAATGAATACATGACGAACCAAAACCTATGGGATGCAGCAAAAGCAGTTCTAAGAGGGAAGTTTATAGCAAAACATTCCTACCGCAAGAAACAAGAAACATCTCAAATAAACAGCCTAACCTTACATCTAAAGCGATTGGAGAAGGAAGAACAAAAAACCCCCAAAGTTAGCAGAAGGGAGGAAATCATAAAAATCAGATCAGAAATAAATGAAAAAGAAATGAAGGAAACGATAGCAAAGATCGACAAAACTGAAAACTGGTTCTTTGAGAAGATAAACAAAACTGATAAACCATTAGCCAAACTCTTCAAGAAAAATAGGGAGAAGACTCAAATCAACAGATTTAGAAATGCAAATGGAGAAGTAACAACTGACACTGCAGAAATACAAAGGATTATGAGAGATTACTCCAAGCAATTATATGCCAATAAAATGGACAACCGGGAAGAAATGGATAAATTCTTAGAAATGCATGACCTTCCAAGACTGAAACAGGAAGAAATAGAAAGTATACACAGACCAATCACAAGCACTGAAATTGAGAGTATGATTAAAAATCTTCTAACAAACACAAGCCTAGGACCAGATGGCTTCACAGGTGAATTCTGTCAAACATTTAGAGAAGAGCTAACACCTATCCTTCTGAAACTCTTCCAAAATATAGCAGAGAGAGGAACACTCACAAACTCATTCTACGAGGCCACCATTACCCTGATACAAAACCCAAAGGTGTCACAAAGAAAGAAAACTACAGGCCAATATCACTGATGAACATAGATGCAAAAATCCTCAACAAAATGCTAGTAAACAGAATCCAACAGCACATTAAAATGATCATACACCATGATCAAGTGGGGTTTTTCCCAGGAATGCAAGGATTCTTCAATATACACAAATCAATCAATGAGATAAACCATATTAACAAATTGTAGGGA